>NC_033799.1:6901867-6937574 GCF_001876935.1 Asparagus officinalis | reverse complement strand
CGGGGACGGACCCCTATTGCATTCGGGCGTTCGAAGGCGTGAGGGTCGCGTTTTTGATTTATAAAACACTAGGCCGTTGCTGCCTGCGTTTAGTTGAAGGAACAGCACCCTTTAGGGTCTTGTTTTTCTTTTGACGCACTCTGCAGGCTGCTTGTTTTCACCTAGTCAGGGCTGTGCTAACATCTGATTGAACAACGCACAGCACTTAGAGGGTCGCCCGTTTAAGTTGAATCACCGAGCGTTTGTAATTAGATTCATTACTCTGAAGTATGCCGTTCTCTGGGATAGTTATGCCCGGCTCGCAATGCTTTAGCGCCCAGCATCTCGGAGATGCAATCCGATGCGTTGGACTCTGCGTACTCTAGCAGTATTGTCTGCTCGGCACGGTGTTTCACAACACCTGAAGAATTATTCGCGCAGAACGCACTCGTCGATGGACCTTCTTCGTTCCCGTCAGAGCAGGTTTTCTTGGGCTTAGATCACGGTGTTTTCAAAGCCTAGTATCAGCAACACCGGTACACGCTGTCAAAGGTTCTGACCTGGTTCAACTGTAGCGACATAGGCGTGCTGCATCTTCGGTATTGATTTCCAATGCCCATGCATTCAAAGAAGCACCCGCTCTCCAACCCGAGCTTGAGACGGCCTTTTTGGGGGGGACCAAAATAGCTCGAAGGTGAGGACTTTCTTTGGCATGCTCAGTTCGAGCCGGCATGCAAGCTCTATTTAATTATACGACTTCTTTAGCAGCTCTTACAAGCCCATCTCGCCTAGCCTAGGGGTCCGTTACTGATAGCCGAAATCGCCGTAAGACCGAGTGTAATGGAAGGGCAACCCTAAACGCCTCCGACTTCCTCGTTTTATTTTGGCATTGTCAAAGTTACACTCGCGATTTATGGGGGCAGTTACACCCCGGAATTCTCCCATTAAATTGGCAACAACAGACCAAGGTTACTCCCACAGAGAACGCTCGTATTGTTCCGCGGAGAGGATCTTTTTGCGCATTGGGCGAGATCGGAATTTTTTGATAAATCAGATCAAGAGAGATTTCTTTCATTAAATCGGGAGGGGGGATCTTTTTTCGAGCAAATTCTTCCAGGAATCAGAAAAAGGCAGGGATTGACTCCTATACACAGTTCTGCGCGAAATCATACCAACGGAGGATCTCTTAATGTGAACCCAGTCGGATTGCCGCCACTCACCTCTTCCGTCAGAGAAGCTGTCGTCATATCCCTAGTGCGGCAGACCAGTCGCCATCCTTTTGACTTAGCTCGACATTATATGCGATTAATTTCTGTAAGTAAAATTAGTCCCAAATATAAAAGCGACAAAGAAATTCGCTCCTGATTTCATTATCGCATTTTGTATTTCTGCTAACTTCTGCCTTGTTACTATGGGAAAAGTTAATGCTTGTACCATCTACTCAACTCCTCGAATTACAATTTTTGCGAATTAAACCATAGTTCTCCAAAGGCAGACAAGAGAGAATGCATCTGGAAGTTTATTCTCTCCACCATTTGTTCTACATTCGTGCGTTCTTCACCAGAGCAGCTTGTTCCAGTGAAGTTAATAGATTTCGGTATCGTCAACGAGAAGCACTCCGCTGATGAAAGGAGATGCTCTCGATACGAATGCTAACGCCAAGCATTCGGAGGGACGACAGTCTCACTCCATGCTACCGTGAAGAACCCAGAATTAAAACATAAGGGGGCGGAGAATCCAGGCTGATCATCGTCTTCTGTTATTGCCGTCCGAGATTGTCTTGTAAAACGTAGGAATCAAATGGTCTCAGAATTGCACGATAACCGAATATCTATACTTCACTGGATCGTTTGGAACAGCGCGACAGCTGTCTTGGATCGATCTTTTTTTTTCCGGCTAAGAGTTCGGAAAATAACCATCATAAACTGGTTTGAAACTCTTGTCCGAGTTTTGTGATCAGACAAGTAACAAACTCTAATGACTAGAGTTCGTTGGAACCGCAAAATAATTCGCAGGTTACATAAGCAAATATCGATGGTTTAGAGATCCTCCGCTTTGTTGATTTCCCAGCTGTCTTGGTTAAGGAGTCAATCTTCCTTTTTCTGATTCTGGAAGATTTGCTCGCGAAGATCCCCCCTACAGATTAAGTGAAAAGAAATCTCTCCTGATCTGATTATCAAAAGATCCGGATCTCCCCATCCAAAAAGTCCGCTCTTGCTCTCTGTTGAGTTTGTTGCCATTATATAGCGGAGATTCGGGGTGTAACTGCCCCATAATTCCGATCCTTAAAATCAGGCGCTTTTAGTTGCCTCATTAATCGGTTATAACAAAGCCCAGTATAAACCACATCCTCAGATCGTGGGTTGAAGCAAGCGGTTGTTTTTTGCAAACTGCATTTGATCATGTTTTAATGACGCGTCAGAACTATTTGACATGCCCGTTCTTGGCATAAATTCTGTGTTTGAACGCCAGCTCTCGCTCGCTCTCCTGCAGCGATATTTGAGCTGCGTTACTTCGATGTTTTAAGGTGCCGTTTTGGCACGGAGAGCAGTATAGAGCTGCGCTCGAAGTCAGTTGGAGTTGCGGTCTGGCAGGCATTGAAGCCTGTGGGTTCAGCTGCCTGATATTCTGAGGCTGCGTTCAGCTGCTGGGCATCTGCAGCTTGCGTTCAGCAGTTATTTAAGTCCCAACCCTGCGTTGCAGAGGTGTAACCCCTTGGCCCCAGCGATGGAGCTGCGTTTGCTGCTGTGGCTTTGGCACGCGATCGGAGCTGCGTTTGAAGCTTCTCTGTCTTTATATATGGATGAAACCATATGGCCCATTCGAGAAGGTCCTATTCGGGCTATTTGTGCTGGACAATTGCAGGCATCTCAATAACGCTCTTATTCAACTGGCTAGGTCATTTGATCTCCACTGTAGTGGTCGGCATATTTCATTTATCACTGCATCAGTTACTCTAATGCGTTGCTAATATAATATTAGCTCATGTTGTTGTCGCAGCCATCAAGATCAAATCATCTCACATAAGAAGCTGCAATTCGGTGTTATAGCTGTTGAAGCGGCCGTTAGGTTGATTGAATCGGGCTGTAGTGTCTGTGATGATAGTACGCCGGGGGAGGACTTGCCACGTCGTTGGTTTGAAGAGATCGCTCGTTTGTAATCCTTTCTGTCAGCAGTATTGCTAAGGACTGCTCTGTTTTGTAATCTTGCTTTAACTCTTTTGACATGTGAAAATCTTCTGAATTGTAGGCCTTCTGACGAAGTCGTCAGATCTGTACTACTTCCATCATCACGTGTTTCGATGGAGAATTAGCTACATCCGTTGTTATTTTTAGACAGCCCCGTACGAGAGAATAAAGTCCCCCATGCGTGAATGCAGGATTTTGGTGTCGTTTCGTTCCTGTGCCTGTGTGGCTTGAAACACCGAAAGAAAGTTGGAAGTGCCAGAGGTATAGTATTAACTTGGCACGAATTTCCACCTAAAGTAAAATTCAAAAATTTTCTTTATTATCACTAGGATAATTCTAGAAACTCTTTAATCCGCTGGGGATTTTATAATGAAAGCTTGTTATTCTTGTTGAGAAAGAATTAACAAGTTCATTAGGGGGGGTTGACTGTTAGAGGTGTCATGTTAACATAACAGTATTTTATGGACCTATCGCTCTATTGAAGGGAGTCGATAAGTTGATTTGATCGTCAGAGGTGTAGTGTTAACTTGACGGGTTTGTGGACCTATCGCTCCATTGAAGAGAGTCGATAAGTGGATTTTGTCAGAGGTGTAGTGTTAACGTGACAGGATTTGTGTTGCGATTGGGTGATTTTAAGGACTTATCGCTCTATTGACGAGAGTCGATAAGTTGATTTTGTCAGAGGTGTAGTGTTAACGCAAGAATTTGTGTTGCGATTGGAGCAACTTTGGGGACTTATCATCCTATTGACGAGGATTGATAAGTGGTGTATTGTTAACGTGACAAGAATTTGTGACAAATTGGGAGTGATGCAAACTGAATGCATACTCTGTGGGGATGATGATCGTCAGAAGTGTAATGTTAACTTGACGATGTGAAAGATTCGTTACTCTTAATCCAATGGATTCCAAGTAACCAACCCCCAGCTTTGATTAAGACTTAGCAGGGGAATAAAAAAGAGGTAGACAAGACACATCACCTAGTGGGGCACTATCTATGAAGTCGGAATAGAAGCACATCACCTGGTAGGCCATTATCTAATGAGTTTGACTATCAGAGGTAATTGTTAACGTGATAGTTGTTGGACCCGCCATCCTACTGAAGAGGATTGACTCCAGTGGCCGTAGTATCTTTCCCTTCTGACTGGGAAGAGTGAACCTGGTCCAGTTGCTCAGGAGAAGATTGGACTTGGTCTGATTGCTCGGGCTGATCATGCCTACTTTGTTCTTCAGCTTTGATCCTGGCAATAATTTTTTGAGCCTGCTCGCCTTGAGAGATTAATTGTCTCCAAGAACGGCATTCTGCAACTCCTATTCGGGCTAGGAGGTCGGTTTGCAAGTTGTGTCGACAGGTTTGTACTAGGGTAGACCGTGTCATACCTGTCGGACAACGCAGAGCCATATTTCGAAACCTTTTGACGAAGGCTTTGACTGATTCCCTCTTCTTCTGCTTAGTAGCGAGAAGAGTATGGATGGAGACTTTTGTATCCTCTTCAAAGAATCTTGACAGGAAGAGTCTCTCTAGATCCGCCCACTTTTGGATACAGCCCTCAGGCAGTTTCCTAAACCATTCAAAGGTAATTCCCTTGAGGGTACCAATGAACAATCGAACCAGTATGACGTCGTTTGATATCATATTTCCAGTCTGTGACTTGAAATGATAAATATGTTGATTCGGTGATCCCGTGTCGTCAAAAATTTGTAGCGTCGAGACCTCGAACTTTGGAGGATAAGGGGTTGCATCCCATTCGGCAGGATAGGGCCTGATAACTCCCTCATCTTGGAGCTCGCTTCTGTTAGCAATGGCTTTGAGGCGGGCTTCCAATTCTTCCATTTTGGCAGACTGAAGATTCTGCTCGTTCTCAGTCTCTCTTCCTTCATCAGAGGGAGATTCCAGGCTGTGGGCTTCTTGTTCAGAAGCCGCATCATCAACCACTTTTTCCTTCCCTTTGCTTGTGTGAGGTCGGGATGAAGATGCTTTTCCTCTCCGGGAAGATTCTCGCCTAAGCGGCGAATCTGTCTCCTGAGATTTGGCCTTGTCTGTGACGATTTGAGTCAACATAGCCATGAGTTCATTGATGGCCTCCTGCTGAGATTTGAGCATGGCCTCCTGTTCATCAAGTCTCTTTGAAAGGTCTTCAGAATGTTCTGCCATATGGGCGAAGCTCTCATGCCCAACGAAAGAGCTTGATGATTGAGATTCCGCAATGGCTGAGTGTTCGTCATCGGAATTAGTTCCTCTGGCTAAACTCCGATAGTTGACAGGGGGAATGACTCCTATTCGAGTCTGAGTACGTTGGTAGATTCCTTCAAACTCGTTAGTGATTTCTCTGACGCTTGGAGAATGATCTGTCTCTGACTCGTCAGAACTAAAGGTTGATGATCTCCCTCTACCAACCATGTTAGAAGTGGCTCTAAGGTATTCATACTCTAAAGTCTTCTTCCTGTGAGGATGTCGTCGATTATTGAGCAAAACGACATTCGTCGGTTGGTTGAACATCGACAGCAATTCCCGCCAGTCAGAGACTTGGGATGAACCTCTCACGGAGCGTGAGGGTAAAGATGGACCCCCCTGTCCGTTAAAGGATGGGACTGGTTCTTGGTAAACATGAATTTTAAATCCATGTTGATCATTTTGAACACGACGAATCACATCGTGTTCCAAAGAAGGAACACGAGGGTCGTGTTTAGCTTGATTAACGCAAGACCAAAGTCTGCGTTTTGCTAATGAAACGCAGTCATGCGATCTGCGTTCGGATTCTGAAACGCACTCTTGAGAGTTGTGTTCAGTTTGTGGAACGCACTCCGGAAGAGTTGCGTTTTGGTTCTGGGACGCACTCATGAGAGTTTCGTTCAGCCAGATCAACACATGTTTGATTTCTGCGTTTAAATATTAGAACGCACTCCTGAGAGTTGCGTTTGGGTTCTGAAACGCACTCCTGAGAGTTGCGTTCTGCCAAATCAACGCAGTTTTGAGGTCTGCGTTTTGATGTTAGAACGCGCCTCTGAAAGCTGTGTTCTATCTGGGAAACGCACACCTGAGGGTTGCGTTTAGCTTGGCTTATGCAGAGCTCATGTTGAGGCTCACAAACGCGGAGTTCGCGTTGATTGGAGGATCGGCTTTTTTGGCGTTGTGCCGAAATCGAGTCTTCTCCTTTAGAGAGGGGACTGTATGAACAGTGCAACCCCCATGGGAGATAGTCTTTAAATGAGTTAGCTACAACTGGAGCTTTAGTCTCCTCAGAAACTTTGTGGATCTTGCGCATAGCCTTGGGGCTAAGGGATCCGGAGGAGATGGCCTCCTCGTACTTGGCTTGATCAAACTCGATAATCAGAGTTTCAACGGTCGTTCCAGTGAGATGAACGTCGGATTGCACCACCACTTCTTCGTCAGAGAAGCTAGTCCCCAGCAGAGTCGCCATCTTTTGTTTGTTGGAAATTTGCAGTAAAAAGACAATGAAAGAAAAATTTGATTTGTATTCCTCTCAAAATCGATTACAATTTGGATTCCGATTACAAAAGAGAGGAGAATGAATTTGATTCTCCCCTTTGTTTAATTCTGGGTTCTTCACGGTGGCGATGAGATGCCTCCCTCGAGTTGATAACTCTGACGAGTTTTGGAAGAACTTGCAGAGCAAGTTTTGAACTCTGATCGAGTTGATAACTCTGAACGAGTTTGAACTCTTGAAAAAGAGTTGATTTGAACCGAAATTTCGGTTAATAAGCCAAGGAAGAAGCTCCTGTTGCTGGTCTCCAAAACTCCAACAATTCCCCTCCAAAGTTAGCCGAAGATCTCTCCTTTTCTCCCTCCCAAAGAAAAATGATCCAGGAGCCCGATTTTACTGTGAAAACCACCTATTTGTAGGAGTTTAAGGGGTATAACTACTCCCCTTAATTAGCTCCATAATGGAGGTTAGTTGCCCTATTAAGTGGAGGACCGTTTCAAGGATTTGAATTGGTCAAACGCGACATTCGCGTTGAAGATTGTCAATTATAATCCTTTTTTTTTGAACTTTTGTGAGGATCGTCAGATTGTAATACTTACATTTAGCTCTTGATAATATGAGAGTCGTCAATTTGTAACTCCCGATGTTGATTGTGAAGGCTGTTGAATTAGAGTTTTCATCAGTTATTGTGAAGGTCGTCAGATTATAACATTCACCAGTCTACGTGAAAGTCTTCAAATTGTAACCTTCTGAAAGTCGTCAGATTATAACTTCTATCATCGGTGTTTTGATGGGGATCAGCTATCTATTGTGATTTTTGACAGCCTACACCATCCCCACTTATTCCCCTATAGCAAACACACCAGAGTTCAAATGTTGGAATAGTATATTTTATTATTAGCGTCTTAGACACAAATATGTTAGAAATGAGTGCAAGATATGAGAGGGGTCATAGGATTTTAGAAATGCTTGAAGCCAGAATCGTTCCCCAGTATAGAGCGTAGTGCATATCAAATAAATATACTCTGAATTTTCTATAGTTTATAATTGGATTCATTGGAAGATAAGCATTCTAACATTGCCCTTTTTGCAACATCTCATGGCTCCACTTAGGAATTTCATAGGCGCATAGCATATCTAAGACAATTTCTTTATCATTTGATCACTATATTATAATTAGATGTAGTGGAGTGCTTCAATGTATTTATGTGAAGTTCGTATAAATAGTCAATTCCGAACATTACAACATTTGCAAGGTTTATATAATTAGGTAACTATCTATGCTTGGCTTGTGGCTATTAACTCTTGGTGTTTTCCATTTGAAGGTTTCTGTCAAGTATTAGTAATGCATAAAGTATGGTGAACAGATTTGTTCATCATGTGACAGTTTGTCGAATAGTAAAAACTTGCGCCAAGTTTAACCTTGCACTTATTGGTTTCTCATAGTGCACATATTTGTTTGGAAATGCATGAATTCTTGACTCTAGGACTAGTATAGACTATCAAGGAGACCTTTAGTGGAAATAATGTTAGGCTTAGTCAATAACTAACGTAACTCGTATACTTCCGTTTTTTTTGTATGTGTACAAGTAATTTTGTCAAGATTTTGATCAGTTTCCTGTGATTAGTTTTTTCCATGCAATAGAGCTTAAATGAATTATCAGTGACTTATCAGCTAGAAAGGTTTTTGAGAGCTTGGCACTGGTTAAACAATTAGAAAACATAAATATACGCTGTGAACCATATTTTATCCCGTCTCTTGATTTATAAGTGTGAAATATGTTGAGAAGTATATGGCTGACTGAGTGTATCCGACTTATTTTATAGGTTTACCGTTTATATATAAGATAATGAATATGATAATTCTTATCTCCAATAACAAATATTATATCTTATTGTAAGAAAAATAGTATTTGTTTTATTAGATTCTCTAGTTCATCAGGAAAACTCTAAAACAAAGGGAAAATAGATTGGCTGTTTGGATAGAACAAGCCAAAATTCTGTTCGATTATGGTTTTTTTAATCCTCAGACATTTCTAACAAGAGCCAGTCCATGAAATCACTAGATCATCTTGGGTTTTTAAACTTTTCAATGTGATTAATAAAACTTAAATTGTACCTTTGAGCAAAAGCAGGTGTCGTAAAGTTTCCATTACCCGCTGAAGGCCAACCATTCTCAGATATTGCTCTTCCAACATTAGCCCTCCTACCTTCTCCATGGACAAATAGAAAGCATCCACCATAGTATCAAATGGATTCCAGTACTGTAAGTTTCCATCATTAAGAACTGGGGGCCCGTGGTGAAAAATTGTGCATAATCTAATGATACATGATCTGCGTCAGCCACACATGCAAAATAAGGATACACATTAACCATGAGAATGTGTTGTGGGTTCTTAGGCTCCAATTTGGCTAGGAACGATATAATATCAGTCATGTCACTGATGGATTTATTTGAGAATGAGCCTGCAGAGGGAGGAAAGGATGAGCCGAACGCATGGGTTGAAAGTGCAATAGTCACCTTTGTAGCATATAATTTGAATGCGTTGTCTCTTGGAGATTTTTTCATAGCTGGAGCAATGTATCTATTGAGTTCACCCCAGAAATTGCTTCAATACCAACTGTAAGATACTGAATCCCAGTATCCTTTAGATGGACAATGGTAGGATTCACCCCTTCAGTAGCAGCATCCAGGCTTCTGGTGAGACCTGCCAAGTTTTCATTTTTCACACCTAGAACTACATTAATATCACTAGGTTCCAAAGCATCTTGCATTGCAGGGATAGGTTTAAAAAGCCACGTCTTGTTTATTGTGTGGTTCTTGTAGAGGGCAATGATATCAGTTGCAGATTGTAAATTATCTCCAAGCAACCCAAAACAAATTCCTGCTTCCTGCAGTTTGTTTTTGTTAATATCATATGATTCTTTGTCTTTGTTATTGCAAATAGTACATGGATTTAACATGAGTCGTTTGTGGAAAACGAAAGAGAATTCACTAAAGTAAATGCTTATTAAGAACAAGGCATAATCTAATATTAGTGTGATGCCAACACAGAACGTTGAGGTGTGTTGTAGTTGAATCGTCAAGGGAACGGATGGTTTTGTTATTGATGATTTTTCATAGTGTGAGGGCATTTCCAGAGGTTTTTCCAAGCGAAGGCATTTCTGTTATTTTCCCAAACATGAGAGCATTTATGTAGATTTTCACAAGTGTGAGGGCTTTTTTTTGCAAGTGTGAGGATGTTTCCTTTGATTTTTCAAAGTGTAAGGGCATTTTTGGAATTACTGAAAATGTGACATGCAGAACACCAAACCAAAAGGGCTTTTCTTAAATATATAGTACAGATTAGTTTCACCAAATTAAAGAAGTTAGCAAATGCATTTTTAAGAAAATACGTACATGAACTGTTGAATTAAACTTTGTTCAGTTAGCATTATCTTTAAAAGAAAGACGAAATATTTGCATATATCCCAAAATAGTTTATTGAATTCAACACATTTGGACCTTAAATAAATATATAAACATCTACATACGTGACATACATGCATTCTGACTTAACAAATGGGAAGCAGATAAAACTAATAAGTTCATAGAAATGTCTGTCTTATGGTGAATGCATATTATGCATTTAGCATTCATGCACTGTATCCATGGAAGTGCTGTTTTCTATAAAAAAATGTTCTAGTTTTGCACGAACTTGTGCATTCACAGACTATCGATAAAACCATTGTAGCTTACTTGCATGGATGACTTGACGATATAAAACTATAACCAGAAGACTGGATCAATTACTCCAAGATGACATCATTTTCCTCATATCCAATACTTTATCTTGATGCCTGCAACTGTTCACTTGTTAATAATGCTATGCATCCAAACATCAAAGTAAGGATTTAAGGGTACAGCATGAATCAGATAGAAAATAAAGTTTTTTTAACATGGAAAAAAAAATGGGAAGGGTGAAAGGGGAAGTTGTAGAACTTCTGTTGGAATAGTAGATTATAATTAACGGGTTAAAGGACGAAAGCTATTAGAAATGAGTGTAATATGCGGGAGGGATCATAGCATTTACCTATATTGCCTCTCTGTATTTTAAGTTTAAAGGGTATTATTAACTCCGAAAAGAATGGAAACATCATGGAATTACCATTCTATATTCTTCTTTTGTTCTCTTTTCTTTTCTTCTAGACAAGTACCGTTTTATCTTGTTTGAGAGTTAAACATTACAAGTTTACCATTCTATATTGTTTGAGAATTTCCTATCATGTTTAAAGGGTATTATTAACTCCGAAAAGAATGGAAACATCATGGGATTACCATTCTATATTCTTCTTTTGTTCTCTTTTCTTTTATTCTAGATAAGTATCGTTTTATGTTGTTCGAGATTTAAACATTACAAGTTTACCATTCTATATTGTTTGAGAATTTCCTATCTGTGTGGGTTACTAGTCGTGTAGAAACTTGTTTCCTAACAACTATGTTGCATATAAATCATTTTTATTGGAAATTATAAATGGAAATATGTTAATAAGAAAATATGCAGAAAGGAGTCATAAATCATTACCTTTGTTACTTTGGGGTATATATTAGGGCGCCTAAGCTCTGTTATGGGAAGAGTGTGGATAGTTAATAGGCATAAGAGTATTGCTTTTGCTTTTTTTATTATTCACTTATTAATTTCTTGGGCTTAGAGCATACCCAAGAATATCTCTCTCGATTTTCTGAGATACTGTGATTTTTGGATACTTTGGAAGATTATTAGTCTATGTTGTAGATCAACTTATTAATGTCTTGGGCACATAAGCATATCTGGAGGAAAAAATATCTTCATCAACTAAGATCCCAATATTGAAATTTGACACAGCCGCGACTGCGAGCTTCGAAATGTATTTGTGTGAAGGCTATATAAGTAGTATATTTCAAACATTCCATCATTTGGAAAGTTTAGATAGTCAACTAATTACTATCTAAGTTCACCTTGTGGCTATTTAGCTTTGATGTTCTCAACTCCCATTTTGGATGCTCAACTTCAATGTTTGTTTCCACACAAAAATGATAACTGTATGCTCAAAGCTGAGGCTCTCTCAGAGGGGAGCAGAAGACTAAAGTCTTACTTGTATAGGTTGAGGAAAAATAGTAATATATCAAAGATATATTACTATATAAGTTCAGATAAAAGTTTTTTTTTCTTCTGAGAACAAGTTCAGATAGAAGTTTTATTGTTGTTATTTGCAGAATTACCCCTTAGAGCCCTTAGGTTTAAGGTGAGCCATTCTGTAACTTTCATATGATTTGACTAAACAAACAACATGTTTCCTGATAATTATTAGAGGAGAACGGATCCATATCATGTTATGATTTACAGCCTGATCCTATGTGTTAATTTCAGCCTTGCCCATTTTTATCCGCTTGACATGGGCCTAAGGTTGGCAGCATATGCTCTCTTTCAGCCTTCTGATTGAGAACCGGAGGGTGAATTCTTTTGGTTATGAAAATAACTCAGGATATAGCTTATCAACTTTCTCTGTTTTCCTT
Source organism: Asparagus officinalis (assembly GCF_001876935.1). Classification (NCBI taxonomy): domain Eukaryota; kingdom Viridiplantae; phylum Streptophyta; class Magnoliopsida; order Asparagales; family Asparagaceae; genus Asparagus; species Asparagus officinalis. Next base: position 6,925,426 of record NC_033799.1, on the reverse strand, counting down.
ACTCTAAGGGTCTGTTTGGTTCACCAGTTTATAGAATAGGATTAGTAATTGGGGTCTGACAGTGGCAATTTGGTAATTTTTAGATTCTTTGTGAATCCTATTCTGGAGTTTGGTTCAGCAAAAATTTTGGGATTACAATTTCCCAAAAGTAGCTACAGTTGGGGTTTTTTATAGAAACCCAAATCGGAAGCAAGTCGTCGGATTTGGGCGAGATTTCTGACACCAAGCTTCAGGGCCGATTCCTAATCCTATTTCAGGAATTCGATCCAAGATCTGGAATCGCTGTTCGCTTCCCCTCATCGCCCTCCTCTTCGCGCCTCCTCTCTCGCGCTTCGTCTGCTTCTACCTTGGGTCGTGGCTGTTACTCGAAACCCTAGCTTTGTTTTTGAACGAGCTTGCTGGTGGGTTTCTTGCCTTCGATAACTGGTGATCCCTTCTCGATCTTGTTCTGCTTCGACTGTGATTGTTGGCTACGGTGTTTTGATTGATCTCGGTGGGTTTTTTGCTTGGACGTCGGCATTTTGGAACTTCATCAGCTAGGTAAAAATTTTTGCCCTCTTATTTTGACTTATTTCTCCAGTGATTTGAGGAATTACTTGTAATTATGAAACAACCACGAAATAGAATAGGATAGCAATTTCAATGTTTTAAGAGATTAATTTCATAATCTTACAGTAAAACAATTCATGCGGGTGTTTGTGTACTGCATTTTGTTGTTAATGTGCAAGAATTATGTTGTTAGATAGATAAACGACATGAAAATAGAATAGAATTTATTTTTCTATTTTCGCTTTCTTGCACAAATGTTTCATAAATCTAAATAAGGTCCTCAAATAATTAGTTAAAATTGTGGGTTACTGAAATTGATGATTTTTTTTTCTTTTATTTCCTTTTTTTGTCTGTGTGTAAATTATTAGTTATCTAACCATATAGTTTGTTTGTTTTGGGTCTATCTTGCTTGTTGATAATTGTGTGAGAGGGAATGCAACATTAGTTAAAATAATTTTTATTTCAATTAGCTTTCTTGCTTTAAAAGAAATAAATATTTGTATCAATTATCTACTTAATTTTGACAAGACATAAGTAGTCATCTTAAGCTGTAAGGAAGAATTTAAGAGGATGTGTGCTAATACAGCTGTCTGCGCCGTGGTCACTTTGGTAACATGTATTTTGAGAATGCGTGCTAAGCGCAAGAGAATATCAAATTGTTCGAAGCAAGAAAGGATCAGAAAAATATATTGTAGAGAGGCTCACTTCAGACGTGTACTGGAGGGCTATCAAGATAGCTGCCAATCTTATATTAGAATGAGACCGAGGGCCTTTTTTAAACTTGTTGAAGTAATGAAAGCAAACGGTTTATTAAAAGATACAAGACACGTTCAAGTTGAAGAACAGCTTGCTATGTTCCTGAGTATTATTGGGCACAAAACTAAAAATAGAATAATAAGAACTGAGTTCATAAGATCAGGGGAAACAGTTAGCAGGTATTTCAATAAAGTCTTGCAAGCAATGAATGGATTACGTGATCGGTACATGAAGCAAGCCCCAAAAGAAGTTCCCGAGGAGATTGCAAACAACTCAAATTATTTTCCTTACTTTAAGGTAAATTAAATACATACAACTTAACAATTTTCCAAGTAAACTTATTTTTATTTAACTATGTATAATTTATAATTTTTTATAGGACTGCATTGGTTTGATAGATGGCACACACGTCGACGCGGTGTTACCTAGTGACCTAGTTGCACGGTTTAGAGGGCGAAAAGGGGTCACCCAAAACATCTTAGCAGCCTGCACCCCCAATAAACTATTTACTTATGTCTTGGCTGGCTGGGAGGGGGCAGCAAATGATTATAGGGTATTACAAGACGCCCTGTCCAGGCCACAGCCTTACGGTCTCCGAGTTTACGATGGTATTCATTCTCACTTGTGCATATTATGAATAATATATTAAATACTTGGCAATATTTGAGATTTTAAAATACTGTTTAATTAATGTAGGTAAATATTACCTATGTGACGCTGGATACACCACAATGCCAGGTTTCATATCCCCGTATCGCGGTGTCCGATATCATTTAAAAGAGCACACCGGTAGGACACCAAAGAATAGGAAGGAGTTGTTCAATTTAAGGCATTCATCTTTAAGATCAAAAATTGAGTGCACATTTGGGATACTGAAGAATCGGTTTAAAATTCTTGCGGGGAAGCCGAATTATCCATTTCCCACTCAAGTGGACATTGTACTAGCGTGTACTGTGTTGCACAACTTTATTGCCTTGGAGGATCCGGATGATGATATTTTAAATGAAAATGTTGAAATTGATGAAGATACTGGGGAAGAGACAAATGAGGACGAATCAAATGTGATGGACTATACTCAAAGTAGGACACAAAGAGAGGATCGAGATGTTAGAAATGAATGGAAGGAGTTACGAGATCAAATTGCTTGGGCGATGTGGGTGGATTATTGTGCAAAGTACAATGGTGGTAACACAATGGAGAGCGGTTTAACTTAGTGTAGTATTTGTCCTATGGCTATGTAATAACTTGGTGAATTTTAAAATACTGTTCGCATCGATATTGTTTAATGTTTCTTTGCTTGTAACAAACCATTACTACTTTTATCACTTGCTATTTTAGGTCACAAAGAGAGGATCGAGATGTTAGAAATGAATGGAAGGAGTTACGAGATCAAATTGCTTGGGCGATGTGGGTGGATTATTGTGCAAAGTACAATGGTGGTAACACAATGGAGAGCGGTTTAACTTAGTGTAGCATCTGTTCTATGGCTATGTAATAACTTGGTGAATTTTAACATACTGTTCGCATCGATATCTTTTATTGTTTCTAAGCCATTTGTAACAAACCATTACTACTTTTATCACTTGCTATTTTGTTATGTTGTTTGAACTAGAAATTACATCGTTTACTATATTCCCTGCTAAATGCATACATATCCCATATTCTATAAATTTCTTTATTGTTAATATGGCTATGCTTACAAAATATATTAGGTATGGCTAACAATCCGGCAGATAAGCAAAGCGTGCCTTCTCATTCGAATGCAATGCCAAGTCCTACATCAGGGATTAACATGAACTACATGCCTGTTCGACCACAGCCATTCACCTCACCTCCGCATACTTTCTCACCATTCCCACCATGGGATGGTAATTATGGTGGGATGACACAGCCGCCAATGTCATACATGAGCATGTTAGGCAGTCCACAAGGTTTGATGTTTCCCACAGCCAGTTCTCAAAGTAGTGGACCTAATCAATTTTCACCAAACACCGGTGATTCAGTTGGAAAGGATATTCATGACGTTGATGGTGCGGAGCACACTTCGCCATTGAAAAGAGGGAAAAGATTAGCCCATAAAAATAAGGTTCCGTGTGCCAGGTTGAACTCAAGAGGCGTGGCTAATAAGTTTTGGCTTCCAGAGCACGATGATGTGCTTATTCCTTATCTTGCAGATTTAGCATTGGATGGCATGAAGCCAGACAAGAACTTCAAGGCTGAAGCTTATAAAATGGCTGCCATGAAAATCAACATGCAATTCAGGACTGATTTCACTCACCTGCATGTCATTAACCACTTGAAATGTTTGCGGAACAAATTCAATGACATGAAAGCTTGCCTTGATATAAGTGGTGCTGGGTGGGATGAAACAAGTAAAATGATTACATTGGATGAGGAAACCTTGAAATCTTGGGCCCAGGTATAACAATTCAGCATCTATCTTATCACATTCAATTAAATACATTTGATTCTCTGGATTTATAAGTATTTATTATTGCAGGACAAATCCAATTCTAAGTACAAAGCGTACATAAACAAACCCCTTCCTCACTTCAAAAATTTACAAGTTATCATGGGTGATGATCAAGCCAAGGGTGATTTTGTTAGGCCCGTGTACGCTAACATTGGGTCTAGTAGGTCCATACCTATTCCCGATGATGATTGCGAGATTCTAGAGGAGAGTGAAGCTGAACCACAGTCTGATGCTTGCAACCAACCACGTTCTGGTGCTGTTAACCAACCACAACCCACTAGATATAAGACTAAGAGTAAAGACAACACGACTTCATCATCTAGCAAAAAAACCAGAAAATTTAATCGTGAAGAGGAAATGATGTGTGCCTTTGTTGAGTCCATGTCTCAGTCAATGAGAAATCAACACGTTATACATTGGACTGAGCAGTTGGCTGCAGCGTTGAAGGAACATAGGTCTGAATATTCCGAGGAGTTCCTCGATAGGGTTTTAGACCATTTATATGACAATGAACGTGAAGCTAGGAGGTTTTTCATAAAATCCAAGGAAGGTCAACAGAGGTACATCACAAAATTAGTTAGCGACCAAGGTTGGCCGGATAGCTAGTTTGTTGGGTTTCGATTATATTTTGATGGATATTGTTGTGTTAATTGCAAACTATTAATGTTGCAATATGTATTTTCATTATGAAGAACAGCTATGTCGTTGTGGGATTGATGAATTGCTATATTTGCAATCTTTGTTGCAGGTATATTTTGATTTGAGCTTTGTGCAGCTCATATTGCTGCTGGTTGGTTTGTTGCCTGTTTTAAGCAGCTCATGCTGCTGCTGCTGCTGGTTGGTTTGTGCCTGTTTTAAGCAGCTCATGCTGCTGCTGGTGCTGGTTGGTTTGCGCAGCTCATGCTGCTGCTGCTGGTGGTTGGTTTGTTGCTGGTTTGTTTCCCTTTGCAGCTCATGCAGCTGCTGCTGGTTGCTGGTTGCCTGTTTTGAGCTTTTTCTGCAGCATGAGCTGGTTGGTTTTGGTTGGTTTGTTGCTGGTTTGTTGCCTTTTGCAGCTCATGCAGCTGCTGCTGGTTGCTGGTTGCCTGTTTTGAGCTTTTTCTGCTGCTGGTTGGTTTTGGTTGGTTTGTTGCTGGTTTATTGCCTTTTGCAGCTCATGTTGCTGCTGCTGGTTGCTATGTGCCTGTTTTGAGCTGCTGCTGCTGGTTGGTTTGTTGCTGGTTTGTTGCTTTGTGCAGCTCATGCGCTGCTGGTTGCTGGTTTGTGCCTATTCCTTGCTTTGTGCAGCTCATGCTGCTGCTGGTTGTTGGTTTGTGCCTGTTCTGAGCTTTGTGCATGTTTGCTGCTGCTGCTGGTTGGTTTGTGCTTGTTTTGAGCATTTTGTTTTTCAGGCTGATGCTGGGGTTGTGGGTTGCTGCTGCTGGTGGTTGGTTTGTTGCTGGTTTGTTTCCCTTTGCAGCTCATGCAGCTGCTGCTGGTTGCTGGTTGCCTGTTTTGAGCTTTTTCTGCTGCTGGTTGGTTTTGGTTGGTTTGTTGCTGGTTTGTTGCCTTTTGCAGCTCATGCAGCTGCTGCTGGTTGCTGGTTGCCTGTTTTGAGCTTTTTCTGCTGCTGGTTGGTTTTGGTTGGTTTGTTGCCTTTTGCAGCTCATGCTGCTGCTGCTGGTTGGTTTGTGCCTGAAGTGGTATTTGTGCAGCTCATGCTGCTGCTGCTGTTGGTTTGTTGCTGGTTTGTTGCCTTTTGCAGCTCATGCTGCTGCTGCTGGTTGGTTTGTGCCTGAAGTGGTATTTGTGCAGCTCATGCTGCTGCTGCTGGTTGGTTTGTTGCTGGTTTGTTGCTTTGTGCAGCTCATGCGCTGCTGGTTGCTGGTTTGTGCCTATTCCTTGCTTTGTGCAGCTCATGCTGCTGCTGGTTGCTGGTTTGTGCCTGTTCTGAGCTTTGTGCATGTTTGCTGCTGCTGCTGGTTGGTTTGTGCTTGTTTTGAGCATTTTGTTTTTCAGGCTGATGCTGGGGTTGTGGGTTACTTGCTGGTTGGTGCTGTTTTGTTTGAGCTTTTGTTGCTTGTTTTGGTTTTAATTGCCTGTGGGTTACTTGCTGTTATGGTTTGCCTTGCCTGTGGTTTTCCTTGCACTTGATATGTGGCAATGATGATGATCAACGTTTACTGAGAATGCAACCTAACTTACCTCGTTTATTATATCCAGATGAGGCAATATTTGAGATGAGATTGCAGCCTACATTGAATTGGCAATGTCTAGGCGAGGCAATTCATCCTTATAATGCAATCTGTAATAAACATGTTTAAGTTATAGGTGGGGCAATCAATGATGACAAGTTGATATATTTCTGAGCCATACAATATCAATTAGAATTTGTACCCAGTTCAAACAACAGTTTTCTTTACATCCTCAGTAGTTCTTGCAAGTACAGTTACATGACATGAAGTTTGTAATAATTAAAATAACACTAAAAATTCCTAAGAAAATTGCAGAAATTTTCCAAACTAGTAGTTGATTTTCGACAAGTCTCAATTCTTTCTTCAGCTTCTTTGATTGCAAAATATATTTTTCTCCGTACCTATTTTCTTGGACATATTGGCTTTCTTGGTTGCTTGATGACTCTCCTCTTTCTTCAGCCCATTCGAAAAAATTACATTCTTTATTTGGGAATTTTGCACACCCCCAATAACACCTACCCTTATTTTTGCCATTCTTGCACACTTTCATCGGTGTTCTGAGATGGCAGTCACAATAAACTTCATAATCCTGCCAGCACTCTTCTGATATCATTTTCATGTCGGGTTGGCAAATTGAAGACAATGGGAATTTTATAAATGCTGAAAATGAGAGTGCTTGGATTAGTTGTGAGCCCTCAAGGTGAATTTATAGCCACCATGGCCCTCTTCTAGCCGTTGCTACAGTGTTCTGTCATATTTTTTCAAATCTGGATTTTTAAGCTGAAATTGATCCGTTGCTACAGTGATTCCAGCAAAAAAAGGGTATTTATGGCCTCTTCTAGCCGTTGCTACAGGGATTTTTGAATTGATACAAAGACTAACTGTTGCTACAGTGTCTACTCCCAAAAAAGAGATTTTTTTTGAAGCAAACATGGTATTAGGAATTGGACCATTTCTATAAAAGTTGGATTCCTAATCCACAAGGTGAAACAAACATAGAATGCCAAAAAAATAGGATTCCATAAAACTATAACTTATCTATAAAAATTTTATGGATTAGGTTGGAATCCATAAATAAAATAGGATTCCTAATCCTATTCCTATCCTCTATTGAACCAAACAGGCCCTAACTCTGCACATCACATATTTGATGAATTGTCTCAAAGAACACCTCACTAAGAAATCTCACCATTCATCACAGGTTCTCAAGGAGATGCAAGACAAGCGAGTCATTGCAAAATGGCGACCCAAAAAAGTTTGATATAGAGAATTTTTACGTTGGTGCAATTGTGGGACTCAATTTTATTAACTGAGGTATGGTTATTATGCTTCTTGTCTCTTCAGTTTTACGAGTCAATTTGCAAAAAACTTTGTTATGCTTCAGACAATTAGCTTACTTAACTATAAGAAACAAGTGGGTTTTCTGGTGTTGTTCAAATTCCTCTGCTTGTTTGTTTTCGTAAGTTAAAACTTGATGACTATTGACTACATGTTTTCACTCCTAGTTAGTTTTTTTTCCCCATCATGGTGTCCGCTAGAGTTGGATAGGGTAATTATTAACTTAGTGGACGGGATAACTGAATGAAAGAATAGGATCCATGAAGGCAAGTTCAAAATTTTGGGCAAGGCATTGTTGTTCTTGTTGCTGTTGTTATATGAGATTGTAGAATACTTTACCATTGGTAAAGTTTAGGCAATTTAAACCCTTGGCCAGCAACAATATTAGGTCATAACGCGTTATCCACTGATAAACTCTTGAATGTTACTTTGGGATCTTTTAATAGAAGGTTTCAAATTTCATGTCAAATATTAACTTTAGGTCAGGTTTCAAATATTTTATATGATCTGCAGAACTTGTGGGGAAATTGTTTATAATTTTAGCGACAATTTTTTGATTGAGTATAATTTAGGGATCAATATCGAGAAAAAAACCCATAAAGATATGGAGGCACTTAATCATGCATCCAAGAGTATTTATAAAGTGGTTTGATAAAAGTTCTGGGTAAATTACACGAAGCCCCCAATAACTTTCATAATGCCTTTTTTATGTTGTTTTTTGGATCTAATTTATGGGGGTTATCTGCAAAATGCAGAAACTTATTTGGGGATTTTCAGCAATTTCAAAAGTTATTGGGGGTTTAATGCGATTTTGAAAGTTATTGCTGGTTGACTGTAAAACACTGAAGTTTTAAAGGGATTTAGTGTAAGTTACCCAAAAATATATTGTATGTTTTTGTTGTTTGGTCAAACTGAATCAACATTCAAGATCTCTAGGCTCTTTAATCATTACAATATTGGCCTATGAGCCACATAATATAATAACCTTATCCTAGTCTGTAAGGGTTACAAGATTGTTGATAGTCAGTATTTGACACTTGTTGTGCGCAACGAAAATATCGGTAGCACCTCTAGTGCATAACAAGAGAGTAGATCTCAACTAAATCCCTATTTCACAAAGGAAACAAGAAACGAAAGTGATATATCTCAACAAAGTGGGATATACACTCTTCCTCTCATCAGTTCTAGGACTGACTTGTCGAGGAAACCTAAATAAGCTATTACAAATCACAACAAGACAACGAATTTTACGTGGTTCGGTAAGTTGCCTACGTCCACGGGGCTACGTCCACGGGGTAATGAGGGAGGAGATCTACTATTAGAAAGAGAGAATACAAATAGGATTTACAATCATACAAGGTCTCACAAATTAAACACTCAAACAATCTCTCAAAACTCTTATAAAAGGACAGTCGCCAAGCCTCTGTCGTTTTAACCCTGTTGCATGCAGCCCAAAGAATAATCTGCTGTGTTTTTTTTCTTTTGCTTGCACACCGTCCATCACATGCGTTCTCCCCCTGCCTCTCACTCTAAACCCTAGGAAGAACGATGTATTTATATATAGCTGCAAATGACATTCGGGTAGGCCTCGGTTGTCACACGCGTAAAGGGATCACATCAAGGTGTGGCCCCCACTCACATCGGCTCCCACTCACCTTTGACGTTCACAATTCTCCACATCGACGAAGTTTTCCCAAAACCGAGTCAACACCAACCAAACCAAATGTCTCACTTGTTGCGTCCAGTACGAAGTGAAACAATTCACGATAACGGACTCAATCCATAACAAGTCGAGAACCTAAATAAGAATGCGAACAAACTCCAAACGTCGGTATCTACTTTTAAATCTGTTGCATCATAAATGACTGCCTACGTATCCTTTTGCTAAGGGAATCAAGCATTCACGTAGTTCACCCAAATAGCCGCGAATGGCCTCAATCAACTAGAAGAGTTCGAAACCTTTCTCTAACATCACCAACAAATCTGTGACTGATAGCTCTCCTAATAGCCCCAAAGCGAAACAAACAAAACACCTCCTCCTGAGGTGAACCAACGGTCATAACCAAATCTGAACTATGTCCATCAACTGCACTCAAATTAACCAACTCATCATCTGCATCCAAACCAACATGATTTTCAATCTGTGTCACCTCACCTGGAATCTCAAGCGATGCAGTATGATCTGGAGAACGTGAAGAAATCTCCACCCAACGTGAAGTGACATCACACTCCACCTGTTGCGATATCCTAACTATCTGATCAACACTCTCTATCTTCTGAGAGTCAAAAATAACATACCTGCTCAGAATAAAACCAGAGTCTCTCAACTGATAACCAAACGAGCCTCTGAATCCCAAACATGCAATCAGATTAAATCTTACATCCTTGATGTGATCAAATACTACGCAACCTAATATCCGAAGCAACCCAAAATCTGAAGCAGCTTCACCAGATCTAAAATCTCTAAACGCAACAGTCAGCAACCTATGCATAAGATATGCCCAAACATATCGAAGCCCGATCACCATAACCAATGCTCGACATCAAACGCCGATCCTCCTCTAGAAAGAAATGCTTACCAAATCTGTCATCTCATCTCGTCACCCTATTGTTTTCTCTCCAATGAAGTGTCTCCAACTACCGCGAGCTCGACACAAACGCAGAAAAGAACTCCTACCTAAAACATAATGATGGATTATCTTTCTACCAACATACTTTCTCTAACTGTTGCTGACTTCTAGGACTTCACACCAACGAGACTTGGTTGTAACCCACTAATATCTAGAACAGTCACCAACATAGAAAACTACATACCTATTACCTTCTACTGATGCCCCCTTGAAAGGTCCCCAAATGCCTGAATGAACACCCCTTAGAAGACCCATCGATCGATGGATAGAAGTGTCAAACTCCATCTCGGGTTTCTCGCTCATACTAATGTGTTTATAGGACTTCAAACTGCAGATCAAAGCACTCCTCAATAAATAATGCACGGTACATGTAACCAAATATCCTAGCCTCAACAAACGTCACAGTCTAGCCAAATCCAATGAAGTCGTCAGCTCTCTATCAATCACCGTGCTTCCAAGTAAATAATACAAATTGCTCTTTCTTACGCCCTTCATCATAATCATGGACCCAAATGTAACCTTTAAATGTGCATCCATCAAGGTCACCTTATAGTCTGTTACCTCCAAAGTTCTAATTGAAATGATATTCTTCTATAACTGAGAAACGAACCTCACTTCATCCAACTCCCGAATCACCCCGTCATTCTTCCGAATACGAGTGGTACCAATACCATCAATAGAGCATGCATGTCCATTACCCATGAACACGACATCTTCTTTTTCCAACTCCTGAAAGATGGAGAGCCAATTCCTCCTAGGATAAATATGATAAGAAGCATCCGAATCCAACATCCACTCTGTAAAGTTGACAATACAAACTAACGATAGTGAATCCGAATCTGAATTGTTACCACTAGACTTGACACATTCACATCTGAAGCTTATATGACTTTCTCCTTATTCTTCCCGGCTCGATTTAACTTTGAACATTCGGCTTTTCAATCTCCATCCTCTTTACAAAAGACATTGATTTTTACGAACTGTAAAGTGTGCACCTCTAGACTGCGACCTCCTACTACGGTTTGGATCACAGTCTTGAACTGCTAATGTATCTCCCGATGTCTTCTCGGAGGGTTTGTTAACACTCTTCCTCAACTTATAATTCACTAACGCTGATGTCATCTCCTTGTAATTAACAGTTGTTCTTCCATTAATCATTAGTGAGAACAAAAGTACCATAATCATCCTCGAACAATAAACACAAAAGTAGCATCGCCTTGTCTTCATCCTCAACCATGATATCCACATTAGCCATATCTGAAAATAACTTTGTGAAGTTGTTATTGTTAACATGCTCCCTAATGAAAACTCCCCTCTTCATCTTGAACTGGTAAAAAACCTCTTCTTCAAGTGAAGTTGATTCTTAATACTCTTAGTAAGGTACTTCTCATTGAGTGTTTCCCACAATTTCTTCACCGACGTCGCGTTCATCACATCATAAATAAGATTCGACGTCAAGCATGACTGAATAACTCCACAAGCCATATTGTTCAACTTCTTCCAAACTTTGTCCTCCATATAATCATGTTTCTCTTGTAACCCAAGAGTCTCCTTCAAATTTTGTGCGTCCAACGCATCCATCACATGGCATCTCCACAAATCAAAATTGATTTTGCTGTCGAACTTCGGAACATCAATCTTTGTATTATTGATGCTCAGATTCTGTATTGTCTTCGTAAGATACGATCCCAATGTGCTTGTTTCTCACATGTTGTTGATCTAACTCTTCAAACGAGAATCCTACAGTGAATCCTCCAAAACGAACCTCAAGTCGAACCCGAAGCTCTGATACCACTTGTTGTGCGCAGCGAAAATTTCGACAGCACCTCTGATGCACAACAAGAGAGTAGATCTTAACTAAATTCCTATTTCACAAAGAAAATAAGAACCGAAAGTGATATATATTAACAAAGTAGGATATACACTCTTCCTCTCATCAGTTATAGGACTGACTTGTCGAAGGAACCTAAACAAGCTATTACAAATCACAACAAGACAACGAATTTTACGTGGTTCGGCAAATTGTCTACGTCCATGGGACAATGAGGGGGGATCTACTATTAGAGAGAGAATACAAATAGGGTTTACAATCATACAAGGTCTCATAAATTAAACCCTCAAACAATCTCTCAAAACTCTCACAAAAGGACAGCCGCCAAGCCTCTGCTGTTTTACCCCTGTTGCACGCAGCCCAAAGAATAATTTGTGCGTTTTTTTTGCTTGCACGCCGCCCAACACCTACGTTCTCCTCCGCTGCCTCGCACTCTAAACCCTAGGAAGAACGAGGTATTTATATATAGCTGCAAATGACATTCGGGTGGGCCTCTGTTGTCACACGCGGAAAGAGATCACATCAAGATGTGGCCCCTACTCACATCGGCTCCCACTCACCTTTGAAAACATGTCTCCTGGTAAACTGCTTCATGAACGTGGTGGCCCCCACATAACGCGCTTTGCCCCCACGTTCACAACACTCACACAATTTTGAGATGCAGCGCATTTTCTTGGGTGCAAAGTTGCGTCCCTCAAGAAATTCTTTACTTAGCACCAAAGTTTGGTAACTATTTAGTGGTTACAATTTTTTTCAATTCAATTGTTCAATTTAGCGTAATACTTGCACATAGTAGAAATTTGCAGCCAAATACTGTGACATTTCATAGTAAAAATTTTCACGGAGTTTAACCTTGCACTTTATGGTTTTGATAACGCACAGAGTAAATGCATGAATTATTGATGCCATCATTAGTATCAGGCCATCAGGGAGACCTTTACTGGGAAGGATGTTAGGCTACAGTCTAGAATTAAGGTAACTCTTGTACTTCTGTTTTATTATATATATACAAGTCATTTTGTCAAGATTCTGATATGCTTCCCATGAGTAGCTTTCTTTTTCATGCAATAGAGCTCAACTTATTTCCCATATCTATTAACAGTGACTCATCACTAAAAGATAGAACTTTTTTCATATGCAAAGATAGAATTTTTTTTTATATGGCATTCATAAGAGTTTGGCATTAGCTAACAATAAAACAAAAATACAAGCTGAGAACCATATTATCTACTGTCTCTTGATTTATTGGTGTAGAATATGTTTAAATTTTAAAAGTATATGGCTGATTGCTGGTATCTGACTTGTTATATAGATTCATATTCTCAATAATAAATATGATAGAATATTATGTCCAATGACAAATATGATATTTTATTGTAGTAAAAGAAAATATGTTTTTTTATAAGACTCACTGGTCCATTAGGAAAACATAAAGGAGTACTCTAAAATAAAGGGTAAAGAGACTGGCCATTTGGATAGAACAAGCCAAAATTCTGTTCAATTCCAGGCATTTTTTCATCCTCGTTAAACATTGCAAACAAGAACTAGTCCATCAAATCATTAGGCCTCTTCGGGGTTCCAAACTTTTTGACTTGGTTAATAAATTTTAAATTGTACTGTTGAGCAAGAACAGGTGTCGTAGAGTTTCCATTACCATCTGAAGGCCAACCAGTCTCGGATATTGATATTCCAGAATTAGCCCCTCCAACCTTCTCCATAGCCATATAGAAAGCATCCACCATAGCATCAAATAGATTCCGATACTCTTAAGTTTCCATCATTAGAGACCGGACCCGTGGTGGAAAATTGCGCATAATCTCATGAAATGTTATCTGGGTCAGCCACATATGCAAAATAAGGATACACATTAACCATGAGTACGTGTTGTGGGTTCTTAGGCCCCAAATTGGCTAGGAGCGATATGATATCCGGTCATGTCACTAGTGGCTTTATCTGAGAATGACCCTGCAGATGGGGGGAAGCATGAGCCAAGCACATGGGTTGAAACTGCAGTTTCGCCCTTATATCACATAGTTTGAAGGTGTTAAGTACCTCTAAGAGATTTTTCCATAGCAGGAGTAATGTATTTAGAGTTCACCCCAGGAATCGCCTCATTACCAACTGTAAAATACTGATACCCTGTATCCTTGTAATGGACAATAGTAGTACTCACCCACTCAAGTGCAAGAAACCATGCTGCCAGCAAGATTGGGCAAGTCTTCATTTTTCACACCTAGAGCTACATTAATATCGCTAAGTTTCAAAGCATCTTGCATTGTTGGGTTGGATGAAAATGCCTCATCTTGCTTTGTTGGGTTCGAAGATATAGTCTGGATGGTTTGGAAGACTATTAGTCTGTGTTTGTCCTCTTTGCTTATTCCATGGATCTACTTATTAATTTCCTAAGAACATAGCATATCTGAAACATATCTTCATTGGTTAACATCTCAATATTGAAGTTTGATACCGTGACAATTTTGATTAATGTACTCGTGTGAAGCCTATATAAATGGTTTATTCCAAATGTTGCTTCATTCAGAAGGTTTTAGATAATCAGCTATCTGTCCTAGTTAACTTGGAGATGTTAAATTTTGGTGTTCTCTTTCCAAGATTTGTGTCAAAAATATGATGACAGATTAACTGGTTTCTCATTTTGCCAGCAATGCCACTAAGTAAAGCAGATTTGTGCAGAACAATTATAATTTATTAAAAATATATTACTATATACAAGTTCAGATAGAAGTCTTGTTGTTGAAATGTGTAGTGCCTACCCCCATGTTAGGTGTAAGGTAGTCCATCCTGTAACTTCTATATGTTTTGGCTGATCCAACTGAAACTTGACTGATATTGCTGATACGAGCTATTAACGACTAATACAAATTGATATTGACTAATCACAACACAATTGGGATGAAATTTGAGATCTGTAGTGCCAAAAGCTGATTTGGTGTTGTTATATTAGGGGAAAATGAGATGAAAATCAATGAAGATCAAGGTCATGATCGTGCAACACTCTAGCTCAAAAACTATTAACATTGTTCATAACATTGTGATCAGCATCTAATACATTATCTATACAATGTTTCCTAGTAACCTCTATTTTCTTTCGCGAAAAATTCAACTTCTGGAACTCGACTAATGTATCATTCTCCTTGCGTCTTTTACAGGAATCAGATGAATGGACTTGACCGAGAAATTAAATTCCTGCCTGCTTTTCTCAATTCAGGACATTGACGCCTGCATTCAGCGCACAAGCAACATGAAGAATTTTTAGGTGGATATATCATTTAGAGCTACCATCATAATTCTTGTCCCCCCATTTTGTACATGGCAGTACAAAATTGGTAGCTTTGTATCTCGACCTGCACGCATTTCTCAATAATATTATGCCAGTTTAGATGATTCTTGAGTCCTAAATCAACAATGTTGTACGTTTACTGACATTTATATGAAAGTAACAATACCAGTACCTGACGCAGTGTAAGATCCTAAGGTACAGCTGGTAGTCGAAGGCAGATCATTCCTCGACTGATGAGTGTTCTAACTTCTAAATTCAGTCCTTATTGATGATTTCGTAGGATTTTAGATTCTTTTCTGAGATTGAGAGAAGTATGAAATTCTCAAATCTATATTTTTTTTCTAGTTAACTCTCCATTTAATTAAGCCTTATTTGCATTTTAGTATTCCAAAATTTCATTCTTTTTCAACTTTAATACAATGAAGTTCTATTTTGACAATTTGTTACCTCAGAGCGGAACTTTATTCCTCTTTTTCCCCTAAAATGTGAAATCCGATAAGAAAATAGTTTCTCATTTACTATTTTATGATGATATTGTTGAACAAAGTCAAGATCAATGTTTCTACACCTTTGGGGCATCATATCGCAAACTCTATAGTATCCTCAAAGTTAAAAAATGGTAGAGACCCTTTTAGTATCGCCCAGTTGCGGATATCCCTTCTGTAGTTCTATTTATGCAGATAGACCTCCTGTACTATTTGCCCAAGTGCAGATAGACCACCTGAGCGAACTTTATATTTTTTTTAAAAACTTTTTTCTATTTATGCGGGTAGAAAAATAGCAACTGGGGGTCTATCTAAGCCAATTGAATTGCCTGGGCCTATCTGCCTAAATGGAACTTTTTTGACTCGTTTATCCGTAATTTAGGCAATACTACAGGGATCTATCTGCAATTAACTACAACGTCTAGTCTAGCTTACCTTGACCAATTTAATATTGGATCTAACGTACAACCCGACCCGATCCATTGAGAAACGCCCCTAGCAGTTTGCATGCTTCGGACATTGAAGAAGGCACGAGCATAAACCCCAAATTAAATCGCAAAAATTAATAATAAAAAAAGGATCAACAGAAAATGGCGAGGTCGATCAGAAGCCCTAAGAAAGCAAATCTCTTAGATCAACATTCGATCAAGCACCTCCTCGATGAATCCGTCACCGAGGTACGAATATCTCTCTCTCTTCAGTTTTCCACGATCCGTCAATTTCTAGGGTTTTCTAGGGTTTAAGCTGGATCTCTCGTTTTCATTTGTTTCAGATCGTGAAGAGTCGAGGATACGTCGAAGATGTGAGGCTGAGCAATGCGAAGTCGTTGATTGGAGCTGTTGCCATTGGAATTGCTCTTCTTGCTCAATTTTATCCCGAGAAATTCCCCGACAATAGGGATATTTTAATCGTTTGCATTGGATTATATCCTTCTTCACTGGTTTCGTTGTGATTTGATGGCATTAGGGTTTTTGAATTGATTTCTCTGCAAAAAGAATTGCGTTTTTTTTCTTTGACATTGCCAAGTATGTAGTTTTCAATGGAGTGTTGCAGTTCATCAGCTATACGAAGGAGAAGAACGCGATTATGTTTACTTATCCTCCGGTTCGTGTCTTCAAACTTCCTTTGCTGTCAATTTCTTTAATTGTTTCCAAGATAGTTTTATGTTTTTCCATGGCTTGATGATTAAGAACATGTAATTGCCTTTTGTACTAAACTTTATACGGAGACCCAGGAGAACCCTCCTAAAAGCTAGCTCGTAGAGGGACGGAAGCCAAATCTTTATAAACCTGCAATTGATCCCATTTTGTCTACGCGGGACTATATGTATCCCATTTTGTACACCCTTGTTTATGCAATCTTGAATCCTGCACAAGCTGTCCTACACTAGTCTAGTCTTGATGGAAGACTGCAATCTCGTACTCACCCTTTGGCTTTGGACTCTAGACTATATGTCACTCCCACTCTGCTCTCTGGCAACTAGAAAGATGGGCTTGAGGATAACTCATCATTTAAACTAGTTGACTTCCATTTAGTTAATACAGTTGACTTCCATTTAGTTAATACAGGTCTAAATGGACCATAACATGTACTTTGAAAGGCACCTTGTAGTGTGTATACCGTAAATTTCGTTTCCATGTTTTGTGTTCTAGCAATTTACACAAGTCCAATATAATCAATGTCTTTGTCTCTAGTCTGAACCTGAAACATAATTCTATCGAACTATACTCGTAACAAATTGGAACTCATTTTTTAAGCTCTAAGACATGTTTAATGAAAAATTACCCTTTGCATAGTGATTGGTCAATGAATATATTTTAGGATTTAATTCAATTTTTAATTAATGTTTTTTTTAAGTTTTGGATTTTGAAATTCACCTACAAAATCCAGTGTTCTGATTTTAGATCTATGTTGGATTAGAATCAGGTGTATATATAGAAAATGAAAATTTGATGCTATCTTATACCTATTTAAAGACCGGGAACAATACTCATGTCCAACCATAGAGCTTAAGCATGATGTCTGAAGCCTCCAAAGGATGTAAAAAAAAATTGCAGTACATTCCAATGTAGACAGTTGTCCCCGAGATCATGAAATCATGTAATTCTCTGGTACCATTATTATCTTGCACAGCTCTAGCTGGTGATGGTAGAAACAGAAGAACACGGTTTAGATTATTTTTTAATCTTTATATAATATTTATATGCATATAGTTATGACCTTATGATGAGTATAGTCAGTGATCAAGAACCGAAAGTTACCTTGAAAGATATCGGGTAAGGTTGGAAAACTTCTTCTATTAATTAGTATTTTGTCAACGTTATCCTGATATATTCTTATTTGAATGGTGTAGTTCTGAAATTTGAAGTATTTTGTCAACGTTATCCTGATATATTCTTATTTGAATGGTGTAGTTCTGAAATTTGATTCTATTTTGTCACATACAGGGATCTTTCAGCATATATTCTTATTTGAATGGTGTAGTTCTGAAATTTGATTCTATTTTGTCACATACAGGGATCTTTCAGCACTACAGGGTTGATTGTATCATCTAAGTTGCCAAGGTTTTCCGACATGTACACTCTTACTGTAGCAAGTGCAGATCCAAAGTCCATTTCGGTTAACAAATCAGTACAATTTACGAAGAGCGTAACAAAATGGGTAGTTCTTAAATTCATTTATTTTTGTTTTAAGTAAAGGTCAACAAAGAATGCCACCATTTCTCAATACATTACTTCTAACGTTTTGAAACATTTAGGAGATGAAGAAGGTGGTTTTGTTTTAGCAACATCTGAGATGAAAATACAAAAATAAAATAATGCGAGTTTTATTGAAAGATGACACTTTGTAGTTTATTATGTTTGTTATCAAATCCCATAGCATCAGGTGCACACATTAAAAAAGATCTAAGTTTATCATAAGCTGCTATTTATCCCTATTAGATGGATACCGTGCATGATAAAATAACTCCATGAACTGATAGAGTAACGGCATGATTAAAGGTCATTTTTTATCAGACTGATGTCTCCTTTAGTTATTCTTTGAAATTTTTTAGTCATATCTGAAATTTAGGCTTTGAAGAAGGGCATAGTCCACCTCACATAATATCTCAGTGTTCCTACTTTCTATTAGGACAATTTAATGTTGACAGGAAAAACAGCCCCGCAAAATGTTCATTTCTACAAATGATACCTCACTTTTAGTTCATTGAGTTCCACATTTCCATAATATTGCTATCAGTGTTCTTAAAGCCACCAAAGGCCGAAGGTCTTTAAGCAACTGCTTAAGCTCCCATCTTAGGTGGCATTTTGTAGCAGTGACTGTTATGTTTAGTTATCAACAATTTTCTCTGCACTAAGGTGGTTAACAGCATTTATTTGCAATATTTTGTTATTCAACATTTGTTCTTACTATTGAATTTCTAATTCTTTTAAAATTGACATTCTTCTCTCCATTAGTCTGTAGCTTCTATATTGGTACCATTATTCACAAAGATTATGTGAGGGATGATGCATTTGGGAGTCATCAGTGTGACTTGGCATTGTGTCTCTCCAATATTCTTAACTTCTGTATTGGGTGCCACTATTTACAGATTCTGAGAGGGGTGGTGGATTTAGGAGACATAATGTAGGGTTAATTTCACATAACTCCCCTGAACTTTGGGGGGGTGTTTTACATTACCCTCATCAACATTGTTTATCTCACATAACATCCTGAACTTTGGAGTTTCTCACATAACCCCCCGTCAATTCACCCCCCCCCCCCCCCCCCCCCCCCCCCCCAACCCACCAAAAAAAAAGAGAAATGTGATTTGAAATTAACTTAAATTTCTTTTAGAGAAAATTTTTTAAACTTTATTATTTTTCATTTACAGGCACTATATCCCATCTCCTAAATTTTGGATTTTTTTTTTCTTTCAATGAAAACATAGTTGTTGCAAATTACATGTAGGGGGTCCAATGTGAAAAGTTCAAAGTTTTCTTTTTTCCTTTTTCTTTTTTTTTTATCCAAAAGTAGATGGTGATTTCCAGGATAAGGCATAGTCTAGATTTATTTCCAGAATGGTACTCTAGAGTAGCAGACAAGTTCATTTAAATATGAAAATATGGTATCAAACCTTTCAACTATCGATGTCTCACAGTGAGTCCCTTTCTGGCTTTATGGCTGCCTTTCTAGGAAAGTATCACCAATCCTTGGGCGGATGAGATCCAGTTGACAGCTGGTGTTAAATCTGTTGTTACTTCTTATGGATTCATACTCAATCAGTAATCCTTTCATGATGGAAGGGGAATGGCGATGAGAAACATGATTATGATGAATAAACTGTGCTTATAATATAAATAGACTATTTATATTAGGTATACAGGCGTATAGCTTCATATAAATGAGGCTCGAGGTTTTGTTGTGACAGGTATCATGCTCTGTCCTTTAGACCCAGGAAAGGTTCCAATAATCATTTTAAGATCACTCCAAACTCTGCTTCCCAGCAGTAGGAGAAATGGAAAGTGATATGAGTTATATGAATATGTGCACTTTGTCTTGTGTTGGACATGCAAATGTTATGTGAATTTCTGCACTGATTTACATTGCACTTGCTGTGGTTACATGAAGTAGGCGCTGGTTTTATATTATATCCTGATATATGATTTTTCTGGGCTCTTCTTCCAGCTAGAACAAAATTTCACTCAACCGTTATCTTTACTCATCCATCAATTTTTCATTCAGGTTTGCCAATGATGGGATGCTTGTGGAAGGCCTGTTCTGGAAAGATGTAGAAAGACTGATCGATGACTACAATGGAGATCTCAAGAGTAAGTAATTCTAAGAAGGCTGATGCCTCGAGTATAACTGAAATTTTACAGGAAAAGGAAGCTACTTACTGATCAGTCTATCAAAATTCTGGTTCTTGTGCCCTCCTTGTAGTTTAACCTTACTATCATAATCAGAAATTTTGGTGCTTCAAGTTATTTCTCAGTTTGAATAACACAGTTTTTTGTGATTCAATCTGCTAAAAAATTAGAAAACATGCATGGGAAGTCTTATTTAAGTTCCAGTCCTTTGATGATTATGAGCTTCTTGAAGAAAATATTTTGTGTGTCTAGGTACTGAACTAGCCTCGTTACTACTCACTAACGAATCTGACATCATTTTGGTCGAGGCCTGAACATATGGTTGGATGAGGTAAAATATTAAGAACCTTTTATACATTACATGTCTCCAAATATTAAGAACCTTTTATACGTTGCATGTCTCCCTACCCTTTGGCTAATTGTTTTGTTTGTGTTTACCGAATCTACTTAAAGTCAGTAAAAGCAAAAGAAAAGAAACATGTAATATGTAAATAGTATTTACTTCTATGTGACATGCATGGTCTCAGCTCTTGCATGTATACACTTGTGTCTTATAGCGGATGATCCCTCCTACTGGAATTGATTATAGTATTTTCATGAATTAAATACCGTTTAACTTATTTTATACAACTTATTGGATTAAACTGTTCTCTAATATGTACAACAAGTGGCGTACAAATTACACAATCCAAGTGAAGTTATATTTTATTGCTGCAGTTTCACTTTTCAAGAGGTTAAAGAATATCCTCTCGTGTAACCCGTTGCATAAACCTATCCTTTGAAGTAACTTGTTTTCCCTTTTTTTCTTAAATTCATTTTTCACTTCTCTTTGATCTTGGTTTACGTTGTCTCTCTACTTTATGAATTTCATCATTTTAACCCTATGAACAGATAACATCAAACACATGATGAAATATGTAATTCTTTTGAACACAAAGGGTGTTACACGCTCTAGGAAATATAGACAGTAGCTACTAGGGCTGAGCATGGTTCAGTCCAAACCGAAAAAACCGACCGAACCGATCCGAAAAAATCAGTTTTATAAGTAGGGCGATTCAGATCGGTTTGAAAACTTTTCAACCCGAACCGATCCGAACCGACCGAATATAGTGCAATACTATCCATTCTGATCTCAAACCCAACTCGTCCCCAAAGAGTCACATACTCAAACTCTAAACTCATTTTCTGGATCATTATGGGTTGAAAACAGCATAATTATATCAGTGTTTAATGCTTCATAATCTTCTACTTTGTTGATATTTTTTTCTTTAACACGGTTTGTTGTTTGATAAAAAGTTTGATGAAGTTAGAACCGAACAAACCGAACCGAACCAACTTGCAACAGTTCGGTTCGGTTGTTCAAATTTTGGTAAAAGCCGAACCGAACCGATCGTTGCACACCCCTAGTAGCTACTAGAGATCTGCGACATGTGATATGTGATACAAGAGCAATGTCATCTGCAATAGTAGTAAAATAGGGAAACTCAAGCTTATAGCATCATGTAATATTTACATAGAAAACTACATTACCCAAGTGGATGTTTTAAGAGGAACGAAAGATCATGACACCTTCCACATGACCTGATGAATGGTTTGCTTCTAAAGAATATCCTGCTGTATATTTTGTACCACAAAATGGGGGCCCAGTGTTAGTCCTGGAGATAATGCCCAATAGCCCAACGAGTGGCCACCCTCCTCCTTCAAAAGGCCACCTTTTCCCTTCCCTTGTCCCCTTACAAATCAGCTTGTCCTCCTCTTTTTGTATGTACTACTGGATGTGGTCACCACTCTGTCCGGTCTCTTAGTACGTGATTATAGTAAATCCATGCGTTGCATGGGTGTGTGGTCACCGGTGGTGAGTCGAAGACCCGTCCTCAATGTACTCACCGTGCCTTATCGAGAGGGGAATTGATAGCATCCAACCATTTTCAGTCCGTACAAGATGAGGTTTCAGCTGGCAATGTGTCTTGTTCTGCGACTTGAACTTGCATGCCCATGTGACGCTCGGAGCGGACCACATAGCGGTATCTTCTCAACTTGCACATAACGGTCACTAGATTTACTAGGGTTTCTTATGTACTTTAGATAAGCACTATTTTTAGAGTTAGTTATCACGATCATGCGCTATTTGTGATGATCTGCTGTCTGTCAAATTCTCATCTCTTGATTATGTTTGAAAAATAAAATAAAACTTTCATTCGTTGTCTAGCTACGGTACTTTCACAGTTTCACCTCAAATGTTATACTGGGCATAACTTTCTTGTATTTTCAGAACAGAGCATGTTGTTTATAAAATTGATGATTGTGTAGTTGGGAGGCTATTAAATTTAAGTCATCAATAACCGTAAAAACTGTCACTTTTATGTACAACAGCATCATCCGAAAATAATGCAGAATGGGACTCAATTTTCATGTAGAATTTATGCATTGATTTCGTTTCTCTATCGAGTACATACATATTCTCAAGGTAGCGCTGACAATAACCGAAATCTTTGTTCCACTTCTTTAAATATTACATTCACTTGATTTTCTAATTATAAATAGAAGTATGTGACTTCTTTATGAGAATCATATTCTTTACCAACGGTTATCAAATTTACTACTCAAATATATATTTGGTAAGACGCGCCTTTTGCTGCACAAAATTATGCTTTAAACAAGCTAGAAAACGCTGTTTGAAGACGGGTTAATATTTTAAGTAAACATGGGAGGAGAGTGAATACTTCAACGTAATCACGAGGAGATAATCTAATATAATTAAGGATTTATTGATTTGTGCATCTATGAATGTAGTTGAAGATCATAACCATTCATCTACAAAGACTGCAAAGAAATATGATCATAACATTTTAGTTTCTCAAACAAACAGAGAAGTACACAAGAATCAGTGCTATCCTAAAGTAAATGAACTAACCAATTAATTTCTTACTTGTAATTAATTGGTCCGTTATTTGAAAACTTGAAATTATCTCCTAACAATTATTTCTGAAGCTATTACTGGGCGACAAGAACATTATTCTTTTCCATGATTCTTTATGTTTTATAAAATAAAAAAAGGATAAATTAATCACCTTCTCAGTTTTGTGGCAAGAGCAACAATATTCGTGTTGTAGCGACAACTTGTGTAGCCAAGCCAACTAATATTATAGGAGAATATCAACTTGCAAAAGTGTCC
>NC_033799.1:6864369-6901857 GCF_001876935.1 Asparagus officinalis | reverse complement strand
AATTTGTGGCCTTCTTGCCTCCAAGCTAGATCTCCTCTCACAAATATCTTTAAGAGACAAGAGTAGTAATTAATCCAAATGCTAATATGTAACTACTGTTATCTAGGTAGTGAAAAGATGGGAGGAAAAAAAAATCTCACCTTCGTCACTCATGGTATCTGATTACACTTTATTAAGTATCAATATCATGTGATCTTAGTTATTACATGAAAATTATCCAGTAAATCTTCTTCACCGTCACTGGTGCTTAGTCTTTTGTGCCAGTTCATTAATACCTACTAAAATCTACTCGCAGTAAAATAGCTCTAATACATCAATTATTAATGTCTCGGAGATTCTCCGACTCCGATGCTCCCATGCACGTGAACGCCCCCCTCCATGCATATATAGCATCCGAAGCCCTACTCCCTCTCTCTCTCTATAAAACCCCTCCAAAAGCCAACCTCAAGACTCCAACTTATTAGAGACAGTGAGAGAGATAGAGTGAGAGAAAGCCATGGAAAAAGCCATTATCCTCTCCTTCCTCCTCGTCTCCCTCCTCTCCTCCTCCCACGCCGCCGACTTCTGCGTCGCTGACCTCACCGCCGCCCCCACCCCTCCGGCTACCCCTGCAGAAGGAATCAGCCCTCACCGCCGACGACTTCGTGTTCACCGGCCTCGGCATGGCCGGAAACACCTCCAACATAATCAAGGCCGCCGTTACTCCGGCGTTTGTGGGGCAGTTCCCGGCCACCAACGGCCTTGGGATCTCTGCCGGCCGTCTCGACCTTGCCAAAGGTGGGGTTATTCCGTTTCACACTCATCCCGGGGCCAGTGAGGTCCTTATAGTGACTCAGGGGTCTATTTGTGCCGGATTTGTGACTTCGAGTAATAAGGTTTATACTAAGACGTTGAAGAAGGGGGATTCTATGATTTTCCCTCAAGGATTGCTTCATTTTCAGGTATGTTATTTATTTTCTTAGTTATTTGTGAAAATGTTTGTATTTCCACTTGGATTTATATCAAATTAGCTGATGAGTCATCAAGGACCCCTACAATTTTTTGGATATAGTAGTGGAGAAGACTAGGAGTAGTCTGGAATTAAAAATGTAGTGTAGTTATCGTTACTCTATCGTTATCATAATTCGGTATATTATTTTCACTACGTATGTGAGAAATTTGCATTGATGAAATTAGATTGATGAAGTTTCTTTAATTTTAAAACCTTCAGTACTAGTTAAAACAAGACTAAATGACTTGTGTGAATTTTACCCATTTGAAACAATTTACATGCTAGCCAGTAGCCCTACACAGAATATAATTTCTGTTTGCCCAAATAGTACTTTTGAAACTACAACTAGCCGGGGAATAGAAAAAAAACGTTATAAATTTAGGATAATTTAACATTCTCCAGGAGGGATTTTTTAACCTATCTACCCCCAAAATCAGCCATATTTACAAACCCCTCAAACTCGACCAAGTTGAGTTAAGATCCCCCCAAATTAAACTCGACGTCATTAGTTTATGAACAGTGCAGGGGAAATTTCAGGTAAACAACTAACCAAAAAAAAAAAAAACAAGTGTATTCTTTTAACCTAACTTTACAGGTATTTTAACTCAACATGGTAGAATTGAGGGGGGTAAATTTCCATTTATGTTTGATTTGAGGGTATGTAGGTAAGAAAACATGTTTAAAAATACACAGGAAACTTTATAAACCCTGATCTTGCGTCTGCAGTTAAATGCAGCGGGCGTGACATCAGTCGCCATAGTGAGCTTCAGCAGCCCGGAGCCAGGGCTGCAGATCCTAGACTTCGCTCTCTTCGGCAACAACCTCAAGACTGCATTGATCGAGGCCGTCACTTTCCTCGATGCAGCCACCATCAAGAAGCTCAAGGGTGTCCTCGGCGGCACCATGTGATCTGCCATGCATGGGGGGGGTCTCGTCAGGGTTTCCGAGTTCTTGTTTGTGTTTCCATAGATTTTGTGTTCGGAGCAATTAATGGTGGTATTTGTTTTCTCAATATATGTTGTATGTTATTTGGTGTTTGGTTTTTCTTAGGCGACTATGTTTATTGGGACTCAAGGTTTAATTAATTTGAATTGGTTGTTAGTTAAATGTTTGATTTCAATTGTATGTTTGATTATTGGGAAAATTATTACTAATATAGAACTGAATTGTGCTTATTCCTATATTTCGGGCATGATTAGATGCTAACCAGAGAAAGTAAACTCTAAACTTGTACTTCTGTGGACTTTTTCATACTTCTTCCTAATTGAGCGAGTGGTAACTCTCTAGTCGGTGAAGAGTCTTTCTCTCGTCCAGTTGTTGGGTCGTTTTCTTGCCAACTAATAATCGCCCACATCCTCTTTTGTCACAAGAGAATTTTCACTATGTTTGATATCTTACTTGTCACATTCAGGAGCCCAATCAGAACAGATCCAAAATAATAATAATAATAATAATAATAATAATTGAACAAGCTCCATACAGAAAAATTATAGAGAAATCAAAAGGTACATGGGTATCCGCAATGTCAAAGAAAACATGCAGGAAGAAGTTGAGTGCAGAAATACTGAGGTGAAGAAATGGTATCAGACAATCAACAATAAATACCTAAAGCTGAAGACGAATAGACATACGATAATACAAGAGAACAGGACATTATTGCAAGATGGAAAGAGATGTTATTATTTGTTCTGTTGTTTGGTGCATATGGCAGGAGCGTAATGATAGACTCTTTTCTAACAAGAAGAATAGGTCTCTTGAGCTTTTGAGCAAGATTTTGACATTCTCAACCTTTTGGCTAGGTCCTAAGAGTATTTCTGCTCGAGCGGCCAGGCTTCAAGAGAGAAGAAGAAAGAGGAATGAGCTATCTGGAGCTGTACAAGTTACTAGAGCTCCCGAATTGATTTTTTTATTTTTTTATTTTTATTTTTTATATGTATTATATTATATATGTATTATATGTATTATATTATATATGTATAATATATGTATATATAATATATTTTTATATATGTATAATATATGTATATATAATATATTTCTATATATGTATAATATGCCATATGTGTGTATATATATACTCTCTCTTAGTATATAAGTATACATACTCTCTCTTATATATGTATACTCTCTCTTATATAAGTATATATAAGTATACACTCTCTTATATATGTATAATATATGTGTGTGTGTGTGTGTATATATATATACTAATATACTCTCTCTCTTAGTATATATGTATATATAAGTATACTCTCTCTTATATATGTATACTCTCTCTTATATAAGTATATATAAGTATACACTCTCTTATATATGTATAATATATGTTTGTATATATATAGGGAGAGGTTCAAATAAAAACCTCACTATCCTAAAAACTAAAAATCAATCCTCTCCATTGGATCCTGATTCATCCAATGGCTGAGATTAAAGCTGCATAAGGGTAATCAGGTAAAATTAACAGCCCCCAAAGAGAGGTAATTAATGCTTGTCTGTTGAGTTCTCCATGCAAGAGTAAGAAATAAATGCATGTGCTGTAATTTTATTTTCAACAATTAAATAATTAAATAATAAATGCAAGTTTAGTTTTCCATTTCCCCATGTGATCTCACGGCTCAGGCAACCCAAAAAAAAAATCTAGAGTCACTGGAGTGAATCTGGATTCATTGGAGTGAATCTGGATTCACTGGAGTGAATCTAGAATCTGGATTCACTGCAGTGAATCTGGATTCACTCTAGTGAATCGAGAATCATTGTAATCGAGATTCACTGCAGTAAATCGAGATTCACTTCAGTTGTTTTTCTTCATCTCGAGCGTTATCGTTTTTGGGAATTATTGCTAATTAATTACAGTGTGTTTCGTGAAATGGAGTGTTTGACTGGATAATTAATTACAGTGTGTTTCCTTAGTGAATCTTTCTTAAATTACCCCTTTTACATTAATTTTGACAGGTGATGTGTATTTAATATGTATTTATTTTTAATTCTGCCATTTTCAATTCACTGCAGTGGATGAATCTCGATTCACTATAATGAATCGAGATTCACTGAAGTAGTGAATCGAGATTCACTTCACTTTAAATAGTCACTGATGCGAAAGAAACTTCATTCCTTCGTATTCATTGTTTCACATACACGTCTCTTCATAAAATAGGGGCAACAAACAACCAATGAATTCAGATTCGCTTGAGTGAATCCAGATTCAGTGGATTGAATCCAGATTCACTCCAGCGAATCCAGTTTCACTTCAGTAGCAGCACAACAGCACATCAGCAGCAACACAGCGCAACAAGACCATCAACTTATGAACAACAATTAAATAAATATTAGCTCCAACTTGTGAACAATAACTAAATAAATATTAACTAGATATGGCTCTCGATTCACTCCAATGAATCTAGATTCACTGGAGTGAATCCAGATTCACTCCAGCGAATCCAGAGAGAGAGAGAGAGAGAGAGAGCGGCGTCGGCGACGGGGCTTCAGCGTCTTCGGCGTCTTCGAGAAGCCGGTCGAGGGGAGCTCGTCGAGGGGCTTCGTCTAAAAGCGGGTCGAGAGTCTGATTGCCGTCGGCGATCTGTTCGAGGGTCTTCGACGTCGTTGGGAGATAACTGGTCGAGGGTCGTCGAGGGGAGCTCGTCGAGGGGCTTCGTCGAAAAGCGGGTCGAGAGTCTGATTGGCGTCGGCGATCTGTTCGAGGGTCTTCGACGTCGTTGGGAGATAACTGGTCGAGGGTCTTTGGCGTCGGCGAGAAGCTGGTCGAGGGGAGCTCGTCGAGGGTCCTCGGCGTCGACGCGCTCGTCGAGACTCGTCGGCGTGAGCTAGAGCGCAGGGGGAGGGAGAGCTCAGGAGGAAATTTGGGGATCTCAATTTGGGAGAGCTCGAGCTCTTTAATTCACGTGAGCTGCAGTTTCCAATGTTTTAATAATTATCTCCAGTTTCCAATGTTGCCAACCACCATTGTTCGTTCTAATTTTACCATTTTCACATTATTCTTTACAGCTGATGTGTATTAGATTTGTCTATATTTTCAATTCTGCCATCGAAATGTAGGCCATTGGATTAGATACTTAGTATAGAAGTATAGTATATTACAATGGTTACTTCCCCATTGGCCCAACGAGCAACGGCTACAGGGTTACTTATGCGATTCTCTCTCTCTCTTAAATTATAACTTATAAATATATATAATATATTTACATATAATATATGTATATATAATATATGTATATATAATATATAGTTACATAATAATTTATAAGTATATACTAATACATAATTATATAAAATATAATAATATTAAACTAATTTTTAGCATTTTTTTATCGAAAAGAAAAGAAAAGAAAAAAATTTAAAAAAAACCTAGTTGGGATGTACTTATCTATTGTGATGCGATGAATTACAAAATAAATTTATACTTGTAATTTGTAAATGATTTATTAATTATTAATAAAGAATTTATTTTTATAATTTTTAATTTATAATTTATGTCATTTTAAGTGATTAATAAAATTATTGTTTTTATTAATTTTTTGTCTTTTTTTATAATTTAAAATTTAAAAAATTTGATAAAAAATTAAAAAAAAAAGAAAATAAATCGGGCCAGCCCGGAACCCGGCCCGGGGTACCCGGGTCCGGGCTCCGGTTTTGCCCGGCCCAGACCCGGATTTCCGGGCCGGGCCGTGCCAGCCCGGATGGACATG
Source organism: Asparagus officinalis (assembly GCF_001876935.1). Taxonomy (NCBI): domain Eukaryota; kingdom Viridiplantae; phylum Streptophyta; class Magnoliopsida; order Asparagales; family Asparagaceae; genus Asparagus; species Asparagus officinalis. The sequence goes on along the minus strand of NC_033799.1, from coordinate 6,896,163 downwards.
CCTAGCTGCAGGAAGAGAGAACATGAGCATTGAAAATTTTGTGATTCAGCTGGAATGATGATCTTTGGATGCAGTGTTTTAAATGATGTTTTGATGTTAAAAACTTTTGCTGAGTATGGAACTCACTACTATTTTAGTTTAGTAGTTGTAGATAAGTGTTTTGGGAGATTTAATACTTTGTGCAAGAGTGTTTTTGTTTGTTTTGTAAGTTCGGTTGGGATTTGAGTGCACATTTTTTATTGGGGATGTACACATTATATGTAATAACCAGTTTATATTAATTTAGCTGGATGGATTACTGTTATGGTAATCCATCATTTTTCTAAAAAAAAAAGAGAACAGAACATTATGAACCAAAAACATTGGACCTAAAGCTAGCCATGTACATTTTACCAGAAGCACAATATTAGTACCTAAACAAATACAAGCCAGAAGAAAGATGAACAGGCTTGATGCCTTTATTATGCATCATATAAAAGGTCATAAACAACAACAATAACCATCAATAACTGGCAAAAACTGACAAAAAAAGAATTCCCTCGTCAATTAACTATTTTTCCCTCTAAGAATTACTCACACTGGCTTCCAGGATTGTTAAAATTTTTAAAGTAGGAAGAATAAGTATCCTGATGCACACAGTAGCCACCAATTGCTACGGGCTTAACAGACCGCGACAGTGAGTTCCATGTTAGTTATATCCATCCATTGTCGTAGCAATTCCTTCCGCCCCCAAACCTCTTTTCTGGATATGGCAATGTATTCTATTCCTTCTAGCGTATAGGCTCTGGAAACTGGAAAGCTTCAACTCTACTCCTTCGAACAAGAAACTATCAATTGAACCGGAAGAATGTTATCTTTAGAGACTTTATGATGAATGTTAGCGAAAACTAACATCCATAGTTGCTATAAGGAGTTTCTATATATCCTGTACCAGTGTCCCCCAAGACCAGGGAGCAAGGAGAAATCAGGGCCTCTGGAGAATCAGTTTATTCCCTTTTATGTGATTTTTCACAAATGCAGCCTGGCAGAGGATTGGTGTAAAAACTCTCCTCCGACTTCGGAAACTCTCCAGGCTCTCTATAATATGGACCACCAATTCTGTCTCTGTGTAGTGTTTTCACCTTTGAACTGAACTTTTTCCAAGAGATAATCCCTTCATCGAACTCGTCAACGAGTTTTACAATATTTAACCTGCAAGAAAATGCAAGTGAATTCAGTTAAAAAATATTCTTATGAACGGAATATTAAAAAAAGATATGTTAAATTGACTACAAACTGTAAAATGTGCAGCAAATTCAATAAGATCAACCAGAAGGACTTGGGCATCCCCAATTACACATTTGTAGGTAAAGCTACTCTTAACAATTTCCATGTTTCCTTGACTATCAGATATTACGGTACGTCTTTGAAATTTATTTTGGGTTACTCGTCGTTCTCAACTCTAGTAGGGACATATTATTCACCACCCTACAGGTGGCAGTCAAATAGTTGTTCTGAAATTTTTAAATATATGTCGAAGGAAAATTACAATGTACAAACAAATTAATTAGTTACTGTTAAGCTATATGGGATACATTTAGCTTGGTACAACTGTTGCATATGAACTTCAAATACAAGAAAATTGGAATTTGGTATTCAGCTTCAAATTTGAAATGTTAATAACCAATGTAATTTCCATTAATACATATTTCAGTTGAAATATGTCGATATCTCACAGTAGTCGCTGCTTATCCCGTATTCACAAGTCAAAATAATCACATTATCAGATCAAGAAAACAAAAATGCAATAGGATATAAATTACCTGTCCGGGCTGATGGTTTGTTTAAAGTTTTCAAATTGCCTGTGTCCCCGCACAGCCTTTGCCATATTCCCATCATAAGTATAAATAAAAACATCACTCTGTAGAGCAACAATGTTATCCAATCCAGCCAGCATGTTCTGGTGATTTTTGAAAGGACTGAGTTCTTCTTCTGTTGCTAGAGTAGAATGAGAGTAAATGTTGGGGAAATCATTCGTAAGATACTGCATACTCCATTTCCAAAGGCCTCACCAGCCACCAAGTATATTATTGTGCTTGACGGAAACCCTAATGCTTTAAGCAGAAGGGAAGTCTCTCTTGGAGTTAAAGGACAACCGCCCAGGTTCCGCCTCTCAACTGCATCAATTTCTTTCTCCTTCCAGTGGCTTACTTCATAACGCATTTGCCGTAATTCTTCTGCTTCTTCAAAGGTCAAACTGTGACTGGCTGCAACCTGTGAAGGTGAGCATTGTTGGATTTAATCTAATAAATCTATTTGTGGGCACATATGATTAATCAATGTGTATTGCTATCCTTCAGGATAACCCACTAAAGTGATCAATTAATTTGGGTTAATGGGTATTTAAATAAGTCATGGGGTTATATGTGCAGATATCAGGTTGTAATTGTGATTTGATGAGGGGCCAAATTGCAAATGTACAACATCTATAAATAAAGGGTTATGGTCCCTAATCTAGGGTTACATTCTCTAATTCTCTTCACCCCCATCTAGAGAGAAATTTGGCTAGAGAAACCCTAAGGTTAGAAGATCCAAAACTCATCTCAAGATTAATCTATGGATTCAGGTATAAGCTTCCGCTCTTTTCTTTTGATTCTTGTAAATCTCTTTGAATTAATCATGGATTTATGGTTTAGATTTCAAGTTTTTATTAGATCTAACAAGCATGTCTTTTTCATATCTGCAATATCGAGAAGATAGAAATTAAGAAGAAAGTTTCTCATGGAGAGCCATATGAAGGGAATTTTTTTAAAGAGAAGTACAGTGGAAAATTATGAAGAAAATAATGCAAATACGAAAGTGGTGCCAAGCAGGTAAACATTCAATAGTAATGAATTGGATACATCTCCTGATATTTTCTATATAAAAGCCCGAGTTAATTCCTTTAATCGTTGTTTAAGAGTCTGCTTAGATATGTGCAGAATCAATCCCAACAATTTGGTTTGTTTTTATTTGACTGTGTCCAAAACCTGCAATTTTGCTCCATACAAAAAGAAAAAAAAAATAGAAAAGCCAATCAGGAGGGCAGGAAAAACATGTGTTTCTTCCTTTCCTCGTGTTTTCATTAGTTGAATTTCTAGTTACGTTTCTGGAGTAACAACTAGGCCTCATTAAAATCATGAAGCTCATATCAAAACAGGGCCTAAATGATAAACCATTTTGAGAACCATGCGTAGACCCCAAGACCCAGATGGTTTTGTTCTTGGAGAGTGGTTCGGTTGCTGGATTGAAACATCGAAACCACATCAGTGAAAGAGTCAGAGCTTCCAAAAAGGTTCCTTTGAACTAAAGAAATACCATACGATGGGTTTGGCAGACCAGTATACACATAAATCCCTCCCTATTTGCATTCAGCCTGCATTCCCGAAAACTGGCGACCTTAAGGCCAAAATGGAGAGGGAAATGGGGAGGCACTCTGCTTGAGTGCCACTTTGAGTCTGCTATTTGGAATCAAAACACTCACCTATGTACTACTCACGACGAACTTAATATGTTGTGTATAAGTACGGAAATCATAGCCTGGTAAGATGGTTAACTTGCACATATCACATATCTGTAGCATTTCAACTAGCCTTGCGTAAACAACTTTACAAACAAAATGGTGGAACATTACAGAAGTGAATCTATCACCTTTCATGACTGCTTGAATCAACAGATACTTCTGCAAAGTTTTCTTTTTTTACCATCTTAATCGTCCTATTTTATTCACAGTTCTCATCTTTCATTTAATTAATTTATTTAGTTGGAATTCTCCAACTTATACCTCAACAAAGGTAAGTTTGCGGCTTTGGCTTGAAATCAGCATGGTGGTATCGCAACTAGACTACAATTAACTGGAAGACTTTACTTGCCAAGATCCCCAGGAAAACAATGCTCTATATCACAAAGGCCGTTACTAGAGCAAATATATGTCTGTTTGAACAAAGGGATACAAGGTATCATGGTACTAAAAAAGGAAACGGATTAAAAGTAATATCTAGAAAGGATCACAAGAAGAACAGAAACAAGAAGTCCTAATGAGTCTGCGTCTAAGTCTCAGCATTGAGTATAGAATAATAATTGCCTTCTCCTCTCCCAATGCCCCACCAAATGCTATCAAACACGAAAGGAAAAGAAAAGAAGAAAGATACAGCATGAAAAATCAGAAAGAAGACAATTGAAAGATGATGTACAGGTAATTAGAAGATATAATCATGTTTAAAGAGAACTGGAAAGCTGCATTTATATGAAAGAAGACCTTATCGTAAATGAAGACCAATATAAGGGCTTCCATCTTGGCGCATCCTTGAGATTAAGGTGGCACCCAGCTCTTGAATTGAGGCTGAATATTTCAATGCTCTGTAGTTTACACGACATCTCAGCTTCTGAACAGATGTTGGAGGTCCATTGTTCGCCAGTCGGGAGTCTGTATGGGTGAAGTACATAACCTTGTGCTGTTTCAAAAGTGGGAGAACATCTGATTTATAGTAATTGACCTGAAGATAGAGATTTAAAGTATCATGAATACATATTTTATCAAGTAAAAACAGAATACATCTTTCAGTGATCAATATTGGTTTTTACCTTAGACCAGCATATAGGGGCCTTTGTAAAAGGTTCAATTTTCTCGCGTGAAACTGGCAGTTTATCAACTATGTGAACCTCATCCTTTAAGGTCTCAATGAAATGCTTCCAATAAAAAAGATCCTTGAAGTCGCTGTTGCCTGTAGGAAGGGAAAAGATCTTCAGATCCAAATTAGCACATTGCAGTAATTTAACAGACTGAAGCAATTTCGAGAGAACAGCTGTGAACCTTTCATCTGCCCAGTAGGAGTGATCAAGTGACAGGAGAACTAGTGTTGCCTTCATGATCTTAGCAATAGCAACCATATCACAAATCTGTATTCAGAAATATGATTTATCAGATACTGTGTTATAGCATTTTACTTGCAGATTATATAAATCTAAAGATACAAGTCACACCCCAAATCTCATCTGATTTAAGCCCCCATTCGCATTTATCAGTAGGTAACCATTGGTCTTAGCATCCAGCTCTACAGAAAATCCAAACCTTGAATTTCATGGGAAAAAAGAAGAATCCGACAATCTAGAAAACTTACTTTTTTGGTGATCCACATGGCCAATGCACTGCGTGAAATTTTCACTGTTTCGCTTGGTCCATATACCTTTAAGCTGAAAGTTGAAAACAATGTTAGTAAATTAGGCTCCGTTTGGATACCATTGTGTTTTATTTGTTTTCATGGTGTTTTTGCCAAAAATAAAACACCACGCGTTTGAAAACCATGGTGTTTTTTGAGCTAAATCATCCTCAAACCAAAAACAAAACACTTATTTCAAAACACCTTTTAGGTGTTTTACGTTTGGTGTTTCAGGTTTGATTTTGAGAATGTATTAATATAATATCTAACATAATATATTAAATGTAATTATTATAGAGTTATTATCAACATGCTTATTATATTATACTATACTATACTATATTATAGTTAATTTAATATATTAGTAATATTTGTTAAATAATATAAAAAGATAATAAATAAAATATATTATATAATAATATAATAACATATTAAATACCAATATTTAATATGTTAATAATGTATTATATAATAATAAAATAATAACAAAATATAAATAAACTAATAAAAATAATAAAAAAGTTATTGATAATAAATAATAATATAATAATGATATAATAATATACTATATAATATTATAGTCGCTATAATATTATTAACTTTTTAATAAATAAATTGTAATAAATTAATAATTATAAAATATTATATAATAGTAACATATTTAATAATAACATAACAATAATAATAATATTATAATAACATATTGTATAGTAAATGTAATATAATATATAAAATATTAATATATTATGTACTAAATAATAATATAATTTATTATAAAGTAAAATTATTTTTAATAATAAAAAATAATTTATTAGAATAAAAGAATGTTATGCTTAACAAAGGTTAAGTAAATAATTATATTTAATATAGTAATAATTATTTAATCATAAATACTGATATATATTAAAGTACTATTAATAACTCTAATATATTTAAAAACTAATCATATATTATATAATATTAAAATCATTTATGATATATTATATTTATAATCATACTAGTAAGTAACATAAGTAATAACTTATTAAAATATTATATTATATGAATAAATAGTATAATATTATATTTATTAATAACAAATACTTAGTTAATAACATAATAAATAACATTATTAATAATTTATATTATATATAATAGTAAATATTATTATATTAATAATTGTATAATATTATATTAAGTAGTAAAACTGACAATTATAAAAATATATATCATAATATACAACAATAACAATATTGATATACTTAAATACTTAAATATAAATTATTTGGAAATATATGAAATTAATTATATATAATATAATTATAATAATATAGCATATTAAAGTACAATATAATATTATAATACATTATACAATATTATATTGCATTACATTTAATACTTATAATACTATAATAATGTAAACTAAATATTATAACAATTTATTAATAATATATTTTATTATAATTAATATATAATATATTAATAATATGTTTAATACTAATGTTATAATTGGTCAAACTAGTGTCAAACAAAAATACTTAACATGGTGTTTTGAAAACATTTTAAGAGAAAAACACGACACCATGGTGTTTTCTTACAAAAACACAATAAGGAAAACACCATGGTATCCAAACGAAGCCTTAATATATGGGTCTCTGGAGCTACAAACGAAAAAAAGAAGATCACGACAATTACATCAAACATGACTTGCCTCAACAAAACCATTTTGATATCCTGCTCCTGATGATACCGTTTTCAGAGTTCTTTCACTGTCACTAAGCCCCCTATGCCCATGATCATGAGATATTTGAACCTTTTGACCGGAAAGTTGGGTGCCAGATAAATCCTAGTAATCACCCAAATTAACACCTTGAATATTTCTTAAGCCCATCCAAAGAGTACAATATAGGAATCAGAAGTTAAAATCTTCACAATAAACATGTTATAGAAGTTGAGAAGGAGGGAGAAGAGAGGGAGGGAGGGAGAGAAGTGACCGATACAGATTATCGGATGATGTCATGCATATATTTGAGCAAACCTAAGGATAAACATAAATTGGAAGAACCAACAACAAAACGATATTGGTTTAAATATTACAAATGCATACAATAGGACAAAGAACTAGCGCAATGGCTTCCAACTTTTACAGCAAGCTTACTCGCCAAAAAGTTAAATAAGTCAAGTGTTTGAGAACTAATTAACAATCTACCGCTATTAGTGGCTAGAATATTTAGTATGGGAAGCTGTCTAAATTCCTCTCCCTCTGTCTTGTTCCAGAGAGTGAAAGAAAGAAAAGGTAATGAACGAGAAACTTACTGCTTTTCTGCAACAATGTAAAGTCAAAGAACTAGAAGAAAATGAAGTGAAAGACTATGCAAATATCTATATTTTCAAGGAAAAGGATAAAAGGACGAATGGAAGAGAAAGGACACAACCTGAGGTTTAATAGCTCGGTAAATCTTTGAGAGTTCAAGGTGTCTCAGTCAAGCCTTAATAACAATTGATTGAGCCCTCTTATTTTATATATAAATCACTCAACAAAGTTTGGGTTTAGGAAACCTTTAGTAAGATATCAGTGACAGGATGAGCACTCTCTCACCTGATGGTGACAACACGAGTTAAGGAACAAGCTATCTTAAATGGTTCGTTCAATGTTCAGTTCATATGTCATTTGGCATGTCACTTAATAATCTAGCTAAAGCTTGAACCTCAAGTTGATAAAATTTTTCCAGCTTGAACAAGTCCTACATCTTATATTGAGTAAGAAGATACCTAGACTTCTCTTCATGCATTATGTAAAGTGCTAATATCACTATTTTTCAAATGCTACAAGTCACTAATCTTGAATTTTAACTAGCAAAGGATTGTTAGACAGCTAAACAAGCAATCCTCAGTCAAACTAGGATAATCTCCATTGCCCAAGTCAGAAACCATGTTCTCCACTAGCTTAGAAACCCTACACAAAATTATCATTTACTCCAATTGAGAATGATGTCACTGAGTACCTAAGACATCATGTGTGTAAGCTATAATATTTGTGTGAATCAATAACATTCTTTAATTTATGAGCAATAATTATTACAAAAACTGAACATCTAATATTAAAGAGAATCAAACAAATTACAAAAACTGAACATCTAATATTAAAGAGAATCAAACAAACAAACAGCTCATCCTAAGCTTAATATAAGATAAGTCAACTTCAAGCTCAAATTAACTCAGGGTGATTTCAATCCCAGCCTAATAGAAACCACAGATATATGAAGCTAAAACATAGCAACAAAACAATTGCATAAAATTTCAGACAAATCCTAAATTGTTTCTTCAAAACATTAATTTCAAGGTATATTCCGTATATCTTAACCTACATATCCAATTACATACCCAAAGAAATATAAAAACCAAAAAAGTGCAGTTGGAGGTCAATTACATTAATAAGGAGAATTTCACTTTACCAAATACCTACTGCTCTGAAGAAATCATATAATTAATAAGCTCCAATAGTAATTATGAACAGGATCTCAACATAAAAATTCCATCTTTAGCAAAACCAAGGACTCACCTGATACTCTCCCTGCTGCTCCAAAATCCCAGTAAACCCTAACCAACCACCAGCAAAGATCTTCACTACCCCGAGCATCAAGCAAACGCCACAGAACGCAAGGAACAACAAATTCCCAATCCTCCTCCTCTCTCGAAACCCTAGATCCACGATCCCCGCCACCTGCGACTGCCTCTTAAACATTTCCCTCCCCAATCCAATCCTAAACCTAAGATTCCTCCCCTGCTGGTTCCCCTGCCACCGCTCCTCCGCCGTCGCCTCCGCCGTCGGCGATCCTCCGGCGGGGCTCTCCGACCTCGGGGAGTTGATCTGGAGCTCGATCTCGTGGCGATCGCCGCCGCTGGTCCCTCGCTTGAAGGAGTGTCCACGGCGAGTCACGTTGCCGGTGAATCTAGGGCTGTTGACGCTGCGGCCATCGATTTGGTCCTTGGAGGTGGCGGTGTTGGTTACGTTGTGGAGCTGGAACCCCATTAATAGCTAGGGCTAGGGTTAGGGTTCCTCGTGACGGTTAAGTTGCTCGAAATGGAATTAGGGTTTTTGAGATCGCCATTAATGGAAATCTTCTGCTCTTTTCTGGAGTCAGCTTTTTATGTAAGCGGGCGGAGGGAAGATTTTAGGAAGGAACAATTTTTCAAAATAAACCTATTTAATTTTTTTATTAAAAAAACAGATCCACTTTCGTTTTATTTCTAGAAACAGACACATTTCGTAACCATGTTAGTAGCGTGGCCACCAAATGGGTTTTTTTTTTCACCACGCCCTGATAAATATATAGGCTAAATTAGTCGGGGTTGACAACCCAGACTAATTTAGCACGCTGTCTAATTGGTCGGGGTTGGGAACTCCGACTAATTCGAAAGCCCACTATCGAAATGGTCGGGGTTCAAAACCCCGACCGTTTAGCAGCGACTTCTTGCCCAGTCGCCGAGTGGAACTGAAAATAGCTAAGGGACAATAGTTGGGGTTGTGAACCCCGACTATTTGTTACCTGGGCCCGCCTCCTATATAAAGGCGACGACTTCATCTCCTAAGCCCCCACTCGTTTCCAGCTACCGCTCTCCTCTCATTTTCGTGGTTGTCCTCCTCCCAAACTTTGTTTAAGCCACCGATCTCAGATTTCAACCTCAAATTTCGTCAGAACATAACAGTAAAAGATCTACCATGTAATTTCTCTACATTCTCTCCTATTTTAACATGTAGAAAATCTAGGTTTTTTTCTCAAAAACGAATTTCTAGGGTTTGAACTCTATTTGTAGTGGTTTATTTAAAAATTTTATTCTTGTTATAGTTGAAATTAAACATTTGAAGCATATAATACTCAATTTTAGGGTTTAGGATTTGGGGGTTACGGTTGTAGTTGGTGTTGGGTTTATGGTTGTAATTTGGGTTTAGGGTTGTAATTGATAATATTTTTTGAAATTTTTGTATTTAAATGATATAATTTTGTTTTGCATAGGTTGAATAACATGATTTTTATTTCTTGCTCTTATGGTGGAACGATTAATTATGGAATGAATAATATGTCAATGTACGTCGGAGGGGTGACAATCCCGTTAATGATATCAGAATCATATAGTTACTTTGGCTTTGTTAATGAATTGCATCGAGTTATGACAATTGACCCACGAGAGTATCGACTAAAAATAATATGCAATTGGCCGATAACTTATGATAGAATGTCCGTAGTTGAGATCTCAAACGAGCATTCGATGAGTATTTTGTTTAATTTGAGCAAGTCACAACCAACGATAGAATTGTCTATTGAAATGGTGCAACATAGTACGGGTCAAATATTCAACCATTCAGGAGAATTCTCACGTATGTTAGATTTGGGAGTTGAGTCTGAAGGCTTTCTTTCTTCTTCGAGTGGAATGGAGCGGACTCAACTTCAATATCACAGTGGTGCACCTTCATATGAAGAGGGTGAAAGAAGCGGCGCCTCTGATGGTGAAGATGAAGATAGTGCACCAATTGACAGCATGCAATTTGTGGGTGAAGATGATGAAGAGAATCCGTATTGGCCAGATGAAGCTTATGTTAATAATGAATATGTTGAGTACGAGGAACCACCCCCGGACGAGTTTGAGGATGATGAGTGGGTTCGTTCTTCCACAGTACATGATACACGCATTGGCGAAAGTTCATCTAATATAGGAGATGATGAGGAGGTCCCTTTCAGAGTTAGTGAATTATTCGAGACTAAAGACCAATTGGTTGATGCTATTCGTGATTATTCAATAAAAATGTTGGTCAAATTCAAGCAAATTAAAAGCAATCGCACAAGTTATGAGGTAATTTGTTTACGCATGTCCATGGAAGTTATATGCATTTGCCGGAAAGAAACATACTGAGTATTTTAGGATCACAAAATACCGCGGTGTTCACATATGTAACAATCCAGTGTTCGAGAGAGATCACAGTGGCGCCTCCGCCTCTTACATAGCTCGGTTGATTATGCTAAAATTAAAGAAGAAGCTTGAACTAAAGCCCGATGACATAATTGATAGAATGTCACATGATAAGTGGATTGAAATATCGTATAGCAAAACGTGGAATGCAAGGAGAATTGCAATGACAAAAATATTTGGTGATTGGGAGAAGTCTTACGTGACACTGCCTTAATATCTTGATACGATCAAAAGAAAAAATCCTGGATCTGAATACAAACTCATAGCCAAAGAGGTCAATCCGGGAGCTCATAAATTCACCTCTGTATTTTGGGTATTTGGTCCTTCGATCGAGGGATTTAAATTTTGTCAGTTGGTCATTAGCATTGATGGGATACACTTATACGGTAAATATAAGGGTGTATTGCTTGTCGCTACAGGAGTAGATACAGATGGGGGCTTATTTCCTTTGGCCTTCGCAGTTATGGAGGTCGAGAACAGTGAAAATTGAGAGTGGTTTTTTCTTGCATCCAATTATATATTTTTAATGTGTTGTCTCCAAGGAAAATTATTTTTATATCCAATAGGATGAAAGGGATTCCAAGAGCATTGTACATGAGATTTGACTCTCTTCACAATCATCGCTATTGCTTACGGCACATTAAAGCTAATTTTAAAAAGAGCTTTGGTCAGATACATTTACAAAACCTTCTTTGGCAAGCGGGTGTTACACCTGAAACGTGTGTATGATCGAATACGGGATCAAATCAAGGCAACATCTCAAGCTGCACATGAATGGATTGAGAGTAGTTTGGGAAGTGATTACGTCGACTGGTGGGCACTAAGTAAAGATGGAGGGAATCGCTATTGCATGATGACAACTAATTGTTCTGAAAGCTTCAACGGTATACTTAAGGGGGCTCGAGCAATGCCCATACATGCATTAGTTGCGAGGATATTTTATAGACTAAATCATTATTTTGTCAAGCAGCGAGAGGATGGAGCAAATTGGGGGACGTTGTTGACACTAAAAAATAAAGAGATTGTGGGAGCTCGTGTCAAGCAGGTGAGATTGACTAAGATTGTTAGATTTGCTATAGATGAATGACAGGTTACAGACAATCACGGTCATAATTACACCGTTAATTTACGAAGGACACAATGCGCATGCACATGTAACATACCACAATTGTAAAAATTGTTATGTTCACATGTGATAGCGATTACGACCAAGCAATTTGGGGGTGCAAATACATCGTATTATACATACGCTTATGAGTGGTATCAATCAAGCCACTATAGAGATTCATAAAATCAATGTTTTCATCCCATTGTAGATAGTCATTACTAGCCACCATACAATGGGCCACATGTGTTACCTCCTGAATATAAGAGACAAGCCGGACACCCGAGATCAACATGCATAAAAGGTACGATGAATGAAGGTCAGGAAGGAGTTCAAAAAAAATAGGTGTGGATATTACAGACAACCGGGCCACAAGAGATCTCATTGTCCCACCAATCCAAATAAATAGCAATTAATTGGTACACTTTATTTTAATTTTATTCCACTTCATTTATAAGTCAATGATTATATACGAAATCTTTACTTTTATTCTACTTTTATTTTTGCATACGTCATAGCACTAACACATTTATATCATCATATGTATAGATATGGAGGCGGGTCCATTGACGTATGAGGTCCTTTATGATCAAGAGCGACATCGATCCACGAAGATAGACTCTGGGGAGGTAAATTACATTGGTAGTTGTAAATTATATTTTCAATCATATCAATTATTTAAAGTTATTGATTGTTACTGAACATTTGCACTGTTTAATGTATACGGGCCCCTCGAGCGTGTGAGCTGGCGTTCGTTGACAAGCTGAGTTCGTGCGGGCGAACTCACTACATGCGGCCTTGACTCGTGCGGGCAAGCAAAGCATTCAGGCGAGGTCGAGCTCGTGTTGGCAAGCTCAATAACCAGGCGAGCTTGACTCGTGCTAGCAAGTCAAGCAAACAGACGAGGTTGACGAGGTTTGGCACGTGCAGGCGAGCCAAACAAACAGACGAGATTTGGTTCGTGCAGGCAAGCCAAACAAACAGGCGAGCTTGGCTTGGCCTCTTGAATGCAGACGAGCTTGACTTGTGCTGGTCAAGTCAAGCAAATAGGCGAGGTTTGATCTCCTTGATGTAAAGGCAATTTTTATTGCATACATAAATGTCTATTGATCTGTATATACCAGCAAATGTAAAATGTAAAGGGAGATAATTTTAAAAAAATCTGTGAAATACAACAACTTTGACGGAATTTCCGTGTAGATTACGTTCCGTCTAGTTTGGTAGTTAGGCCAAACTAGATGGATTTCTGTCTAGGTTGAGTCAACCTAGACGGAATATCCTAAACAGACTTTTCTAGACAGTTTTCCGTATAGTTTGGTCTAACTAGACGGAATTCTGGACAAACTAGACAGTTTTTTCGGTCTAGGTTGCCTCTTTTTCTACTAGCGTAAATGTTTAACCAAACAACCCAAACAATAAAAGTATTATCACTTAAAAAGTAGCATCAATTACACAGTGTAATACACACAAAAAATAAAAGATAACTTTACAAATCTTTTGTTGAGTTTCCATATATAGCGAGCCAAATATATTTAGAAAACATGGCTCAACTTCAGCAAAATTGTAGAACAAGTTATGAAACTAAAATCAATCTTTGGATGTTTTTACATTGCACAAAAGATATTCAACAAGAGAAAAAATATGGGACATGCAACGTAAAAGTAAGCATTAAAACATAACATTGGTGGGGTTTCATGTATTCACAACCATTATAGATAAATACATCAAAGATAAATTTACATGGATCTGCTTCTATTACATCCATGCCCCCAAGAGTTCCTCATACATTCACAAGCCATTCATGTAGGACACAAATAGCATTATTACTCATAAAATTATATTTTTCATACCCTCCATGTATAATTCCCTGATAAAGAACTACAAAAGGCGCCATTTCAGTCTTCATCCTCATGGGGCAACAATTGGGTAGGATGCACAAGTAGCCACACCTGCAAAAAATAATACATGAATCAATATATAGGACTGCTTCAAGCCATGGATGAAATTAGAAAAATTGCACATAACATCCTATTATTTTCCTTCAATAGCACTTATCACCCTTCAACTATTTTATTAACACTTATTACCACTGGATTGACATTTTGAATCGCAAATTAGAAAAATTGCACATAACATCCTATTATTTTCCTTCAATAGCACTTATCACCCTTCAACTCTTTTATTAACACTTATTACCACTGGATTGACATTTTGAATCGCAAACAATCCCTCTCCCTCATGAACTGAGGGATGATAAGTGTAACTAAAAGTACAGATGAGGAGGTAATATATGTAATTTATCCAAAAAATAAAGGTCTTCACTAAAGATTAGAGATGCTCACCACACATGTTCTTGCCAAGCTCCATCTTGAAGTATCCATTGTCACCCCATTCTGCACCCCATGAGTTCTTGATGAGCCAGTATGGAACTCCGTTCTCTACTCCATAACCAACAGCCAAAACTGCGTGGTTTACATCCTGCAAAATAATAAAAAAAGGAGTATGTTAATCTAGAACTTATCATCTTCATGCTCTAAAGGGAAAGTACGACTGAAATACTTAAACCAATCAAAAGGTCTTTTGAGTCTTTGGATTCATCTGGATTGTTTCACTGAACTGGGTTAATTGTGGATAAACCCCAGCACTATTCCCAATTGCCAAAAGACACCAAATAGTTCTACTGTTGTGAATAGACCATACCCCCCAAGTGAAATTTTTTGACTCTTTTATCTTTACGAGGTTTATTTGTCAAAAAACTATTTTTATTTGTCAAAAAACTACTTTTATTTGTCTAAAAACTACTTTATCTTTCTTTGAGGGTAAAAGAGTCAAAAAATTTCACTTAGGGGGTCTATCTGCAACAATACAACTACAGGGAGGCTATCCACAATGTGGCGATGGTACTGGGTGTGTATGTTCGCATTTACCAAATGTAAACACATAATCACTGCAAAGGTTAAAATTTGAAAGATATCTTGCCACAAGACCAGAACTTACCATTGGATCACTACCACAAGTATCACTTGAGTAAACACCACTTTTGTAGAGTCTAAAACCATTCACAACCTCAAATGCAACACTCACAGGACGAACCAATCCAACTGCATGCTTCAGCTCATCCTCAGCACCCTGTAGAAATCAGAAGTTAATATCCTTCAAAGTTCAGTTAACAACGTGGCATCTATCGCCAAATCCTAGGTTGTGTTTGGCAACCACTCAAAAACAGGGCCTGGACTAATTGAAGCCCAATTTTAACCAAAGCTAGAAATAAACCAGGAGAGGAGAGGTCTGACTTTAAATTGGTTCAAGGGTCATTGACTATTTATTGGCCTAAGGATAACCACGCAAATATTGGCTGAGTTTGCCAAATGCAATTTTTCCCAAAATAGACCAGGACCGCGGATCTATCCTGAGCCCATTTTGAGTAATTATAAAACACAGCCTTAGAAAAGAACATATTTCAAAAAATTGGTTTCTCACCAGGGTGATGTTAACTGAGTCAAGAACCTTGACTCCAACATTCTCCGGTCTAAAGTTGCAGATGCCGTTAACTGCAGCATAGGGGTAAGATTGCTCTGTGTCAAGGCCACCATTGTACTTTATGTACTCAAAAGCTTGGGAAGGGAGGCCCCCATTGCATCCAAAGTTATTGAACGCAGTAGCACAATCCACTAGTTGCTGTTCTGAAAGGGAGATGCTCTTTCCTGTTGCTTGTATGTATGCTGCCTCCAGTGCACCTGTTGTGCTGCCAGTTTGAAAAGGAGTATTGTTAGATGATACAATGTTAACTTAAAACATCCTCAATACACTTACATGTTTCTCCATACGTTTATATGTTCATTTATTTGTTATAACTTACATCAAAATTTATTGGTTTGGGTTAACTGTGGACAGAATTCCTGTGTGAATTTTTTGTCTTTTTTACCCTCAGGGAGGCTATTTGTCAAAACGAAAATTTCTCTTTCTCTGAGGGTAAAAGAGTCAAAAGTCTTCACTCAGAGGCTATCTTCAAATAAAACTAGAGGGGTCATTAGTTCAAAACAACGACATTACAAGGTGGTCTATATGTAGTTAACGCCTATTGGTTTATACTTTATAGTGGCACTCTATATATATATATATTATATATATATAATATATATATATATAGTATATATATATATATATATATATATATATATATATATAATATAATATATATATATATATATATATATAAATAATAAAAGCAGAGAGAGAGAGAGAGAGAAGGGAGAGGGAGAGAGAAGAGAGGGAGTAGGGAGAAGAGAGAGAGATATTCAATGGGTATATTGTCAATAGGAGGAAGATTTTCCTCCTTTCGCCTATGTTGCACAATCTCCACCATTCTCATCATAAAGTAGGCACAAAATCCCCACCAACTCACACTTTCCTACTTTAATGAAGGATGGTGTAAGATTGTGCCAGCATAGGCCGTCAATGAGGAAATCGCCCTCCTATGACAAGGCATACCACATTAATCTCATAATAATATATATATATATATATATATATATCATATAATATATATATATATATATATATATATATATATGAGGTTGCTCTTTGGTTGCATGAGCTTAACTTTAGTTGATCTAAACAAACTAGTCTATGCAAGGTCCTATCATGCTCATAATTGTCTTCACCATGAACATGACATATACTCAAAGTATTGATGTCTGTTGATGTCTGGATGAGATTGATAAAAAGAATAAAAAATTTTAGCCGGTTCTTTTTTGGAATGTTGACTTTCCTGGTCCATAGTCAGCCTGTAATGATGGCAGTGCTTTGGATACTAATAATGACGATGATGTAATAGAGCTACAAGAATCCTTTAAACTTCCTTCGTGAAGAGATTACACAAACAAGTGTAGTTTGAGAGAACAAGATAAAGATATCTGGGAGACTATGTTACCCGTGTACTTCTATCATGAAGCCATACCCGTACCCAACACGCACCTGACATGTTCCCGTACCCAAACTTTATGGACACTCCATGTATATATGCATTAATTTATTCAAACATGTATTCAATTATATGATATATATTTTAATTTAAAACGTTTGTTATACAATTCTCCGACGTATATCCTGCACTTCACATCGATTTCTTGAAACTTGTTAGACAAGGGGCAGATAATTTTCAGCCCACACACAAGATCAATGCTATCATCTTAAAGGGTCGTTGTTGAGTTCAAAAACGAGCAGTTTCCAACTTTTACCAATCAACATAATAAAAGAAACTTCAAAATGTGATAGGAATTTTAATTCTAATAGCACGTGAATTGAGAAATAATAATGATCTCATATAATTTATTAATTTCAAATTTTCAATATATGTATGTAGCCGCGTCCCCATGGATATATGCTATATTTTGTAGCATTACTACTCTATTTTATATCCTCGTCTTTCTGTGTTAAGAACTCTACTGCTATAACATAACTTTCTATTGAATCAGAAATCACTTGTAGATCCTCACAATTCCAATTCCAAAATACTTAGGAATGATATCATTAGATTGCACTACATATTTGGAGTCATCCTCTCACCTATCTAATGAAACTAATGTTTCAGTGACAAGAAAATAATTATTTTTAAATGCATGAATCTCAACAATATTTCGAATTACGAGTCCAAGCAACCAAATATATCCATGAACCAAGAGAAAATATGCCAAATTCCCTATAGTCCAATCCCAGAAGTACAGACAACACATGTTTGCTTAGGGAATTGGTCTAATATGTATTGCTCAACTTTAACAAACAAGCACTGTTCAGAATGATATCAGCTCTGTAATCTTATAAAAGTACTGCTTGGGGCACACATTGAACGCAATAGAGAGTTGGAGGAGTTGCCTAGACAACAATAGAACTCTAAGCCCACGCTACATAAAGGCAATGTATACTTCCATCCAAACCCAAAAGAAATAAGATAGGTTGGATATCAAAAAGGATGTAGAAACTTTTGCTTGAAAAAGATTCACATCTCCTAACTAAAAATTGGCGAGTTAAACATGGTCAGGGGGTCCAGGTAGATTCCAAACACAAAAATAATATAGTTTCGTTCACCAGAAATCACATTCCAGATGAAGCTTAAAACTAGGTTATCACATGATCAGCTAATACATTCAAATATCCACAAGCAAATTGTACGCATACAACTTAGTGTAAGCCGATAACATAATCAATATCATCTAAGTCTTTTCCAAAAAAAAGGCCTATTTACTTATAACAGAGACTCGAGAGTTGAGAAAACTCTGATTGTCTTCATTTTTGCCAAAAACTCTGATTGTCTTCATTTTTGCCAAATTCATACCACCATCCAATGAATGTGATACATTGTTTCATGGTTTAGGTTAGGCATGAAACATGGTCTGAAATCTAAATTACACATTTCAATCATCGACTAAGTGAAATATCAAAGAAAAATCAATCATTTCGGTGAAACTAAAAGTCTAAAATCACCTGAATGTCCAGCAAGACCCACACTTCCCTTGATCCTTCACTGGGCTGACTATCCCATCTTCCCTCCAGTCTTTCTGCAGGGCCAAAATCATCCAATCATAAGATCAGTACACTGAAAAGTGCAAAACATAAAATATTTTTCAAATATACCCCATACTTTTCAAATATACCCCTCTAGTTATTTTCAAACACGCCTCAATTATCAAAATTACCATTTTTTACCCTCCAAAATGTCTCATCCCTCACCCTGAGCTACGGTGTAATTACACGGGTGAGCCCAGAGTCCATGTATCTACACGGGTGACCTTGACATTACTGATTGTAATTACATGGGTGACCCTGGAATTTGACGACAAGTCAACGTTGTTTGTATTTTTATTGAATTGGAATTCTTGTTGGATGTCAATTAGGGTAAAGATCAGGTTTATAGTTTTAGTTAGGGTTAGGATTAGGGCAATAGCAAAGATTTCTGACTAAAGTTTCATTATTATAACCCGAAATCTGACATAATCTTTGTTCTATCCCCAACCATAACCCTGATCATATGATGACCCTAATACTAAGAGTCAGTAACAAATAGCAACAGAAGTTTCCCTAAAAAAATGCCGACAGATTCTAGGGTCACCCTTGTAATTACAATCCGCATAACTGTAGATTACCCGTGTAATTACACAACACCTCAAGTTACTGGAATGTAATTCTTTGCTACAGGGACCCAAAATATGGGACCAACAGAAGGGACAGTTGCCCACCTCCTATTGTATAATGAGCTAGTCATCATTAATAATGGTTAGCTCATTATGCAATAGGAGGGGGACACCTCACCTGTCATCCGCCCCCTCCTGTTTGTGCCATATTTTGGATCTTGGGGAAATTTTCATGTAATTAATCCAAAATTTAAAATATCCACAAGGCAAAGATGACACGGGATATATGCAATTATCACCCTCACAGCCATCCAAATTGCTTACTAACAAAAATCAAACGATCAAAAGCAAGCCGTACCGTCTCGAGCAGAGCTTCATTAGTCATCTTATGGTTCCCCCTCAACGTCGCGGAGCAGTTCTGGGCCGCACCCAAACGGGTCGCCTTAAACTCCTCCCAGCTTAGATCCGCATACCCTGACCCGATAACAAGATCACGACCCGAAACCCGATAACAAATCAACGGCTGAAATTAATGGATTTAAAAAAAAAACTCACGGTTGATTCCGAGCTTGTAGGAAAGCCCTTTCCTATTGGTGGATCGGATCAGATCCAAACTCTCGCTGAATATTTTGAATCTTCGATGAATCTCCTCCACCGTTTCGTATCTTTTCTCGTGCCTGATTCAAGATAAAATCCGTTTTGCTATAATTCTCTTGCTTGAATGAATAAATTCGTAAAATTCGTCTAATCAATGTCAAATTTCACAAAAAAACACCTTAAAGTTCTTGAGTGACACAAACACCCCACAACTTTCGGAAAGTTCCACAAGCTGAAACACACCCCTCGTCTACTCCCACTAAAATCTTACGAAACTTCAGGGCGGTTTTGTGAAGCTCCCAAAAGTTTCGGGAGTAATTTCTAATTTTACAAAGTTCCACTAGGTTTGTGAAATGTAGCCAAATAAAACATTTATAAAAGAAAAAGATGTATTAAAAAATACTTTAGAATTCGGTACACGATTTACAATAAATAATCTAAATTTAAAAAATTCCTAGTAAAATTCGCAAAATAAATGGAAGAAACTCTTTCATCGATTTTTTTTCTTTTTTTTTATTATTTTCAATTTTTTAACCCCCTAAGTTTACCTTCGAGCGAATCGGACGAAGTGGAGGGCATCGCGAGTCCGGCCGAGTACCTGAAGGAGGTTGTCCTCGAAGGATCCGACCCGATCGGTAACGGATCGGATCACGTTCTCCTTATCGAACTCCGACCCGGCTGCGGCCGAGGAAATGGAGACTACGGCGAGTAGGAGAACAACTGCTGCGGAGATGAGGCGAGCCATTTTGGGATTGGATTTGGATTTTGGTATTGATTCCCGTGTTTTTAGTGGACTGGGGTTTTTATCGAGGAGAGTCAGGCCTGCTGACGCACGTGATCACGTGTAAATCTATAGTTTAGGAATTGTTGAATTACTTGTGTGACCTCGTGTTTGATATATTTATTAGCGGATAATTATGCGTGATAACACTCTGTCTAGCCTACTACATAACCTAACCCCTTCTATTTAGGTTTTAAACACATCACGTTCTTAAAATCTTTCTTTAGAGAAACGAAGACGCGCTTGATCTTCTTTAATATTCGTTCTCGAGATTCATCTATTATTTGGCTTTTTTTTTGTATTTACGATTAGTAGGTGTATATACCGAGAGAAAGATAATGAGAGAAACATATGAGCAGATGTCTTATTTTAACAATAACATGTACAAGAAAAATAACGTTAGATCAATCTGTACTGGTTGCATCGGAATGAATGGACCCTTTTTTGCATTATTAGATTGTTAGTTCATATTTAGTGTCTCTTTATATTAACGCACAGGTCAGATGACGAAGTAGAAGTCTAGAGAAATTTTATGAAAAAAAGGTATTAAAAGTAATAGGTGTTACAATGTATATGGAGAGGGGATAAAAATAACAATACATAAAATTTATGAGCAAACATCTAATAATAAAGAACAAAAATATTGTGTAAATTTAATTCATTATGTTTAATGAGGCACCGATGCACCGTATAGATGATAGGGGTTGAATAAGCGCAAAAATATCTAAATATACTATTTTTACTGCATAGCAATTGTCCGTATTAATTGAGGAATTAGGCATGAAAAGGGATATTTCCGTAATTTCCATTTGCTGATATTTAGACTTGAAGCCTGAGGAGCACACGACAGAGCGCACGAAGTCGTTCTTTAGGTAAGCCGTGTACTTTTGAGAAAATTGCGTAAAAAAATCAAGGAGCAGAAGTGTGAAAACCAGGCGCAGACTTTTACATTAATTACGAGAATACCAGCCAACGTCGAGAAGTTGTTACTGAAGCTCGGAGGGTGCATACGGTAAAAAGCGATGCAAACAAACACGCTGGGCAGCCGATGATGTCTTCAAAGATTCGGTGAGATTCTGCCACCGGTGCGGGGCCCAGCTTCGGTACTTCCCGCCAAAGGGATATTTTCATGTGTCACGTAATTATTGGCAGAGGTTTAACATAAGCCTGTCGTTTTAAATGATGAGTGTTCGTTTTGTTTTCTTCTTTCCTTTTTTCTGGGGTGGGACCCACCAATTGATCCGCCAATGGTGCTGGAGCCCACGTGGACCGGTTATCGAACGTTAAAGAGTGGGCCCAGTGTTTGTTCCTTCTCCTCCTTGAAAATAAAGACGCGCAACTCATCAAGTTTTATAAAGGTTACTTTTAAAAGTGGGTGGGGGCGGGGGGACGATTTAAGGCCCAATTTATGATGTGCATTTATGATTTATCTCTCTCGGCTTGAGACGAAAGGGAAATTTTTTTTTTCCCCGGAAATGAACATGCAAAAAATAAGATTATGATATTGTCTTTACTTTTGTGGAATGATCACATATTCACGTTAAATCTTAAAATGGAATGATATATAATCCTTCACTTAGAAGTATAACGTAATCAAATTGTTGTAGCTAATTTGTCATGGAACGCTAGGAAGAGTGTGTGGTAATCAAATTGTTGAGGAAATGAATAATATGTTAGATATTTCTGGATTTTTCCCAAATGCGAATGCGCAACTTACAGCTTTTTTCTATAAGTGCGAGGGTATTTCTGTCATTCTAAAACTGTGGTTCACGCAAACCAAAATTAAGGGAAATAATTACTTATCTCACAAAATAAATTAAACTCAACTCAAAATAAAGGGTTAATTTAAAAACAAAAAAAGATGGGGGTGTTTACGCATAGTCTTCTTGAACTTTACTTATCTCACAAAAACACCCCCTGGAATTTGAGATGTCTCACAAAACCCCTCTGAAATTTGAACTTTTCTCACCGAATCCCATACTTGTTATTTGAAAACTAAAATTTTATTGAGAGAAAAAAAATGTTGAACTTTGTCATTTATCATTTACAGACAATATATCCCTTCATAAATTTTAGATTTTTTCCTTCTCATATTTTAATTATTTACATGTAGGGGTACGATGAGAAAAGTCCAAAGTTCAAAACTTTTTGTGAAACACGACAAAATTTAGAGGATTTTATTATATAAATAAAGTTTTCGGAGGTTATGTGCGACACTCCTCATAGTTAAGTGGGGTAATGTGAAAATAACCCTAAAATGAAACTACAGCACATAAAAATCTCAGCACAAAATACTATCTTCGTGTACTTTTAAGAGATGATTCCTATTTCTTAATATTCATCTGACCCTCTCAAATATTGATTTTATTCGACAGTAATCTCCAGTTTTCATAATTTATGCATTCTAAAACCTCCTAAGATTTCGTTTTACATCAATCGTAAGAATCCAAAGATCTTTAGAAAATGATCTTTCGTGATTTTCACTACCTCAATAAACAGTGTCACTCCTATTCGTTTATGTCAAAGTTGAAAGATAATTTCCTCTTATAGAAATGTTAGAGGCACACCCTTAAACCACACTCCCAACTGTTGGATGTTTTGTTCATGAAAAGGCAATTTTGCCTTTGTGAATAGTCCCACATTGGAAAATGAGATGAATAGTAAAGGGTATATAATGGTTCTCTCCTTATTAGGCTTTGAATAGTGTTTTGGGTTTTGTGGGCTTTGCATATCTACCACACATACGCGCGCGCGACACGCCCCGCACGCGTGCTACGCCGCACCGCACACATTTTTGCTTCTCAAGCTTTTATTTTTGCACGTTTTACACGTTCTGTAACGGGTGCATGCGGGTAACGGAAGCAAGACGTGTGCGTAACGGTCCCTTGGATTCAGCGGGGGTTACACTTCTCCTCACCTATATAAGGAGGCTTGGAGCTCATTCAGAAACACACAAACAAAGAGAAGAACTTCTAAGCTCTCTTCTTTCTCTACTCTTATTTCTCTAAGAAATTTCGGCTACATATTTATATTTATTTTTGGGCAACCGTTTTCGTCTGAGCATAAGCTTTGTGACTCACGCCCGAGTGCAGAGACCGGCCGATTCCGGTGGTTTTTACCGCTAGGAGAGAGGGGACAAATTGCGTCAGGGTGATAGGCGGGTCCTTAATCTTCTAGGACAGTGATATCACGACTGCTTCCGATCAAGCCTGAATTTTCTAACTCTTTAATTTGTGTTTTATATTATTATATTTTTGTTTTGACATCAATCTAGAAGATTAAGTAAAAATTCTTGATGTTAATTTAAATTAAAAAAATTTAAAAAATATTGTTGTTCATCGGGATTGCTGTTCATCGGGATTACTGTTCACCCGAATCTTCGTTACTTGTTGTATTAGTTAATTGTTTTAATTTGTTGCATCTAAATTAGTTTTTAAAAAAATATTTATTTCTTTGCTGTTTCTGCATTTGTCATTTAAGTGAACCGGTTCAAGTTTTCTTGGATTAGTTGGTGTCTAAGGCAATGTTTAAGGGTTGCGTAAAGCGTTCTGCAAGAAACGAGGTATTTAATAGATCTTTGATCAACCTCTAGTACTATCCTTACCTGGCCAAACTACCCGAGTAAAACTTTAATCTTTTCACTTTTAGAGTTTTTGGTTAAGAGCAAGTTTAATTAAGTTTCTGGTCAGCTAGTAGTATTGACAAAATCCTTTATTCGATCAGAATACATCTACTTAGACTAGTAAACTCAAATTGGACTTATGGCAATTACTGATCATTCAAAAAGTGTCAAACCTGAGAAGTTCACCGGTGTTAACTATAAACGGTGGGCTAATTAGATGAAATACCAGCTCACTACCTTAGGTCTTTTATCTGCTATTGACACTTCTGAGTCATCTACTAGTGGTTCTCAACATTTAACTCCTGATCCTGCTCAATCTGCTCCTTCCACTTCTGGTTCTGGTGCTAGCTCTTTTTTCTAGCTCTATGAAACTAGAAGAAATCAACTATCATTGTTGTCATAGGATTCTTAGTGCACTTGCGGACAAACTTTATGACATATATTATGAGTTCAAAAGTGCAAAAGACCTATGGAATACTCTTGAAGCAGAATATGGCTGACATATATTATGAGTTCAAAAGTGCAAAAGACCTATGGAATACTCTTGAAGCAGAATATGGCTATGATATGATGCCGGAATTCTGCGTTTCACCTCCTCCTCCTTCAATAAGTTCATGATGGTTGATGACAAACCCATTAATGAACAAATTCATGAATTCCTAGATTTCCTCCGTCATCTCCAATCAAAAGGAAACACTTTTACTGACGATTATAAAGTTTCCTGTTTGATTGATAAACTTTCTCCCTCCTGGTCTAGATTTGCTGGAGATCTCCGACACAAGCAAGGAGATCTAACCTTAACTGAAGCCCTCAAGGCTATTCGTATTGAAGACGAGCATAGGCAAAATTCCAACACCAAGAATGAAACAAAAGCTAAAGTAAACTTGGTAGAGAATAAGCCTAAATCTAAGAATTTCAAACCCAAAGGGAAGAAATTCAAGAAAAATCAATAATCTTTTAACAAATCTTCCTTCAAACCAAATCCCAATTCTTCCAGCCATAAGTCTGATAAGAAGTTTTGCTTTGTCTGTGGTAGAACCAACCACATGGCTCACAACTGTTTCTTTCGGAAGAAGGAACCGGCCAAACCTGCCCCTAAAGGAAATGGATCCAACAAAGTTAATATGATTGAAATGAATCCAACCTCCTTCAGGTTAGCCTGTTCATCTCATCTTATAAATTCTCTAACTTCTTCCACTGATTGGTATTTGGATTCCGGAGCAAATATCCACGTCTGTAATGACCGCTCTTGGTTTTTAAATTATCAGGAATCACGTGGAGGAAGCATAAGCTTAGCAGATGACTCCACTAAATCAATAATAGGAAGTTATCAGGAATCACGTGGAGGAAGCATAAGCTTAGCAGATGACTCCACTAAATCAATAATAGGAAGTGGACGTATAGAGCTCACCATGAATTCTGAGAAAGCTCTTCATCTGCAAGGCGTTTATCATATTCCTTCTCTCCGTCGCAATCTGATTAGTGAATCTCTTCTTCTTAGAGCTAGTTATAGGATTGAAAAAGAATCCAAAAAATTTGTGATTACAAAGAGTAATGTTTTCATAGGAAAAAGTTTTATCTGTAATGGTCTTTTCAAACTCAATGTAATTAATTCCAGTTCTAATAAAATTTCTGAGTCTTCTGTTATTCAAATTGTTGAGTCTTGTGATGTTTGGCATGGACGACTTGGACATGTCAATTTCCAAACCTTGCAGAGAATGAGTAAATTAAACCTCATTCCTAAATCTTCTCATGATCCCTCATCTAAATGTGAAATCTGTGTTCAAGGGAAACACACTAAAAAACCCTTTAAGTCTATAACTAAAAACTCTGAACCCCTCGAATTAATTCATAGTGATGTGTGTGACTCAAACCGAGTTCTCACGCGAGGGGATAGGAGGTATTTTGTGACTTTTATAGACCATCACTCCAGATTGTTACACCTATCTTCTCAAAACTAAAGATGAAGTCTTAGATATGTTTAAGGTGTTCAAAGCTGAATCTGAGAACCAACTTGACAGGAAGATCAAGATTCTAAGATCTGATCGTGGGGGAGGGGGAGTATCAAATCATATGACTGAATATTGCCAAGAACACGGTATTATTCATGAGGTTACTGCTCCCTATACACCACAGTCTAACGGGGTAGCTGAACGAAAGAATAGAACCCTAATGGACATGGTGAACTGTATGTTACTCAGTTCAGGAGCACCTGAAAATCTCTGGGGTGAAGCTCTTCTTTCTGCTTGCTTCATTCTCAATAGGATTCCCCAGAAATATTCCGATACAACTCCTTATGAATATTGGAAGGGGAGATCTCCTAATCTAAATTTCTTCCGGGTTTGGGGTTGCTTGGCTAAAGTAGCTATTCCCGAACCTAAGAAGAGAAAAATTGGTTCTAAGACTGTAGATGCTGCTTTTATTGGATATGCACTTGATAGCAATGTTAACAGATTTTTAGTCATCAAATCTGAAATCAGTGACATATCCAACAATACCATCATTGAAGCAAGAGATGCAGTCTACTTTGAAAACATCTTTCCTTTCAAATCTAAAATCTCAGAAAATCCCAGATCATCCATTCCTTCTGATCTTCCATCTTCCAGTTCTTTTCAACCTCTTGATATTGAACCTCGAAGAAGCAAAAGAGGTAGAATCGAAAAGAATTTTGGAGAAGACTTCCTTACCTTTCTTGTTGAAGGTGATCCAAGCTCATTCCAAGAAGCAATGGATTCACCTGAATCTCCTTTCTGGAAAGAAGCCATTGATAATGAAATTAAATCTATCATGGAAAACCATACTTGGATACTCACCGACTTACCTCCAGGTTGTAAACCTATTGGTTGTAAGTGGATATTCAAGAAGAAACTCAGAGCTGATGGTTCCATAGATAAATTTAAAGCTAGATTAGTAGCTAAAGGCTTTACTCAACAAAAGGGCATTGATTATTTTGATACATATTCTCCTGTAGCCCGAATATCAACTATCCGAGTATTACTAGCCTTTGCTGCTATCCATAAGCTTATCATACATCAGATGGATGTCAAGACTGCTTTCCTGAATGGTGATTTAGATGAAGAAATCTATATGCACCAACCTGAAGGCCTCATTGCCAAGGGTCAGGTGAAGGTCGTCAGATTGTAACCTTCAGCGATCTACGTGAAAGCTTCAAATTGCAGTCTTCTGGAAGTCGTCAGATTGTAACTTCCATCATCAGTGTTTGATAGGGGATAAGCTATCTATTGTGATTTTTAGACAGCCTACACCTATACACCACAGTCTAACGGGGTAGCTGAACGAAAGAATAGAACCCTAATGGACATGTTGAACTGTATGTTACTCAGTTCAGGAGCACCTGAAAATCTCTGGGGTAAAGCTCTTCTTTCTGCTTGCTTCATTCTCAATAGGATTCTCCAGAAAAATTCTGATACAACTCCTTATGAATATTGGAAGGGGAGATCTCCTAATCTAAAATTTTTTCGGGTTTGGGGTTGCTTGGCTAAAGTAGCTATTCCCGAACCTAAGAAGAAAAAATTTGGTTCTAAGACTGTAGATGCTGCTTTTATTGGATATGTACTAGATAGCAATGTTAACAGATTTTTAGTCATCAAATCTGAAATCAGTGACATATCCAACAATACTATCATTGAAGCAAGAGATGCAGTCTACTTTGAAAACATATTTCCTTTCAAATCTAAAATCTCAGAAAATCCCAAATCATCTCTTCCTTCTGATCTACCATCTTCCAGTTCTTCTCAACCTTTTGATATTGAACATCGAAGAAGCAAAAGAGGTAGAATTGAAAAGGATTTTGGAGAAGACTTCCTAACCTTTCTTGTTGAAGGTGATCCAAGCTCATTCCAAGAAGCAATGGATTCACCTGAATCTCCTTTCTGGAAAGAAGCCATTGATAATGGAATTAAATCTATCATGGACAACCATACTTGGATACTCACTGACTTACCTCCAGGTTGTAAACCTATTGGTTGTAAATGGATATTCAAGAAGAAACTCAGAGCTGATGGTTCCATAGATAAATTTAAAGCTAGATTAGTAGCTAAAGGCTATACTCAACAAAAGTGCATTGATTATTTTGATACATATTCTCCTGTAGCTTGAATCTCAACTATCCGAGTATTATTAGCCTTTGTTGCTATCCATAAGCTAATCATACATCAGATAGATGTCAAGACTGCTTTCCTGAATGGTGATTTAGATGAAGAGATCTATATGCACCAACCTGAAGACCTCATTGCCAAGGGTCAAGAAAACAAAGTCTGTAAAGCTTGTTAAATCTTTGT
This sequence comes from Asparagus officinalis, assembly GCF_001876935.1. Classification (NCBI taxonomy): domain Eukaryota; kingdom Viridiplantae; phylum Streptophyta; class Magnoliopsida; order Asparagales; family Asparagaceae; genus Asparagus; species Asparagus officinalis. Next base: position 6,867,501 of record NC_033799.1, on the reverse strand, counting down.
ATGGTCTTAAACAAGCTCCTAAACAATGACACCAGAAATTTAATCATTATGTCCAACGGCTTCTAGCTGAAGCTGAGATATTCGTTGGGTTATTCCCGAACCGACTCTTCTTCCTGGAGAGAAATTAGGGTTGGAACCACTTGAAACAATCGGAGATTTTTCCTTATTGACCATATTGATGGTAACTTCTGAGAATTCATCATCTCGATCAACCGATCCTCTTTGGTGGAAACGCCTTGATTTGGGCTTCGTCGTTCCATCGGAGATCCTCTCGAATACTGAGACCCTCTGTGGAGCGGTCTTGGAACAGCTACACGCTGATAATACTGCCCTGATAAGTTTAATACACGGACAGTGAGAGTCCGCTTTCCGGGTACTTCTCTTTCGAGATTTATTCGTACCCCCAGCCCGATAGTACAACTCATCGACGTTACGGTCGGCGTAACCTATCGGCTGTTTATATAAATTCTCAGGTATAATGCGTTCGTCTGTCTGACGCGTTTTCCTTTGAGTAAACATTGCCTTGTTGGCATCTACAGGAGTCACACGTTTGGAATCACACCCTTGTAAGGGTGAAACCTTAACGGACTCCTGGTTTTCTACACGCACCGCCAAGCGGGCCGTTGTTCGAATCAATTTGTTAGGAGGTTGCGTACGACCCCCAGTCCGGATGTTTGCTCGGGGTTCCTTCAATGGTCCCAAGCGTTCTTTAATAGGTGCTTTGCCTTGATCCTCGTGCAAAAGACCCAGGCGTTCCGCTATCACTTTCCTACCACTGGATATGTCCATATTGTTGCGGAGCTTCACCGGAGGTACGTGATTAAAAGGAACGAGATCTGAACTCGACGAAAGCTGGGAACCAGCTTTGGATCTGGACTCAACCGAGAGACACAACTGATGTCTTCTATCGGGTAGGGGCGCTGACTTAGCCTTCGGCACCCAAACTTGTTTGGATCTCGGCGATCTCTTAACTGCCTCTTTCTTTTGGATTTCCTGTGCTTTTCGCACAAGGGTCCGGGCATGCGCAAGTAAGACGCGGCACTTCTGGATTCGCTCTCGAGAGTAGAGCGGGTTCTTTTAACACGAACTCATTCGTTAATTGGAGATCGAGAGGAGGATTCCGATGCTGGTCGTAGCAACAGATTAGCCACTTGGCGCTTTATGAACTCCAGATCTGCTTGGTAATGGAGTCCATCCACCTAATCCAAAGCCTTGGCGAATTGGCGCGCGAGACGTTAGCGTTTCCTTTGACGTGCTCTCTTTGATAGAGTTGGCGCGCCTTCAGCAATCGACTCCTTAATCGTGAAGGAGTTCAGATCTGTAGATCTGGTCTCATTGGGTGCCGGCGGGCCGTTGCAAGGTACGACTGTAGCATCGGCTATGGGGAGATCGATTTCTTGGTTCTTCAGATCTGGAGACCGACGGATCTTCTGGGAGGAGGAGGCCTTCCTGCACCTGCAAGGAGAGGCAGATCTGGAGGAGGAGGAGGAGGAGGAGACGTACTCCTCGAACTTTTGCTGCAGCCACGGGGATCTTGATCGTTGGCTGCGACACGACAACCTCAGCAACGAGGCTGTTGGCTCCCACTGTGGTCGCCAGTTTGTTTGCGGAGAAAGTTGCTTGTTTCATTGCGAGATTCATTACAAACTTCAGACGTTTACAACGAATACAAAAAGCAGTCTTTTTATAAGACTTTTACACAATGAAAACAAAAAAAAGTTTACAACTTTATCAAACAAACGCAGAGATCGTTTATCGATCTTCTGCTTGCGTGGGATCTTTGCCTGTGCCGGGGTTTATCCGTGGACCACCGTCTATCAGATCTGATTGCTGAAAAATTGGGCAGAGCTTCGTCTATCCGCGAAGGGATTGAGAAACCGTAGCTCTTATCTCGGCGAAGCGAGATAATCACTCTTCTTAGGATTACCGCAACGAGATAATCCTAAGGAACGAATCAGGCTGGAGATCTAACTCCTCCTCCTCTCTGAAATCTGTGTACTTTAAGTCTTTAATCCGGCAGGGCTTCGCCGAGGCACCAGAATTCCAGATCTGAAAAAAGTGAGGACCCGGGGCTGTATTTATAGGCTCCAGGAGGTTTCGGACGGTTAAAATCACATAACTGACCAATTCTGCATTGGAGACACCCCAGGGTGTCTCAAACTGGGCCGAGACACCCTAGGGTGTCTCGCCCGTGCCGAGACACCCCGGGTGCCCCAATTCAGCCTGAGACGCTCCATTATGCCTGTTTTATTGTTTCCGTCGTAAATTCTTCGTCCGAACTCGGATTTGAGTGATTCCAATTGCGTTGGAAAGCCGACGAAGAGTTCTATAATCTCCAATGATTAGATCATCTGTGGAATAAATGAGACACGAAGGGCATTCCGTCTTTTGTAAGTGACACGGGGCTCCCGATCAAATCGTATCCTTATTATTCTGAAACTCCGTTGCTTCACATAGTTCACCGATTCACTTCAAGCGTTCGTCGACGTCAATCAAGTTTCTGTGGCTTGGATAGTGACGTTCATCGTCTTCTCTTAGCTTTGAGCTGTTCGTGGAGACCTATAGGCAATTTTCGATGCCTACAGTGAGGATCCTACTGTGTTCATCCTTGACGACGTCTATCTTCTCGAAAAAATTCCACACATCGGATCTCGGCCTTTTAGGAGCTATTGGTGTTGAATCGTTGCCACCGGATTCAGGATTAACACCGGTAGGATCGGTAGGCGTAGCTGTTGTAGGAGGACTCATTTCAAGATTGGTAGGAGATAGGTTTTGCTCTTCATAATTAGATTCGGAAGCCATTTGATGGAAGGATTACAAAGTGTAAGAGATTATTAGAGAGTATAATATTGTATAAGAGAGTATTAGAGAGAAGTGGATGAGTTTTAGTGTGAGAAGAAGAAGTAAAAAACCCCCTCTATTTATAGAGGCAGACAAGCAAATGACCATAAAAACCCTCACCATATGATCGTTTTTTTGAGACAAAACAGTCAAAAATCAAATTTGACCGTTATGGCCGGGCCGGGTCTGGCTTTTTGCCCGCAACGGTCACCTTCGTTGACCGTTACGACCGGGTCGGGCTCCGGATCCGGGCCACCCGGCCCAAATTCGTTGCCCCGGCCAGCCCTTTTC
>NC_033799.1:6809297-6864359 GCF_001876935.1 Asparagus officinalis | reverse complement strand
CGGGCCGGGCGTCGGCGAGCCGGCCCGTACACGAGTACGGAACCCAACCTGGCTTGGGTTTCCGGGCCAACCCTGGTCGGGTCGGGTTCCGGTCGGGCCCAGGCCTAATTATTCACACGCTAAAGATGTATTATTGGCATGGTTACAAGTCAATATTCAACAATATATATTTAACATTTAGTATTCTTTGCACTTATTAATTAAAACGACCTAGTTTCCATCTCATAGAGAAATAAAATATAGAATAGTTGGTTTATAAAATGTAATCACTGTTCACGTAAACAATTCTCGAAAAGATAAGCTGAGCGACCTGTCAATATGTACCGCAAGTTGCTCAGTAATCCACTATCGTTGTCGGCGACTACAGTATAATTAATAACAGTTGTATAATGGATTCCTAAAATAAAGAGATTTACTCCTCTTTCACAATTCTAGTTGGATCTGAAATCTGCAACTCTTTGCGACCAAAATAATTTTTTCTCTTTCTCAATCAAAATAAAGCAAAACTACCTCTGAAATAGTAAGCCTTCTTTCGTCAAATAACAGTTGCATACCTTATGGTTTACGTAACTTCGCATTCATATATCATTTCTTCGACATTTTAATACCCTTTTGTTTTTTTAAAACATCACACCCTCTCCTTTAGTTTTTTTTTTTTTTTCTTTTTCTCCGCGGCCCTTTTTTTTTGGGGGGGGGCGCGGGGAAGCGGGGTAAAAAAACTAACTGTATGGCCTTTTTGCCCCCTCTGAAACTTTGGTTAATAATCTCAAATACAACCCAGAAAAAAACTTGCTTGCAGGCACATTAAAGATAAGTTCCATAAAACACAGGTAGAGGTGCTCACATATATATAGTCACAACTACAGTAGACATAAAATACATGGATTAGTTTCTAATCCATCCAAACCACAAATAACATTATTTATCTAACATTTTCTTCTTAATTCGGTGCCTCCACGTACAGAAAAATATCCCCGTTAAGGAAAACCATAAAATTAACTTCAAAAGGCACCATTTCCATAGCTTCACCGTCACGGGGCAACAATTGGGTATGATGCACAAGTGGCCACGCCTGCAAAAAGTACAAAATGGATCAACTTTTAATCTAACTGCTTCAACATAAAAGAAAATTTATCAAGGCGTAATTAAATACTAAACTTAGGGCATGAGCGTGCATTAATAGTACATGTTAACTTAACTTGATAGTTATAAAATTATAATCCTCAACCTTTGCCTTAACTACGAGTCTACGAATGTTTGGTGCAGAAAAAAAGATTTTATGACAATATCAGACTTATAATCCAACTTCAAATCTCAAAAGACATGCGTTTAAAGCAAATTTAAAAAAATATTAATGAATTAATATCCAAGGTATCAGTATGGCATGTTAAGTTATATAATCATGAGTGCATTTGGCCTCCCCTTAAAATCAGGTCAGGATTAATGATCTTGACCAGGTTAGTTTTGTGTTTGAGAAATATTTTAGGGCGAAATTTGGCCCTAAAACCAATTTTGTTCTGGTCTCCCCTTCTCGTTCATTCCTAACATATGGCTAGGATAAAAACAATTAATTAGAATCAATCATGTTGTGGTTTTTGAGGATTTGCCAAAGACACCTTATATCTCTCAAATCACATCACAACTTTAAAATTTTAGAGGGAAAGTGGCTACATCTGTCGTGTAGGGAGCTTTATGAGATGCTTTACCAACATGGTTTTGCCAGTTCATTCTAAAGTAGCCATCCATACCCCAGTCCGCGCCCCATGAGTTCTTGATGAGCCAATATGGCATCCCATTCTCTACGCCATAACCCACTGCCACGACTGCATGGTTCACATCCTACAGAAACAATGTATGACAATGAGCGTATATCAACACCACAAACGTAATCCTAGAATATTTTTCTTTTAGAATATAAAATTATTACTCTTGACCCTTGGCATAACTTTAGAATTTAATTAGTATAGTGATAGAGACAAGCATTTAATTAGAAAGCAAATTAACAAAAAAAAACATACTGCCTTTTAAAATATAAAGTTATAATCCCAGTCCTCATCATAATTAATCAACTTTAAAGTTCTTGTACGCTGATGGGGACTTTTGACATTAAAAATGCTGTCCAACAACGCTTCTATTCCGTAGCAAATGTGATTGGAGTAGGCTACATCATAACACTCGATGTTGATAACGATTTATGGTACATAATCTGTGACCATAGAGTAATTGTGGTAAAAATTAAGTAATTAAATTCACACAGTGCTTTTATCACTATATATTGAAAAAAGATGAAAAAAAAAACTAAAATTTTGAAAGCGGTATTGTGGCGAGAAATTACTCACCATTGAAGAGCTACCACAAGTGTCACTAGTGTAGACTCCTCCCTTGTACAACGCGAAACTCTGCACAACCTCAAATGCGACGCTCACCGGACGAACCACTCCAACCGCATGCTTCAGCTCATCCTCAGCACCCTACGGAAATCAAAATTAAGTCAAACTCAAAATTGTGGAGGGACTCTCTGCAGTCTGCCCATTGCCAACTGCAGATAGACCCACTGTATTAATTGCTTACCAAGGTGATGTTAACCGAGTCAAGAAGCTTGACCCCAACATTCCCCTGCTTAAAGCTGCAGTTGCCATTAACTGCAGTGTAAGGGTACGATTCCTCCGTGTCAAGGCCGCCATTGTACTTTATGTACTCAAAGGCTTGGGAAGGCAGACCACCGTTACACCCGAAGTTGTTGAACGCAGAGGCGCAATCCACAAGTTGTTGCTCCGAGAGGGAGATGCTCTTTCCCGTCGCTTGTGAGTACGCCGCCTCCAGCGAGCCCGTCGCGCTGCCAATTTTGCAGGGTGAAATGAGATTGAAACTTTAGGACATCAAGGTGTAAGCAAAGAAAAAGGTAACTTTGGAGCGTAAGTTGAAGAAATGGCGAGCACAGCGACAAAGACCGTAAGAAATGACGAAAGAACAGGTTTGGGTGTTGTGCGGTCGACCGCGTGTGGCGCGGCGGTCGCCCGCCAACGTGCACGAGGCTGAGTTCTGTTCTGTATCAAGTCACGGTCGACCTCGCGTGGCGGACCGCCAAAAGTCCAGAGACTCTGGAAAGTTTCTGTCGTTTTCGCGGTCGACCGCGAGTCGGGTATGCAGTTGAGTTTGGTTTTATGACCCGTTTCGTTTTGAGTTGATATATAATCTTAATTCTAATTAATTAGGGTTAAGCAAGGACGTTTTTTGAGCAGTTTTGAGAGGAGATTGTTGCATCCTATGTGGGAGATTTGTGAGAGATCTAGAGAGATTTGTTTTAGGGTTTATTTGGTGAGATTTATAACCCTATTTGTATTCTCTTGATTTCTAATAGTAAAAACTCCATTCTCATTGCCACGTGGACGTAGGCAACTTGCCGAACCACGTAAAATTCATTTGTCTTAATGTGGTATTGTGCTTGGCTTATTGGTTGTGATTTATCTCGTTCTTGTTCGTGTGGTTTCGAGTTCTGCCGCGCACAACATAAGCCTATAGTAAAAATTGTTGAAATGTCAAGGTCGAGAGCACCTGAATGTCCAGCAAGACCCACAACCCCCTTGATCCTTGACGGGGCTGACTATGCCATCCTTTCTCCAGTCTTTCTACGAGGGCAAAATTGGCATTTCACAGAATAAGTATTTGATCACAACCATCCAAAATAAAAATAATAATCATCGGACGGCCGAGGTTAGTCCATACAGTCTCTGGTAGCGGTGCGCTGGTCATCTCATGGTTGCCCTTCAATGTGGCCGAGCAGTTCTGGGCCGCGCCCAAACGGGTCGCCTGAAACTCCTCCCAGCTTAGATCCGCATACCCTGAACCCAGTTACGTAATAGTTATTATAAACCCGAAACCGGATGACGATTAACGGTTGAGATTAATCAATCAAAGAACTTACGGTTGATTCCGAGCTTGTAGGAAAGCTGTTTCCTGTTGGTGGATCGGATTAGATCCAGATTCTCGCCAAATATTTTGAATCTTCGTGTGATCTCCTGCTCCGTTTCGTATTTCTTCTCGTATCTGATCAAGATGGATGAGCATCATCTTTTGTTATAATTCCTAACAAGTTTTTCTAATTCAAATATTTCAAGAGCTAAGAGGTCTATTAACAACCTGAAAGGTGAAATGTGAAAATGTGGGAAAGTTAAAAACTTGTATGCTAGCCGGCAATAAATGCATATTCCATCAGTAATTACATGAAACTAAACATTACATTAGGGCCCGTTTGTTTGCAAAAATTGGAGGGGAAAAGCAGGGGAAAGCCTGCAAAAGTTCTGAAAAAATTAGAACTTTTACAGGCTTTCTTGCAAAATCGCCCTAAATTAGGGCGATTTTGCAAGAAAGCCTGCAAAAGTTCTGACTTTTTTCAGAACTTTTGCAGGCTTTCCCCTGCTTTCCTCCTCTAATTTTTGCATCCAAACGGGTCTCACTTGCATGCTGGTGCAAGGCACTTTGAGTTGGAAAAAACCCGTTCGCATGCCAAACATTCTCTAAAAGTAAATTGAAAACGGAAGATAGGCATAGATCTGTAATGAATATATTGGAAGTTTTTCAGAAATAATCTGTGATATCTAACTTTTGTTAGGGATTAAAACTACAGTTATTCGCCTATAACGCAATGTTTTATCCCCATTATTTTAGGTTAATTAAGTTGTACATAACCTCGCCGGTCTACACTTTTGAGTTACACTAAACCCTCCTGATCAACTTATTGCTAAACCCTCTTAACTTACTTACTAGTCTTAGCACCCTTGAAATGCCAATTATAGAAATATAAACTGGATGTTTCTCATGTATGGAGAGAGACTAACTGCTAATATTTGAACTTCAGGAAGATAAATTAATTACCGTATATTTTAATACCCAACCGCTTCCTAGGTCACTCCTAAAATCAAAACACTAAAACTCAGATTATCTTCGAAACTACTCTGTATTTTAGCAATTTGGTATGGACAAGAATATAATTATAACTTGAGTAAAATATATAAAACATTCTTTCAGTTTATACTTTCGAGCAAATCGAGCAAAGTGAAGGGCGTCTGGAGTCCGGCCGAGGACCCGAAGAAAGGAGTTTTCAAGGGATCCTTCCCCATTCACAGCGGGTGGGATCGTGAGTTCCTTGTCAACCTGCGACCCGGCGGCCGCAGCCGAGGAAGCAAAGGCTACTGCTAGTAAGAAAATCACTGCCGCGAAGAGAGACATGTTGAGATTTGTAGGATTAAGATTGTTTGATTGCGGAGTTAGCGGAGTGTGAGATGGTTTTATAGAGGATAATCGGCGCTAATGACGCATGCAAATGATTAAGGTTTTTTTTGGATACAATGTTGTTTTCCTTGTGTTTTCATAAAAAAACAATATGGTGTTGTGTTTTTCTCTTAAAATATTTTTAAAACACCATGTTAAGCATTTTTCGTCAACACTAGTTCGACTCATTATAACATTAGTATTAAACATATTATTAATATATTATATATTAATTATAATAAAATATATTATAAATAAAATATTATAATATTTAGTTTACATTATTATAGTATTATAAGTATTAAATGTAATGCAATATAATATTGTATAATGTATTATAATATTATATTATACTTTAATGAGTTATATTATATTATAATTAGTATTAAATTATAAAGCATTACATATTATTTTCAAATAAATTATAATATTTAATATTATTTTGGTATATTAATTTTTTTATTATTAATATATTATTTTAATATTTTTATAATATTATTATTTATTATTGAATATAATATTATACTATTTATCAATATAATATAATAGTATAATATTATTCATTAATATATATATATTAATAATGTTAATATTATGTTAATACTAGTATGTTATTAATAAATTAAAATATATTAATAAATATTTTTAATATTATATAACATATTATAGTTTTTAATATGTTAGAGTTTTTACATAGTACTTTTATATATATTAGTATTTTGATATATAAATATTATTATATTACGAATATATTATTTTTACATTAACATTTGTTCGGGCAATAAATTATTTTACTTTATAATAAATTGTATTATTTATTACATAATATATAATTATATTTTATATATTATATTATATTTACTATAAAATATTGTTTATTATAAGAATATTATTATTTCTTATGTTATTATTAAATATGTTAGTAATTATATAATATTTTTTATTATTAATTTATTACAATTTATTTATTAAAAAAGTTAATAATATTATAGTGACTATACTATTGTATAGTATATTATTATATTATTATTATTTATAATTAAATAACTTTTTTATTAATTTATATTAGTTTTATTTATATTTTTATTATTTATTTATTATATAATATATTAGTAATATATTAAATATTGGTATTTAATATGTTATTATATTGTTATATAAGATATTTTATTTATTATATTTTTATATTATTTAATAAGTATTACTAATATATTAAATTAACTATAATATAGTATAGTATATATAGTACAATATAATAAGTATGTTGATAATAACTCTATATTAATTATATTTAATATATTATTTTAGATATTATATTAACACATACTCAAACTCAAAATCAAAACACCAAACTTAAAACACTTTGAAATAAGTGTTGTATTTTTTGTTTGAGAATGATTTAACTCAAAAAACATCATAGTTTCCAAACGTATGGTGTTTTGTTTTTGGCGAAAACACTATGAAAACAAGTAAAACACCATGGTATCCAAATGGAGCCTAAGTAATTTCCATTTCGGTCACTGTTAGGAGCGCTAATGATTCCGAGAGCCCGATGATTACCGGACAACATAGGTAGTTTTCAAGAGAAACATTGAGTTAAAAAAATATAGGTATATAAAGGCTAAAAACAAATATCTAGTCATGCGAAGACCTCAATTTAATTACCAAAATATCAGCTAAGGACGAGAAGTGGGTGCTAAAGTTTGGAGGGCAAATGTGGTAAACGCGATGCAGACCAAAAGAGCCGGCGAGATTCTTACGCTGATGTAGGGACCCAGCTGGAGCTTATAACGTCGACGGCAAAGGGGACTTGTACACGTGTCGCGTGTCGATTGGGTGAGCGCTTCTATTTTTTTGTTATTTGCGAACTTGGGATGTGTGCGTTCGTTTTCTTTATTTGGGTATTTTTTGTTCGTTCCGTTTTGAGAGAGAGACCCCGCGAACTGATCCACCAAAATGCGGCTCGAGACTTGAGACGAAGTCCGCCTACGTTAGAGGTTTTGAATTGGAATAATAATAATAATAATAATAATAACGTCCAAGATTCCAAGATTTTTTAGGTCTTCTTCGGATTGATGTGAATCATACTTCTTTTAAAAGCAAGAATTCTAATTTTTTTTCATGGTCAATATTATTCATCACTGTTTTGAATATTTTATTTATATCTTAATCTATCCTAATTATAATTATATCATATCCTAATATTACGCGAACAATCAATAGCTCAACAATTTTAAAAAATATTAATAAAATATATAAAATAGCTTTACGGTATTAAATTGTTAAGATAAAAAATTATATGTAGCTAATATACTATAATACATGAAATATTGCAAAAAATTTTAAATTACACAAAATATCCTAAAAAATTTAAAATTATAAAAAAACATCCGAACATTTCAAAACTTAAAACAACATTAATCAATAAATTAATAGCAGTCTATGAAGAATCTAAAATTTACAATTAACACTTGAATGTCTTAAAAATTATAGAAACACCCTCAAAAATTAAATTTTAAATAAACACCCTAAAATTTTTAAAATTTCATAATTTTTAAACAACATAAATAAATTCAATGGATTACCATGATGCACCTGAAAATTTTTAACATTTTAAACTTAGAACAAAAAAAAATTAACAGGAGCCTTTGAAGGCTTTAAAATTTCCTTAACACCTTCAAAGTCTTAAAAATTATAGAAACACCACTGAAAGTTCAAATTATAAAAAACCACCATAAAATTCTAAAATTTTAAAATTTGCAAACAACAAAAGATGAATTCAAGAGATTACCTTCATGTACCTAAATTTTAAAATTTACCAAATTTAACCTTAAAGTTATAAAAACTACAACAAAAGATTTCTTCAAAATTTAAAAATCGCAAAAAACTCTAAAATTTCAAAATTACTAACAAGTACACATAAATCTGGAAATTATTGCAAACCGCTAATATTTGAGTTTTTCAAAAATTAATATACAATTTTAATAATTACAAAAAGAATGCTTAAATTTTTAGAGTTGTAGGAAATATTCTGACATTTGGAAATTACTACCGACACATGAAACATAGAAGTTACAACTGCTAAACTTAAAATTAGTTTTTTTAAAACACTCCCAAAGTTTTACAAATTACAAATCACACACTAAAGTTCAAACCCACAAAAAAGGGCTTAAAAGTTAAAACTTGGTAAAGAAATGTGTAATTATTTGGTATTCATTGTCACCATATAAATCAAAGTAATTGCATGTAATTTTACTAATAAGTTGGAGCAGTAAAAATACATTAGTAACATTTAACTAATAGATGTTTAAATCCATAAAAATGATAAAATAATATAATATAATAGCTTAACATCTATATTGGTTATAATTTAGAAACATTAATCTCTGATGTTAGTAATATTTATAAAGTAAAATAATACAATGAATTACATATGAAGAAACTATCACAATATTCGAAGATATCATTCAAAAGAATCAAGTTATTTTCATTGCAAATGGTAAAGCGACAGAAATAAATTGAGAAAACACCGAGTGTGTTTCATTGAAGAATAATTTAACAACTTTATCTCAATTAAAGAAGAATTCTCCATGGAAGATATAAGAAAAATTAATAAGCATTAATAAAATTTATACTTTGTTCTTCAAATACTAAAGAATTTAAATATTAATACTATAATCTAAGGTAAATTGATAATAAAAATGCAGGTATTTAGTTAAGATCTTTGTGAAAAATGATAGGGATAGAGAAAAAGTAACATTATTGACACAATAGAAACTCTTATTGGATGCATATCAAAAGAATTCATTGTAGATAAAAAAATGGTAGATTTTAATCTTATTTAAGTAATAAATTTGGAACACAAATAATTTTATATATATGAAATTAAAATTATTCTCATTGAAATAGGAAAAAAATCAAAGTCTGTATTTCAAGAAGTTTGCGTTGAACATCAGAAATACATTCAACTTCTTTGTAAAGTTAAACGAGAAGATAAAAAAATAACGAGCTTAGTAAAGATAACAGTGCAAAAATATAACTCTAGCCTGATGTCACAATCAATAAAGATGATGAAGATACTATTCTAGAATTGCAGGGGAAAAAGATAAATGTGAAGAAGAATTGATCTTAGCTCAATAAAAAAATAAAATAAAAAGAAAAAAACAATATTTTCTAAATATTTTATAGAACAGTTTAATTGTTTTGAGTGAAACTAAGAATCTTTAGAAGTGAGTTTCATTAACTTTTTTCAATACTTTTATATGCTTATGTGGATGCTTTTATCATATAAAAATATACTAGAGTTAGCATTAATATTTAGTTTATAAAATTTTATAAAGTCTATTAATGATTAGGAATAAATTTTATTTTCTCTTTTGTATTGTTTTAACATACTTTTAAGCAATCACATTGCCTTATTAGTTTTAAATATTAACTTTTCTTATATAACATTGTTTCAATATTTTTCACTTTCGCAACAATATACTTTCTCAAGTAAAGTTTAATTTTTTATTAGTCCAAATAATATGAAAATTTAAATTAGCTTCAGATTATATTTGTTTTCTATCAATTCAAATATCAACATGAAAATTTAAATTAGATATAGCCCATTTAAACATCAAAGAAAATAAATAATCACAATGTTAAATTTTAGAGACAAAAGTAAGCACAAACTATTAAAGTGGAACCGATGAACAAAGTTTAGTTAGAAAAAAAAATCAAAAATACTTAATCATGATTCTACCACGTGCATTGCACGTGTATAAAAGCTAGTAGGGGGAAAAAATGAGGTAGGGAAGATTATTCATTCTGGTTGGATACCTTTTAAAGGATAGGGTGTTCCCCCTAATTCACCTCCAACAATATAATTTTTTTTCTTTCTAGCGAATTGGGTGAATCTGAGGAGGATAAAACTCTTTCTTTATCCTCTCTTCTCCATTTTTTTCTTAACTTTCCCACCCCAAACAAAATCTAAGGTTGTCCTTAGTCTACTTAAAACGTTCTCATCTTCATAGGTATGAATATACGAGATTTCTTTTTTCTATCATTAGACGTGATGATTTTTATTTTATGTTAACAAAAATAGACGTGATGATTTGACATACAAAAGGTTAGATGTCTTATTTATTTATTATTTTGGAATGATATCATATCTCATATTTAAGTCTACGTTACACAATCATCTATTTTAATTATAAGGAGTTTTAAAAAAAAAACCTTTTCGCTAAATAATTAATTAGCAAAACCGACCGTTTTGCTAAATGAGATCTTCAAAACATACGAGACTACTAGTCCCGTATGTTTAGTTGCCTTTAATCGGCGACTAATACTATGCCAAAAAACCCACGGGACTACTAGTCCTATGTGTTTTTGCTATCACTTCAGAAAACGTACGGGACTAATAGTCTTGTACCTTAAGCATCACATTATCCGGGACCTCTGTCACAAAGAAGGTGGCTTTATCCTTGGGATCCATCCCCCACCTCCTCATCGCAGCTATGAACTCCTTGGTCCTGGGGCCCTCTGTGGAGAAGAATTGGAAAAAGCAGATTTTTGGTCATAAGTCGACTCATGCACAGGCATAAGTCGACTTATGGTAAGTCGACTTATGGTAAGTCGACTTATGTTGGTGCATGAGTCGACTTACGTTCTGCTCTGGATTGTTGGTTTTTTGCTCTGCTAAGTCGACTTATCAGACCTGATAAGTCGACTTACGATCTGTTCTCCAGTTGTTGTTTTTCGCTCTGCCAAGTCGACTTATGCAGACTGTTAAGTCGACTTATGACGGATTTTTTGGAAAGTTAGAGTTCCTATTTGCAGTCTGTTTGGGTTTCTGTTTTGGTATAAATACCAATACGATTTGAGGGTTTTGTAGGAGCAAATCTGGGGATTTTGGAGCACAGAAAAGAGAGATCTTTCTGAGCTATTTGTTAGGGTTATTGGTTGAGAGTTTGAGAGATTTGTTGGTGAGATTAGTTGGTTCGTTTGAGCGATTTGTAATCTCAATTTGTACTCTCCTTCTCTATTAGTGAAAATCGGCAATTAATATTGCAAATAATCCAGTTCAGCATGATCGCACCAAACATGTGGAGATTGATCGGTTCTTTATCAAGGAGCAACTGAATAGAGGAGTTCTGACTTTGAGCTATGTGAAATCAGAAGAGCAGTTAGCTGATTGTTTAACAAAAGGATTAGGTTCTAGAGAGTATGATATCTTTTGTAACAAGATGAGGATGATTGATATCTATCGCCCATCTTGAGGGGGAGTGTTGAGTTATTTAGATACTAAGTGAATTAGTCAATGTTGTAAGGACCTAGTTGTAAGAATGCATTAATATAAAAGAAGGGTTTCTCAATGAGAGAAACTAACCCTAATATTTTTCTCCAAACTCTTCAGTTTTAAATTACCAGAATGTCGAGGTTTTGACAGCCAAACATAACGCAAAGAATTGTGAGCTGCAGCTACGTACCGTGTAAAGCTGCCAGGGCAGAGGCATCTCCAAAGTGTCATGCCCTCTTTAAACATTTCAAATGTCTTTTTGTTTGAGTAACCTAAAACATTTTATGGCATAAAATTTCAGGAGATGGTCGATGCTTTATATACAACTAGAAATTTTGCTTCTGCAATTTATCTCTGTCATGCAACTGAGCAATGTTGTGAAGAAAATTACCGAGATCGATCATTCAGCGAGTCAATAAGATCACCTACCGTATGGCTCATCTGTACAAGTCACTGAACCAGATACAATCATGCATCACTCAATAATTATCTCTCAACCTACAGAATGTATATACATTTCACTAATAACCTCCCAGTCACTCGTCATTTTCAACAAAAAATATCCTACTTCGTAGACATATTCATCAAAATTTAGTAATTCTTTCCTAATTTGGATCATGGCTCTTCCGTGTTTTTGTTGATCGTGGAGAAGATGCGGGCGTATGCTATGCATAGCGAGTTTTTTTACGTATAGCTTCTCTCATTGTGACCGAGGTTTGGATCAGAAGCACTATATATTCTCTTTTATTTGCTTATCAAGTTTTATTAATCACTGCTATATATGTCACTTAAATCTCCTTATATTCATGTTTTTCTAAGGTCATGCTAAATATAAGCATCAAAATCGCCTAGATAATTATGATAAGTCAAGTCACAGAAACAGCCAAACCGAATATAATTTGTATTGCAAAGTTGGACTAAAAAAAAACTGAGTTCTCTGCGTGTTGAGTAAAATTACATAGGATCTAGCCTAAATTTTTTTGAAGATTGACGTCTTCTATGCCTTTTGATATCCTGGAGATTTAAGTGAAGTTAGGATTAATTAGGACGGACGGATAAAAAAGGAGAAGGAAACAAGAGAACAATAAAAAGAAAAGAAGAAGAAGAAGAGAGACTGTATGCATGTGATAGTGAAATCAGATCTAGAGGGGTTTGCCGATGAACTTCGAATATTGAAGTCTGGAAAGGATATATGATTTCAATGAGAAGATTAGTATAGTTTTCTGAAATTTTCTTTTCATCCCCCATATTAATTGAACTCAGATGCTCCTCTACTGATAAATCTTCTGTTGAGAATTCATGGTATTTGATTCACCAATACCCGTTGAAGAGGCGACAGCATTCGCGTCCCAGCTTTACCGTCATTCTAATTTCGGGAAATTTTAAAGTAAAATTTAGTGAATAAATTGTGTATTTATCAGGATTTAAAGTAAAAATTTGACTGAAGAATAAATAGCAGATGAAGATGAAAGAAAAAAAAAAATTTTTTTTGTCAAGAATGGGATTCGAACCCATGCCCTTTCGGACCAGTACCTGAAACTGGCGCCTTAGACCAACTCGGCCATCTTGACGGTTTTCTTGACGATGCGCTCACTTTTATATAATTGATATCTTTCCTTATCTTGATTAACAAGGTCCCTGTTTAGGAAATTCTTCCCTTAAGTTAAACTTTTGGCTCCTTTTAAATAAATGGGGGGTGGTTGGTGCCCTTAGCTAGTATAGAGCATTTCTTCAACCGTAGGTATTTATATTTGTGTGAACGGTTTTAATAAAAGGTATTATTTTATATTGAGTAAACAGTAGAAGGATAATTCTATTTTCAAACTACCCTACACTGCTGTGCATAAAGGTATTAGGTTGCCGTAAAAGCTGATGAGTTATCGGTGACCTCCTAATCTTTGAGAATAGTATTTTGGGGGTTTAATTGGATCACTAGTCACTGTATCTATCTCATAATTGAACATTCATACCTATATTTTAATTGCCTAAATGGCTGGTCATAAAATTAAATACCAGTTGGATCACTAGTCACTACTAAAGTTTGTCATCAATTTGAGTTATATATTTTTGTTTATGTCTAAGCAATATAGCTAAATGTGTCATGATTTTATATTTCAAGTACAAAATGCCAAATACAATATAATTACCTCATACAACTTGCTTGATATATCAGAAATTTTATTTTTATAAGTGATTAAGATGTTACATATAGGAATAAATCCATTATATTAAAGGATCAAAACTTTTTATGCCACGTCAGAAATACGTTATGTTAATTCGTAGAAAACAGTAGAAGTGATTAGTGATTTAACTAGTATTTAATTACACGATCAGTCATCCAAGCAATTAAAACATAGGTATGAACGTCTACTTATAAGATAAAAATATAATAATCATTGATCCAGGTAACACGTATTTTGGGAGTAGTTTGAAAATTATAGTCTAGTTATCACTACTCATGGTAGAAATAATGTAATTAAGAAGGATGTGCTGGTTTTATATTTTTGGAATATAAGTCTTACGATTAAAATAACAATAAATTGAATATTATTATGGTTTAGGATTTAAGTTCTGATCGAGAAACTAAAATTTAAAGAATAATCCAAATTCTTAGATATTTTTTGGTGCTATGAGGTTGCCCTATCTGTTGTTTAAACAGATGTTAAAGTTTGTTGTTTTGTTCCTTGTTGTAATTTTTAATAAGGTTTTTTTTATACGAAAACCATAAAAAATATAGTCTTTTTTTAGAACTACTATAAATTTTTTTAATTTTCATAGAACCACCATGGAAATTGTGGAGAAATTTGGAAAATTCAGGTTTTTGCAGATTCTGTGTCATAAGTCGACTCATGCACAGGCATAAGTCGACTTATGGTAAGTCGACTTATGTTGGTGCATGAGTCGACTTACGTTCTGCTCTGGATTGTTGGTTTTTTGCTCTGCCAAGTCGACTTATCAGGTCTGATAAGTCGACTTACGATCTGTTCTCCAGTTGTTGTTTTTCGCTCTGCCAAGTCGACTTATGCAGACTGATAAGTCGACTTATGACGGGTTTTTTGGAAAGTTCAGGTTCCTATTTGCAGTCTGTTTGGGTTTCTGTTTTGGTATAAATACCAATACGATTTGAGGGTTTTGTAGGAGCAAATCTGGGGATTTTGGAGCACAGAAAAGAGAGATCTTTCTGAGCTATTTGTTAGGGTTATTGGTTGAGAGTTTGAGAGATTTGTTGGTGAGATTAGTTGGTTCGTTTGAGCGATTTGTAATCTCAATTTGTACTCTCCTTCTCTATTAGTGAAAACCCACCCCCCTTCTTGCCCCGTGGACGTAGGCAATTGCCGAACCACGTAAAACTTTGGTGTTTGTGTTTTGTTTGGTCTTTCTCTCGGCGTTTGTTGGTTTGGTTTCTCAAAGCATCATAGTTGGCTGTTTGTTTGGCTTCCGCGCCGTGCACAACACCCTCCTCGAACACCTCATCGAACTCCTCCTCGCGATGAGGCTGCAGTGGATGACAGAGCGGGCGGTGGGGGGAGGGGCAGACTTGAGGGAGAAGACCACGATGGAGGTTTGGTTGCCGAGGAAGAAGGACGGGGAGTTTAGCGGTGAGTTAGGAGCGGGTCAATGATGAGGATCTGGGGAGGACGAGATAGTCGCGATGAGGCTGCAGTGGATGACAGAGCGGGCGGTGGGGGGAGGGGCAGACTTGAGGGAGAAGACCACGATGGAGGTTTGGTTGCCGAGGAAGAAGGACGGGGAGTTTAGCGGTGAGTTAGGAGCGGGTCAATGATGAGGATCTGGGGAGGACGAGATAGGGTTTAGTGGCCGATTACTGACCATAATCATACGGGACTAGTAGTCTCGTATGATTCGAAGAGTCAGTGTTGCTAAATAATTAGCAAATCGGTCGGTTTTGCTAATTATTTAACAAAAATATCTTTTTTTTTTAAAAAAAACTCCTAATTATAAAGTTGGAGGAGATTTTTTTTGACTAAAAAATAGGCCTCATTCATAATTCCATTGATATAAACAATACTCAACTAAAGGAAATAAAAAGACCAATGGCATAAAATCAACTAGTTTTTTGATACGAGTATGAACGTCGAGAGGTCATTGACGTCATGCATTACAAGATCAAGTGATAGCTTTGTTCTTTCATGCTATTCATCCACTGGTTGAGCAATCAAAACATCTATAGTTGAGTTCAAGCTGGCACCCCCAAGTTGTTGCTACAAACAAAAACCAAGTTCCAAATATAAAATCAACAACAATATAATATTATGAAATTAGGAGGTACAGAAAATTTTCAGTGGCAGTCTCTTGTGCAAAACTATGCTGGACAATTTGAAAAAGATAATTCACATTATTCATTATCATTTTAAAGAAGCTTGAACGTACTAGTGTTTGAAAATGAAAATAAAGCTGGTATTTCAATATTATAACAAATAAAATTGACTTAATTCAAAATATACATGGTTATATATAAAAGAAATCACTTGACTGTAAGCCTTAATGAGATATATGAGATGCAAGATTATTGGTATCCCATAGAATTACTCATAAGTATTATAAATATAAAACTGTAATTCTTCAAATTCCAACCCTTCAATTCACACTTGATACTACTCTCACAGCAGCCAGACTCCTAAAAATCCAGACATTTAGAGCAGGGAATAAAGAGTAATGATGAACAAGGAAAAAGTTTTCTTTATATGATAAAAATGGATGGAAGAACATGAGTTTTTTTTTTTATCTAGAAAAATAGGATATTATCCCTTAAGAATAACAGTATAACATTCCAATCCAACAAAATCAAGTAAACATTGCTCCACATGTCAAAATTAACTTGAAGACCGTATAAACAATAAGTCAATATTTCACTGGCTACAATTTACAGCAAGGAGCTAATTAACAATAGCAGTACAAATGTCCACAATCATGACAATGCTAGCAACTCCACAATATGACAAGTTTAATAGCAATTAGAAAATACAATGAACAACGTAACATACAATTAACAACATAACCAGACTAATTAATAATGGATTCGGATCCTCTCCACTACAAAAAAAATAGTGGAGGGACCACTACATAATCACAGCCATTGATTATCTAGTTGATGATTATGATTTTTTCTTTTAGTGCAAATTAGGAATGAGTGCAATACACGGGGGTATGGTAAGTGTTAGATTTAGATTGTATCATAACTGCCTACTAAATAATCAACGTTTGAGATTAAAAGTAGTGGTCTCTCCACTACTTTTTTGTAGTGGAGAGGATCCAAATCCATTAATAATGTTTTCACAAAAAGAAAAAGGAAAAAGAAAAGGACAAAAAGGACAAAAAGGACACTAACCAACTAAAGGCCTTGTGTGTTTGGTAATCAATATGTTTTTTTGTTGTGTTTTTGTAAAAAACATCATGGCACCATGCCATGGTGTTTCTTTTTCAACTGTGTTTTGAAAACACCATTTTGGTCAAACTAATTTGACCATTTATATAGCGGCAGTAAGCGAGCGGCCGCAAACGACAGACGTGTCGCGCCTACCGCGCGGTACGGCCCTACGTGGTGCCGACGCCGGCCGGCAGTCACGCTTTTTCCAATACCTGCCTACCCCCTCCACACGCGGACCAGCCGATGCGCGCGTGGGGCCAGCGACGGGTCCAGTCGTCCGCCCGTTAGTCTGGCGGCGACATGGCCTGCGAGGGCCGGCGGCATCTCTTTGGTCCCGCGGACCGCACGCCGGCTGACAGACGGGGTGGCGGTCGGTGAGCGGCGGAAGCGCGCCTGAACGGGCCGGCGCAGGTGACGCACGGTGGCACGGTCGGTGGCAGCCGTGGGCCAGGTGGCGGGCAGGGTGCGCGTACGCGCACGACGGGCGGGCGCCGCGCGGGCCAGCGGCACCCTCACTGTGGCCAACGCTGTGGCGCATTACGAGTGGCCGTGCGGACAAACTGCCGGTCCCCTGCGCCGACGGGCCTGGCCCTCTGCGCGGCAGTGCGCCGACGTAACTGCGGATGGCGCTTCCTGCGGCGGCGGGTGAGCGGTCGCCACGGCTCTGCTTGCGCCGTCCCCCTGTCGACGCGTGCGGAGTGATGGCGCGTCGCCGACTGCTGTGTCTCGCCGACGGCGACTGGTCGTGGTCGCCGCGTCGGCGATGGCCAGCGTGCAAGCGGCTTGGTCGCGCTACCACGCCAGGATGACAGGCAAGCGGCGGAGCCGAGCGACGGGCGAGCGGGCTGCGGCGGCTTAGATGAAAAAACGGAATCTTAAAACACATTTTTGGTGTTTTGAGTAAAGTGTTTAATTTTTAGATTTTGTAATGGGACAAGTTAAAAAAACGGCCCGGTTGCCAAACGCGTTTCTTTGTTTTTGTTGAAAAAAAAACAAAAACGACAAAAACGCCACAGTTGCCAAACATTCCCTCAGAGTCATAATCCGTGTCATATTTTCCCTCACCTTTTGCTATAAGCACATGAATTCAGTCTCTTAACCTGAACCTTCAAAACCATAGACCCGGATATCCAATAAAATAACTGCATTAAAGATAATATTGTAGAATTAAGGCAGACAAAAAGGACTCATCCAATAATTTAGGAAGCCACATATCGTAAAAAGAAGTAGGTAGACGGAGAGATATTTTTCTTCCACATAGGTCTTCTTCAAAATAATGAATTTGTAATAAAATAAAAGTTTTTAAACTAACGCTCATTCGTAACTTTGAGTAGAAAAACACACAAATAATACAGTGGTAATGTTACCCATAACATTCAGGACTTGAACAAGGATTATGATATAGGAGATACACAGGAGCAACATAACTGCGCTCCAAACATGTAAACAAATCCTCGCCCTCATATAGTTGTGTTTTAGACAGTGGCGGATCCAGAATTTCTAAAAATTGATGTCATTATATAATTAATAATTAATTTATAATTATCACAGAAAAACTTTCATATTCGAAAAAAATTCTATAATCTCATAACCAGTAACACAATCAAATACATCACGAGTAATATTATAAAATAATTAATCGCACTTCAGTAATTACAACCCATAGGATATAAAGGAACCTGTTGTGATTAGATTAATCAGTTGAGTGCATAAAATACACAACAAAAATACTAAAACAAAAGCATACACAAAGAATACAAAGATTTATATGGTTCGACACTAGGACCTACGTCCACAACAGAGTCCCCTACTCTTTAAATTTTATGAAAGGAGAACTCTTTTTAACTCTTAACTTAGTGAAATTAGGATATAATTAGCAAGTGGGTTTCACGTGCTCTCTTGATCTATAGTTGAAGGTTGAATTTGCTGCAAAGAAATTTCATTAATTTGGGCTCCGGCCTGCTTGAAAATCAATACACTAAACAATGACTACTTAAGACACTAAACAAGAGAGCCCAAGGGAAATTGTGTCACGTGACACCACTTTCTTTTCAAGGGTAACTAAATTGTGATAATGGAAAACTAGGTACATATTATCAACGACACATCAACAAAATCTGAGGACAATTATCAAAAACAAGTGTAGGAAAATTCACCATGTTATGGAACAGAGGTAATAAGTAGAGAGAAAGCTAGTAACATATTGAAAATTTATAATTGAAACATGCTTAGCTTTATGTTTCTAACTTGAGAGGAGCCCGGTACAATGTTGCAAGACTTTTCTGCAAATATTCAGTCTTAAATTGCATCTTTAGTAGAAAGTCGAGGCAAAGAATGCGCTATGCATGATGCTTATGTTCCCAGTTCGAAGCAAAGATCAATGTCAAGACTAAACTAAGAACTAAGGAATTGACATGAATATCTTGGTGGGCAAAGAAAAACAGTATAGATATTGTACATGAAGATGGTATGGTATAAACATCGAGGAGGAAAATGTCCTCCATCTATTTGTCATTCGCGTGGCATAAGTTTGAATGGAAATGCTTCATCCAGCTAAGTCTGACAGCTACAGTAAAATCTGCTCAAAACAGAACATTTTTGTGGGAATTGGTTAGATGTTGTCACCTAGTTTTTTTTATTGCCTTGATAACCTCTTAACTGCACAACTAAACAGTGTAAACACGTGAAATGCACTGTAACCTGACAAAATCACATTGCCGAATATAGTTTTGCTGAAAGAGGTGTGTACCTTCCTTTGATGACAGTTCAGATTCAAGTCATCGGGACAGAAGAATTTACACTGTTATTCCAGGACATGTGAGAGTAATAGAAAGCCTAACAAGCTGTATTTTGTTAAGGTCTCGAAAGAGAAAAAAGAACCCTCATAGATTAATTAACAAGTAAGAATGATCTCACAAGATATCAAGAACAAAACTCGATAAGTTTCCTAGATCAATCGCGAGGAAGTTCCAAACCTAATAAAACGATTTGCGAGCTATTAAAATTGGAAAAAAAAATGGTTGTTGATCAAGTTCTAAAACATTTTGCGGGGCTAAAGCATGGAACATTAAAAGTACACTTTGAGTTCTCTTCGGCGTGCAACAAGTGAGGGCAAAGCAATAAGTTGCTCATGTCGACAGATTATTCTTGCAGGGGCCGGCTTTGGAAATGTTTCGATCATGATTAATGATTGAAATCTTTAATTAATCTTGTGGCCCACTCGTAGCATGGTAGGCGTAATCAAAGATGAATACGGTGGAGTTGGAAGGGCCCATTAGTGGATACAACATGTGTAAAGAATCAATGATATTAGCTAGGCTAGCCGATACAACATGTGTAAAGAATCAATGATATTAGCTAGGCTAGCCGTAGAAATTCTCTCATTTCTTCGTTTAAATAAAGTGAACATCATTGATAAAGAAGGGGATCGAGTTTCCTCTTTTTCCTTTTTTTTTTGATGGACTAAATTCTGTGCTTTTATTTGGCAAATAATTGAGCATTTTATACCTAAGTGTCGGTTTATTCGTGTGTGTTTTAAACTTATAAAACCTGGTCATAATAGATTAATATTAACATATTGAAATACCATAACAATATAGGTTTTTTTATATATATACCCACGAGATTATTCGGCTCCAATCATTAAAACTCTAAATTTGGCACTCAAAAGTCAAAACTGCTTTCCTCAGTATTACGCTCCACCATAACTACTATTAAAAATTTTAACAGTTTTGGGGTTAAATTATTCAATATGTCTTTATTTTAATTGTTTTAAGAAATAAAATAAGCAAAATAAATTAAAACCAAATTACTATAAACTCTAAAACTCAACCCACTTATCAAAGGAAAAAAAAACCAGTTAAATTAAAACCAAGCTACTATAAACTCTAAAACTCAACCCATTAACAAAGAGGGAAAAAAAACCCCAGTGAAATACATTACTAAGCAATTTAAAAATATATATACTAGCTATATATATAAAAAAAAAGGTACAATGCATCATTAAGGAGTCAGGAGAAATTAGTAAAAAGAAAGAGATGATGTATTGCATCATGACGCCTTCACGAAAGCACACCGTACGTAGATGTGTGATAGCATCGTACTTCCCGATGATACGGTGCCACAAAGTGCCAAAATCTTCAGGGAACTGCATCAACCTTGGATGCACAATGTTTTTGCTTGCATCAAGAAATAGCATAGTCTCAATCATACGCAAAATGTATGCACGAACATGTTGCTGATGAATCTCCGCAGTTGTGGCGTCTGCAGATAACGCACTCTTGCAGCGTTCATTGTGCCAGTGGAGCTTCACCGAGTCCAACCCGCTAGTCGAGTCAGGATAAGCTACACCGTGCAGATGAATGCACCCCTTACTCCAATCACAAATCTCGGTGCCTGTAAGGGCATCTCCAACAGCTTCTTCAAAAATTTCTCCAAAATGGGGAAGCAAAAGTCATATTCTCCAAATTATTTTTACACCAACTCCAACAGCTTCCCCATTTTAAAGAATCCATTTTTTTCTCCAAAAATTTGGAGAATGCTGCAGATTTGGGGAAGCTTCCCCATTTTTTCTCCTCCATCCCTATTTTGGGGAATGAGATGTGTAATCTGTGGCATGTGGGACCAAAAACCTAACTAAATTCTCCAAAAGTGAAAAATGGGGAAGCTGTTAGAGATGCTCTAATAACTAGCACTTGTACTCTAAGGCCGAGAAAACCATCCAGAATAGTTGCACTCCCCACCTTGCAAATGAAAGGTGTTGGCCTGCAGTCTCCTTCTCTCTGTGAAGGTCATAATTCCATGACATTCGGTAATAAAATTTGTAACGGAAAGACTTGCATATCAACACACTTATGAAGGATGTGGGGGTCTAATGTCAAAGTTTAATGATGCGGGACCAATATTAAAATATGCAAGATGTAAGGGACTAGCATCGAAAGACCTGTTCTCTTATTTCGGCGAGGTGTTAGGATTATGGAAGGAGGGTTAATGTGAATGGAGGAGTTTGAGTGGGCTGCCATATTTCTCATATATTGGGCTGGGCTTAGTTATTATGGAAGTTTATGAGCATTAATTTGGGAGCTCTGGACGACTTTGAGTGGGCTTAATCATCATCTGTCTTAGATTATACATTTACCTAATTTTTTGTGCGTCATCCGTGTAGATTAATCACCGTCGAAGATATTTGCACAATGTTGATTTATCCTGACATTTAGTTGTTCGTTTTCTTGTGTTATTCATGCAGCCACAAACATATACCATTATCGGTTTCCTCGCGATAGTTTTTTGTGTGCTGCATAATTGTTATTTATGAGTCCGATAACTTCTTTGTTTTTCTAAATTTCTTTTTTTCAATCTCTTTCTCATATTTTGTGAAATTTAAAAATGACTATGTTATCATACAACCCCTAATGAAATTGGGAAGTTAACCATCAATATCCAAATCCTTCCTAGCAAAATTCAAATTCTCCGCTAAAATCATGCACAAAAATCCCCAAATGCTGAATTAAGTAAGAGTTGTGACTTATAACCCAATAAAAAACTCTCACCTTTTGTGCATTCGGAGGAAACGGTTTATAGGGTCTTGCAAAATGGTCCATTTAGTTAAATCAAATCTAACAATTAGAAATAATGTAACCATTTTACCTCTCTGTTAAGGCCATTAACTTGTTTTTTATCGGGTTCAACCCAAAAAATCCACTTCAAATAAAACTCAAGACCACTTAGAGAACTTCTTCTCCAACGGTCATAGGACTCTAACCCGAAGCTAAGCTTTACTATAGCCATAATTTTATAAGATCTATATAACCTTCTTAAATTTCTTCTCTAAACTATCTATCATATTCCCCTTGAACATTTGAAATATCAGAGGGGTAGTTTGGTAAAGGCATATGTCGGGTTAGAGTTAACTCAACCATGGTTGAATTTTTTACTAGAAAAACTAGTAGAGGGACCATTTTGCAAGATCCTACGGGATTTGAGGGACTAGTAATATGCAATTTCCAAGATTTTAGGGACTAATATGGAATTATTGAAGATTTAATGCACTAATACTAAAGCCTCTTGAATCATTTATTCTATTGGACCTTACATTAATTAATCACCTCAATTTACACGCGGAAAAGGAAGAGTAGGTATGCATCGCTAAGCACTTTCTTTGTTTCCCTTTTGTCATTTCTCTAGGAGGGCTAGGAGACTATAAGTTCACATTTTTTTTCCTACTGAAATTGGATTAAAAAAAAGAGAACATCGTAAACATTTTATTCGTGTTCTGTTGTTTGGATACTGAGATGTAGCCTTCTAGGCACTTTACAACCTCCCCGATCTCTCTTACTGAATAAAAGTAAGTTGCACATAATTACCTTCATATGTGCTTTTATTTGCATTTAACATTACTCAATTGGTTCATCGGTAGTTAATACCATGCATTTGTTGGGGATTTTAGATCTCTCAAAAACCCGGAAAACCATCAAACGCAGCAAATAGAATCATCACATGAGATTTAACATGGAAGACCCTCAACAGGGAAATCACGGGATCAAAATCAATCTACATACTATCACATTCAAATTACAATTTTTTGCATGGACAAAGACTGTCAAACCCTCTCTCTCAAAATACCCTTAAACCCTCTGAAACCCTGATTACAAGAGTATCGTCTCTCTCATTCTCTCTACTCTCGTTGGTTTTTCCTCTAACAATAAAAGAATATATATACAGGAAAACCAAAATCCTATCTCTAGCCTAACTTCCTAATTAGAATACAAACTCCTAATCATGATGATCGAGACTCAGTCTGCTAATCATGATAGATCTCTAACCCTATCTAATTCCCATGAAGTTATACAAAGAATCAAAGACACAATCCTAACTTGCCCGCCAAGTTAACTTGGTCTCTAAGAAAACTACTAGGATTTGGTACCCAACAACATTTTCATGAAGTTAGGAGCCTAAATGCTAATAAATGAGTTAATAGGTGCAAAGTGGAATTGACGACATGCATGAGGGGGTTTATATGCAAGTATCATCCAAATGCGATCAAATGATTTGCTTAAGGAAGCAAATTGTCTGCTATATCAACTACATGAATAGAGAAGATGAATCCGTAGACTTAATTTGTGCTCGCCTAACAAACTCAAATTCATGATCATTAACGTTGACTCCATGTTTTCAGTCTTAAGACAGTTAGGACTCAGGCCAAAAGAGTAGACTTGACCGCAGTGTCTTTTTAAGTTTTATAGGAAGACATTTATGTTACTATAAGTCTAATGTTGAGATGGAAGTATTTGACTTTACATCTCTTTACACGGTTGGACACGGTGACCTTGAATAATTTGTCCATTGTAGCGTTCCGAAATGTTCTAGTATCATAAAAATTGTTCTAAAAATCGCCCCCCCGCCAAACTTTTATGCCACAATATTTGAATTATTACACGACATAAGTTAGGAAAAATTTTGAAATTATTGCATCATTCGTACGTGATGTTGCACGTAATATATATTAGAAACTTGCCCTGGTGCCATCAACTGAGGTAATATCTTAAGCTTCAGTTGTTTGTCTTTCCTTCCTTCTGTCCTTTTCCTTAAATAAAAATCTTTCTTTCTTTTTGTGCATGTGTCCGTTTGGGATCCTTTCGTCTCTTGAGAATTTCAAACTTAATTTTCGTCAGATAGATTATATGAACGCTAAACTTGTATTTGGTAAAGTGTACGTTTAGTAAGAGGTTCACCAACAATTCCTCGCATTTATCATCACCGGTACTTTATATGTAGGGATGAGATAGACTAATTATATAGATGGATTGTAATAATGTAATATTGATCTAAATTAATATTTTAAATCCATCCATACCATTAGATGCTGATGTAAGATGTGCATCAACTACACTCAAAAATAAATTTGTAATATTTTCAACATATTTTCTAATCATTAAGTATCAAGAGATAATAGATTAACAAATGTTTTGAAAATCTTAAAACGTTGATTTTAACAGCACGTGATTTGACCATAGAGTAAAACATAATGTAATATACTTAAATTTTATTATCAATAGTTGATATATAGTAGATCATATTTAATGATATGAAATTTTCAGTCTAAAATTCCAAATTTTAAATTTGAAATGGATAGGGTAGTACAGAGATCTTGAATAATTTTTCATGTTTAGGTGGATCTTTAGAAAAGCAAATAAATAAAATAGTTTATGAGACCCAAAACTTTAGGTCTAAGGCCCTCGTGTTACCATTATGAACTCGTTAATTTAGATCGTGTGTGTAGTTTTGTTCAACAATTTAGCACACGGGTTCTAAATAGTGCGATGGTCAAACAAGCATGCATGTATACTTTGTGTTTGATTCATAATCATATATCATAGGACGTACCCTGTAGATTTTAGCAATGTGCGCTAATGATAATTGGGTTTTTGTTTATTTATTTTAGTGGAAGTTGGTGCTTCACAATCGAAAGTGGATTGAAACACGGCATTATGATCTAGGGAAGGATATGATATTTTTTTTCATAAATTTAATTAATTGCACTTTGTCTTTTGCCTTTTGGTTGGCATAGTGGAGACCCTTTCCGCTTGATGTTTATCTTTCATCAACAATTCTAGCCTCTTAAATTAAAATCAGAGAGGCGCTACAGGCACACTCTAAGGCACATCACCAACCATACTCCCTCTCTCTCTACAGTGTAGGGGGCCCCACATGTGATTTTTTAAAAAAATCACATGTGGGACCCACTGCACTGTAGAGAGAGAGGGAGTGTGGTTGGTGGTGTGTCTTAGAGTGTGCCTCTATCATTTTTTTTAAAATCATGCATCTGTTGTAAAACCTTTATGGGATCTTTATCACTTTGATAGAGGAGGTGCGTGACTTTTTTATGTTACAAATAGTTGGTATGGTCAATTTTAGTAGTTCAACCGTCATTCACTAGAGGTGGTTGTTTAACTTAACCATCCCTTTTTCTCTCTCTCAAGATAGACGTATAAATGCTTTTGATCATGTTTTGATCATGCTATATATATACTAGAAATATCATGTACATTCTCTCATCGTCTTCACACCAAAAACTTTGACATTGTGGTGGAGATTAAGCTACGGTTTTATATTTTATTATATCGTCAAATTGAATTGTTGTAGATATGTGTTTTAGTTTGAAATCTGTTATTAATGAATGCATACAATAGAATATGAAACTATGTATTCTTTACTACCATTTTAAAGTTTATTCTCACTGCATGAAAAAGTCAAAATTAGGATGTAAATGAAAATTAAACTTGGTAATAAGAATTATGGTAATTAATATTTTAGTCTGAAGGAATCAAAACTCCAAAAGCTGTTGTAAATATATTAGGGCTATAAATTTATACTTTAACAAATTGGAATTTGGATAACTAATATTATTTAAGTTTGACTAGTAACCTGTCACTAATGCGGATGGTGTGCCTTGGATTAAGAAGCACACTAGTTTAGTTGCCATGAAGCTAGCTACTTAAAGTACTAGAGAGATATCTTTAGGGCCTGTTTGGATTTGTAGGGGGTGAAGGGAAGTTAAGGGAAACTGAGAGAAGGGAAGGAAAGTGAAGGGAAGGGAGTTCTCTTCCCCTTGGTTACACCCCAATTTGAGGGGTAACAAATTTTATACTAGAGTTTTGCTACAGGGACCCAAAATATGGGACCAATAGGGAGGACAAGTGAGGTGTCCTCTTCCTATTGGATAATGAGTTGGCCATCATTAATGATGACCAACTCATTATTCAATAGGAGGGGGACACCTCACTTGTCCCCCCTATTGGTCCCATATTTTGGGTCATTGAAGAATTTTTCTTTATACTATTAGGGGGTGAACCAATGGGAACTAGGGTGAATTAACTTCACATCCTAAGTGTTCCCAAACAAGGTGAATGGAAGTGAATGGTTCCCCTAACTTCCCTTCACCCTCATTCCCCTCAATCCAAACAAGCCTTTAAAAAATAGACAAATTAACTGCATAATTTTTGCAAACAAACACGTGGGAAGTCTTTGATTATTATTATTATTATTATTAAGTAAACATATCAATTTGGTTCCTTAACACGCATTAATTACTTCTTTTATAGTGCAGTGTGCCCATTGTTTTACATGCGTATATAATTTGCACAAATGAGATATTTTTAAACTCAACCGTGCTTTTTGGCTCGCGCTTTAACGCGCGAGCCAACTCGCTCGTGAAACAGGGGTGGTCCCCACTGTGTCAGTGGGGACCACCCCCTGTTTCACGAGCGAGTTGGCTCGCGCGTTAAAGCGCGAGCCAAAAATCTTTTTCCTTTTAAACTCTTTGATAAAAAGGAGTTTTGGACTAAGATGTTAAGCATCAATCATGCGTGTATGTGACTCCATAGTATCACCATCAAATGTATGTCACCTCTTATTATCAAATATACGGTTAAAATTAACAAACTGCAAATAATTAGACCTTTTAAAATCATGAAAAGATTCCTCTTGTTTATAAATGGGCATTATATAATGACGTCAAGTTCATTGAACTAATTATGAAATTTCTTTGTATATTTGTCTAACGGAATAAGAATTAGAAGGATTTTGATTTTTTTATCCTTTTTAAGCAGTCGAGATTGAACACTTTCTCAATTTTAACCATCTATCATTTTTATTATTTTTCTGTTTGGTTGGCATGACAATCTCAAAAAATGGTTTCCAAGAAATATCATGTCAACCATTTTCATTCTACTTTTCGTTTTTATTGTTCGGTTGTTAATATAAAAGATGAAACTTTTTCTCTAAAGCTAACAGAAAAGAGGTACAAAATGAAAAATTCATTTCTGAAATTTTAGCAACTCCGAAAATCGGCTAAAAACCTGACCCGTCGAAATGGGTATAGGAGCTCTTTTTTTTTTTTGGGAATTCAGCTTTTTCCCTTCTCTGAAAAAATCAACCGTAAAGCTTGTGAAAAGTGATTACGGATGTGATTTTTACATGATGCGTTATATTGTCATGTTAATAATGAAACTAATTTTCAAGATCTCCTTGAGTGGTTATTATTAAAGAAGTAGGCAAGTATTAAATTCTTTCTGATAAAGACTCAATGGTGACAGATCTTCGACAAAATGGGCCCCACAAACGAGGAATATCCCCTCTCTGGGACGCTAGAAGCTCAGACGTCCTCATATTCTTATATTATTGCTAGTGGTCTCCATCTCCCTCACTCTGTTAAGAAAATGACATTAAAATAATTGAATGAAAAATGAGAAACTTATAGAAGGATTAGACCCTTATGATGCTTCCATTTGCGTTATTCCCGGCTCCATCCTTCTAGAACACACGGATGTGCGCGCACGGGGAATATATAATATAATATCTATCTAGAAGCTAAGAGCCTAAGATGTCTTAGTTATATAATGTAGAAAACAATTTTTTTTTTTTTTTGAGGATTTATAAAATCACTGGAGAGAACATTATCCACACTTGCGCTTTCTTTGCCAAGAAGGCAAAGGTTGACGTGAGATTTTATGATTAATGGCACCATTGCCTGCGTTATCCAGATGGCGGAGTAGGTAACATATTAACATAGTTAGACTCAATACAACTCAAAGTAAAATTCATATTAAGGGGCTGTTTGTTTTACTAAAAAAAGAGGGAAATCAAAGAAATGGAAAACTATTAAAATGAAGAATTGGTTTGGGAGTGTTTGGTTGGCTAAAAAAAAGAAGGAAATCAAAAAAATGAAGATGAGATAATGTTAGTTGTCAAATTATTATTGGATGATGTGAGTGATTTTTTAAGAAAACTAGTTTTGATGTTGTTTGGTTGGCGAAAAAAATAAGGAAATAAATTATAAGAAACTTATTTCCTGTAGTTTTGTTGTTTTCTTTTGTTTGGTTCATTCTTAAAAATAAGAAATGAAATGAGATGAGGTGAGTTGTCATTGTATTATTGGGTGATGTGAAGAAAGATTAAGAAAAGTGTTTTCATAACTTTTTGGGATAAAAATG
Source organism: Asparagus officinalis (assembly GCF_001876935.1). NCBI lineage: Eukaryota > Viridiplantae > Streptophyta > Magnoliopsida > Asparagales > Asparagaceae > Asparagus > Asparagus officinalis. Next base: position 6,835,429 of record NC_033799.1, on the reverse strand, counting down.
GAGAAATGAAATGTTAATGAGATGAGGTGAATTGTTATAATATTTTATTGGATGATGTGAGTGATTTGAAATGATGAAAAGAGATGAGTTGAGTGATGTTTGGATGAAAATAATATTTTATTAGATGTGGTGGATGAGTTGTTAGATGAAAATAATATTTTATTAGATGTGGTGGATGAGTGGTTAGATGAAAATAATATTTTATTAGATGATGTGGATGAGTTGTTGGATGAAAATAATATTTTATTGGATGTTGTGGGTGAGTTTTAGGGATGGAAATGGAGGAAATAATATTTTTTGAGATTTTCATGTTTTCCATTTCCATTTCTTGGTTTTCTTGGTTTTTAGGAAACCAAACAAACAGCCCCTAAAATTAAGTCTTTGATCAAAACTTATATAGTTAAGTATGTAATTATCTTTCTATTTGATATGGGATCAAATCACGCGCTAAATCACTGGAGAGAACATTATCTACTAGCACTTTCTTTGTCCACAAGGCAAAGGTTGATGTGAGATTTTATGATTAATGGCATCATTGCCTTTGTTATCCAGATGGCGGAGTAGGTAACATATCAACAAAGTTAGACTCAATGCATGCAACTCAAAGTAAAATTCATATAAAATTAAGGCTTTTATCACAACTTAAATAGTTAAGTATGTAATTATCTTTCTACTTGATATGGGATCAAATCACACACTAGCGCTCAAAAACACTAATTAATTTATTGATATGTTCTGCCTCAAAACATTGTTTACTTATGTAGGGATGCCTTAATAGACCCCAAGCGGTTCGGAAATTTTGGAATATATGTTTTCCTACTATCTGCTAGTGCATTTAGAGAGCTCGAAACAACTTAATTTTCTCTTGGAGATATTCCTCAAGCTAGAAATATGTCACTTTCTCCTTTCTGGACCGGTCTCTTAGCAAACAAAAACGAGGTGAAACTAAAGGAGATCATTAGAGAGAGGGGTACCTTTGAGCTCTTGTCATCCAGTTAAGACGACAATGATGTAGCAGGGTATCCTTGATACTTTGGTTGTTATAGATGTTTTTGTCTTGGTTTGGATAAACAAACTTGTTTTGGCTTGATATATGTTGGGTTTCTCAACATCTTTATGTTTCTTACTTTCATCTTGTATAGCTTCGGTTGATATCTTTCTATGTTTTCTCTTGGATCTGCTAAAGGCGAAGAGTGAAAATATTGGTCCGCTCATCTTCTCTCTAGTTTGCTTCCATTGAGATCACCCGTAGATATTAACTGTTCAAACATTCTCTTAAAGTTTATAATATTCTTTTGATAGGGCATCTTGCCCTATTCTTATTTTTTTAAAAAGTTTGATCTAAGGTCTCATTTTCTTTGTTTTTCTCCTTTGGTGATGATGATTTACTTCTCAAGAAGCCAATCCCTTAGCAATGTAAGTCTTTAGTTTCTCTTTTTATTTTTATATTTTAGAATTTTATTTTTATTTTTTATTTCATGTTTGGTAGATTAGATTTTTTGCTTTGCAGTGGAGATTTATTTCATGCTTTGCAATATAGATTTACTTTCTTGCCTTTTTTATTGCTTTGTAGTATAGGTTTTAGCTTTGTAGAGTAAATTCTCTTTCTTTATTTGCTTTATAGTTTAAATTTATTTTCTTGTTCTTTAATATTTTCTAGTATAGATTTTTTCTTTGTTTTTATTTTTGTAATATGAGTAATTAATTTTTGTAGGAAATCTAGGATTAGGTGAAACTAGTTTAATGTCCTTTTGTATTTTTGAGTTGTCTTCTTTGTGCTTAAAATGATCATGTTACGGTAATCAACTAGAGAACTAATTGGTAGGAAGAGTTTGATAGTCTATACTTTCCTTGAATGGTTTGTTATGTTATACTTATTCAATTCTAAAGTCACTATCTAGTTGTTTATTTCTTTTCATGAATAATAATATTGCTTAGATATGGTTTTAATAGCTTATGCTTGTTTTAAGTAACTTGATAGTTTATGCTTAGAAAATCTTAAAATTTTGTGAATAAAAGAGAGTAGTTCTTAAATACAATTTAAAGTTAACTAGTGGATTATTACTAGATTCCTATTCTTCTCCCTTTATTTCCTTCATCTTTTCATTCACTTCTTATTTTAATTTAATTTAATTTTTTATTTGCTTTTATTATATTCTTCTCTTTTTATCATTCTTTCCTCTTGTTTTAGTTTTTTATTTTTATGATAGACCTCTATCTAAAATATACTGTTGGGATTATGTCTTTGATTCTTTGTATAACTTCATGAGAATTAAATATGGTTAGAGATCTATTATGATTAGGAGATTGGGTCTCATCATGATTAGGAGTTTGAATCCTATTCTAATTAGGAAATTAGGCTAGAGATAGGGTTTTGGTTCCCCTATATATATTCTTCTATTGTTGGAGGAAAAACCAAAGAAGGAGAGGAGAGATAGCCAATATTCTTGTAATCTAGGGTTAGAAAAAGGCGTAGCCTCATTTAAGAATATTGTGCGTGAGGCGAGAATTTCGTAGTCTTTGTCTGTGCAAAAGATTACAATATTTAGAGAGGGTTTTGCAGTCATTGTCAGTTCAAAAGATTGTAAGGAGTGAGTTTTGGAGAGAATATGAGAGTTGATTATATATGTGAGGTTGAAAGATTAATAGACAAGAGTTGAGTGGTTCCTCTTATAGTTCTGATACATTGTGGATTTCTCGTATTATTACCTCGTGGATGTAGGTCAAAGTTGGTAGACCGAACTACGTAAATCTCGGTGTTCTTACTTCTTGATTGTAGTTATTTTCTATTTTGTTGATTGTGAGTTGACTTCTGAGTTGTGTATATCATAGTAGGCGGGGAGACTAAATTCCCCAACATATACCACACTTTTATTTACCTTCTCATTAGTTTTCTACACAATCTAAGAACCCAAATAAGATTGTATTTTTAATAGTCTTCTTTCCTGTAGATCGATGTCTATAAATATTATAACTTGATCATTGTGCATTTGCAACTTAGCATATTTTTATCCCGTCAAATTATGTCTCATTGTGGAACTCCATTTTTTTAATAGAAATAAGATATCAGGTATTTAACTTAGCATATTTTTTAATATAAATATAACATATTTAAAAATGATACTTAACTAGCTTCATACAAGGTACAAAATGATTTTTTTAATAACCTTATCCATTTCAAAGAAATGAAATTATTATTTTGTCCGTAAAGCAAAAGGTTTATTCTAACGTGTAGCCTTGGGCACCCGTTAGTTTGGATAAAAATCTATACATTAGGTTTCATATTTAAAAATATCCCCATAATGTCATAATGATTTCCTATCTTCCCCCTCAAATGCCTTATATATATAGGGGTGTTAACGGAGCAGATACTGTTCGGATAAGACATTTACCATATTCATATCCATTTTCTATAAACGGATACAAATACGGATACAGATTATCTTCGGTAAGAAAAAATCTTAACCATATCCGCACTCATCGGAAATGGATACGGTCGAATATTTAAGAATCAGATCGGATACGATCACGGATATGAAACGGATATTCGACAAATGGATACGAATCGGCTATGAATTAGTTCACCTATGTATATCAGGTCTTTTCTTTTCAGTACATCTCGTAATGTGATTTTTAATATGGTAAGTACCCCTGATACCACGTCCATCAACTTCAAATGGGCAATGTTTGCATTTGGCTCTAATGATTTTGGTGACAACCTCTTTTCCATCAACTATTTTCTTTTCTATTTTATCTATTTTATCAAAATCTAACCACACTTCAGAATAACATTTTCTTTTCTTTTCAGGTTTTTCATAAATTTTACGTGAAGATTCCTCAACCACGTGTTCAACAGTAGGTTCAACATTAGGCTCAACAACTTTTTCTTCTTTAGACGCTTGAATCGAAGGATTAGACATGATTTATATTAATGAAATTAAAAAAAACTTAATCAAAAATCTTATAGTCACATATAACATATTGATAATGAAATTAAAACTAGAGTTTTGATTCCCATATGGAACAGACGACGGATCCGACGGTGGATCTAAAGGAGGAGTCGGGGTTGCAGAGGTGGCGAAGGGCGGCGAAGAGGAGGCGAGGGAGGAGGGGGAGGTCGAGTGACTCGACGGAGCGGCTGTCAGAGTTCGAGGGGAGGAAGATGAGGCGGAGCCGCAAAGGGAATGGCAGCGAAGGGAGCACCTGTCGAAGATGGACGGAGAGAGGTGGCTAGATATCCGACGATGGGATCTGAAGGAGTGGCGGCGACGAGATCTGACGGAGAGAGGCCGCAGGATCTGACGGAGAGAGGCGGCAGAGGGCGGCGGAGGGCGGGGAAGACAAGGCGGGGATGTTAGATATAGGTGCCCTGTAGGCAATTATTGTATATTGTAACATGACCTATATGTATATAACATCCTTGTTCAAAATGATAGTATGCTATTTTGGTCAGATTTATATGATGTTCTAAATATGCAGATAATGTCCTTAGAATAAATACTAGACTATCAGACATTTCGGATAGTGATCGTAATGAAGAGATCTGATTAGTCGGTAACGTATATTCTAAAATGTTCCTAGTTGATGAAGTGTTGAGATAGGACATCATCACTTTGGTTTAGACTAGTGTATGCTTTATTTCTCCTTTTGAAGGAGATGATCAATCTCTTAGATCATTGATGTGAGACATCAAGATACAGTATACAGGTGACTCATTAGTGAATGAGTTGACTGAACGACTCGCCGAGAACATCTAGTTGGTAATATACTTAACTGTCAAATAGAAGTTCTCAAGTGATATAGTACATAGTAGTCTCTTGACCTGAGGCATGAGTGCAATATCTTATATGTCAGTAAAGATGTATTTAGACTTTTACCTAACCACAGTTCTTATTGAATTGTGCATAACGGTTCTTGTTGGGTACATCCCGAGACATAAGTAGATATTGAGATGCCAAGAAGGGATTCGTCTCTCCCAGTATAGGGGTTGATGTCATAAGATTGTTTGATATAACTATAGCCTGGAAATCATTGGCCAAGGTGAATAAGATAAACTGAGTGTCAGTTTGATCTTATAGGTTATGAGTTTAATATCAATAAACACTAATCAAGCTATTAGGGTTTGACAGTTTGCCATACCCTAGGCTCAATAGTTTGACATGGTTTGACGAAGAGACCGGACTGTACGGTATTATCATTGAGTGGTCCTGATAAAATTGGATAAGCATCTTGCAGACCTTTATCACAACTTATACCCGGGTGGTCTTCATGTGTAGCTAGCACCTCTGTTGTACTTATGGATATGATCCACTACCGAGTTTTTTAAGTTGGGCCCTAGAGTCACACCAAGCGCGTACTTGAATCCTATGAAACACAATTTATGGAGTGATGCGTATGATTGATACGCATATATGATTTCTTCCGGATACACATAAACGGTTATGTATATCGGTAAAATCGGAATGCTATGTGCTTAGGAAATGAATTCCAGTATTTTTCCCATAAAGTTAACTTTTAGTCAACTAGTTGACTTTTTGGTCAACAGTTGACTTTTGGTCAACTCTTGATTTATTTGGTCATATAGTGACTAATTAGTTAAAGATTGGAATAATACTATATACCGTATTTATGAAATACTGTATTAGTGATAATAATTTGGTATTCTCATTTATGAAATACACATACCATGTATAATGAGTCATGAGATGAGTCACTTAGTGGTATGGTTTGAGCACATGGTTTATTAGCACATGGTTTTGAAATGTAATGATTCATAAGATGATTCATTGCATGACTCACTTGATTAATCATTAATTTTTGATGATTCATTGCATGACTCATAGGATGAGTCATTCATATCATGAACACATTTCACTCTATAAATATGAGCTCTTTTTCTTATGGAAAGGTTAATGAAAAATTGGCTAAGTGTTTTTTTCCATAAGAGAATAAAAGAGAGCTCTCCTCTTACTAAACTTTAGCAATCTTTGAGCAAGAGGAAGTAGTAGGATTTTAAGAACCCCGGAGTGGATATCTTGCCTTGTGTCTTAAGAAGACTCCTATTTTATCAAGCTCACTTGAAGACTTGGAGATCCACTACAAGGAGATTTTCTACTACAATGAGCAAGAGCTAGGGGTTATTCGATCTTCCATCGAATCACGCTACGAAAGTATGACTTTCTAACTCTTGTATGCTCACTTAATAATAAGGATCATGTTAGATTTAATTAGACGATCCATATGAATATTTCATGCTCTCTACATGCTTAGTATTTTTGTACATACATGTCTTCCGCTGTGTATTATGCATGTAGACATAGCACGATTTCCTTCATGGTATCAGAGCTATGGTTCTATCTAATTGAATCTTAACATGTACATCTAACTCATGGAGGACTTTGTTCTTGCTTCTAATTTCTAGTTTACATGAAACTAGTTAATTAATTCAAGTTATTTTATAAAATAATTAATTACAACTAGTGTAGTTATATGTTAGAAGCTTGTTAGTCTTTTTTGAGTTTGGATAATCCTTATGCTATCTAGTTTCCAATATGTTGCATAACTAGATAGATGCATATTTCTTAATGTTGATTAAGTTATATGATTTATCATCTTGCATGGATGTTATGTTTATGGATGGTAGTGGACAACTATTCTCTTGTATGTTTTGTATTGATGTAATAAAGTTAGAAATATAATAATTATTTACGACCTCTTCCCTCCCGAGCATGGGCTACGCCTACGGGTTTAGGCACTTGCTCACCGATCATGGGCTACACCTACGGGTATAGGCCATTGTTCGAGTGTGGGGGGGTATGGTTGCTTAGTTTAGTTATTTCATTTATAGCTTTTGCTTTACATTTAATGCAATAGTTATTTCATTTATAGCTTTTGCTTTACATTTAATGCAATATTATTACCCATCCTACGAGATGGTTTTTCTATTATAAATGGGGCATTATTACCCATCCTACGAGATGGTTTTTCTATTATAAATGGGGCTTGCACGTCCTATGTTTATATGATTATAATAATACAGAGTTTACAAGGGAACAAGCACCGCAAGGAGTTGCATATGGCTTGCTAAAATGTAATTAGTGTAGTTGCATTTTATTTTCTTTAGTTGTCCACTACCATTCTATATAAGTTTTACATTACATATGTTGATATGTTGGTTGTGCCCCAAATTGTAGATGTCAATACAATTGGGTGCTATTTTTTGCAAAGTTTATATCTCTATCTCACTAGAGAATAGTTTTTATTATAAAAACTCATTTTTTAAACTTTGTGAGACATTGCAATAAGAGTTTATTGACCATAGAGTGGTGAGATCGACATTAACATAGTGTTAGTGTGAAAGATAAATAAACCTAAAACAATTAAAAGAGATGTATTTAGAATGGGCTTTTAACTAATGTCAAGGAAAGTAATTATGAGATATAGCTCATGGGGTGATGCCCAACTTAAGATTAGGGGTGATGCCCAATCTTTCGCGCTATAGTCTTAAAGAGAAGTGGTTACTTAATTAAGGTCCGACGCAGAAAGGGATGAAGCTCACAATGCCAATAACCCTCCTGTCAATACAGGGGGTGGTAACGAGGATGCCAACGAAGATACAAGTGAAGACTTGAAGATCAAAGATCTCGAGAGCAAAATCAACACATTGATCTCCGCTCAAGAGACGAAGAAAACAGGCATTCCCTGTCCATACCCACGAGAATGGGAATCGATCCCCTATCCGGCGAAGTTCAGTTTAATCAACTTCACGCCGTTCGATGGGAAGGGTTCCCCCACTCAGCATTTGATTTATTTCAAATCGCACTTGGGTATTATCTCCGGCAATGAGCCTCTGATGGTGCGGTCATTCGTCGGCACTCTTCGCGGAGCCGCCTTCGATTGGTACCGCCGCCTCAAGCCAGGAAACGTGAACAGCTGGGATGACATGGAGACCAAGTTCCTGGCCAACTTCTTCGACGACGACACCGAGATATCTATCGGATCGTTGCTCGACGAGAAACAAAAGGACGGGGAGTTAGTCGACACCTTCGTCAAAAGGTTCCGGAACAAGGCGATGAATTGCCGGGACCCGATCACAGAGGAATTCATCCTCCAAACTTGCCACAACAACCTTGCGTTGGACGTGTTGGAAGCAATGGGAACAGCACCGTCTGACACTTGGAAGGATCTGAAGGTACGCGGTGAACAAGCCGAACGTTTCCTTAGAAGGAAGAAGGCCGAGAGGAACCAACCGACGGATAATCCACTGGACTCAAAATTCACCTCTCGTGGTAAGGGCAAAACACCTGCAGCCACTGGTGGTGCTAATCAAGCGTCACAACAGCAATCCCGAAGGCAGCAAAAGACTTCGGGTCCGAGACTCCAAAGAGAGTATTCCTTCAAGGACGAAGACGTTCCGGCCATCTTCGAATCCCTCCTTGAAGGTAACAAGATCAAGCTACCACCTATCACAAATCAGGAGGAAGCTGACAACACTACGGACCCAAAGTACTGTGCATACCACAGGAGGGTCGTTCATCCCACCAAGGATTGCTTTGCTCTCAAGAATAGCATTCAGACCTTGGTTGAAGCCGGCGTCATAACGCTGAGGTAAGCCAATTGAGAATGGCAAAACTCCGACCGGTATAAGAGTATAAACTGCTTCCTAAAACTCCAAAGAGTATACGAGTATAAACTGTTTCTCAATCCTCCGACCGGTACAAGAGGTTAAACTGTTCCCTGATACTCCAATAGGTATATGAGTCTAAACTGTTTCCCCACTTTTGACGGGAAGTTCCTGGAGAATATTAAGCTAATATTCTTAAGGATAACCCGGTTAGTTAACTGATAATAATGTCCGAACCAGTTCCGCAGAGGAAACTGGGGGTGGACGATTTATGTAACGGGAAGTTCCCAAAACCACAGCAATGTAATAAATGAGAATTCCCATTCAAATTCCCACCGTGTCTGTGTACTCAACACTCTCTTTGTTAGAGTCTGGACATAATCACCCAACATGGTCAAACCTTCTTACAGTTAGGACCACAGTCAAAATCCCCTCTCGATTCTCCCAATGAACGAGAGGTCCACAAATTGAGCGATCAAACCTTCCTACAGTTAGGATTGTCTCAAAACACCCACTTGGTCAAACCTTCTTACAGTTAGGACCACAGTCAAAATCCCCTCTCGATTCCCCCAATGAACGAGAGGTCCACAAATTGAGCGATCAAACCTTCCTACAGTTAGGATTGTCTCAAAACACCCACTTGGTCAAACCTTCTTACAGTTAGGACCACAGTCAAAATCCCCTCTCGATTCCCCCAATGAACGAGAGGTCCACAAATTGAGCGATCAAACCTTCCTACAGTTAGGATTGTCTCAAAACACCCACTTGGTCAAACCTTCTTACAGTTAGGACCACAGTCAAAATCCCCTCTCGATTCCCCCAATGAACGAGAGGTCCACAAATTGAGCGATCAAACCTTCCTACAGTTAGGATTGTCTCAAAACACCCACTTGGTCAAACCTTCTTACAGTTAGGACCACAGTCAAAATCCCCTCTCGATTCCCCCAATGAACGAGAGGTCCACAAATTGAGCGATCAAACCTTCCTACAGTTAGGATTGTCTCAAAACACCCACTTGGTCAAACCTTCTTACAGTTAGGACCACAGTCAAAATCCCCTCTCGATTCCCCCAATGAACGAGAGGTCCACAAATTGAGCGATCAAACCTTCCTACAGTTAGGATTGTCTCAAAACACCCACTTGGTCAAACCTTCTTACAGTTAGGACCACAGTCAAAATCCCCTCTCGATTCCCCCAATGAACGAGAGGTCCACAAATTGAGCGATCAAACCTTCCTACAGTTAGGATTGTCTCAAAACACCCACTTGGTCAAACCTTCTTACAGTTAGGACCACAGTCAAAATCCCCTCTCGATTCCCCCAATGAACGAGAGGTCCACAAATTGAGCGATCAAACCTTCCTACAGTTAGGATTGTCTCAAAACACCCACTTGGTCAAACCTTCTTACAGTTAGGACCACAGTCAAAATCCCCTCTCGATTCCCCCAATGAACGAGAGGTCCACAAATTGAGCGATCAAACCTTCCTACAGTTAGGATTGTCTCAAAACACCCACTTGGTCAAACCTTCTTACAGTTAGGACCACAGTCAAAATCCCCTCTCGATTCCCCCAATGAACGAGAGGTCCACAAATTGAGCGATCAAACCTTCCTACAGTTAGGATTGTCTCAAAACACCCACTTGGTCAAACCTTCTTACAGTTAGGACCACAGTCAAAATCCCCTCTCGATTCCCCCAATGAACGAGAGGTCCACAAATTGAGCGATCAAACCTTCCTACAGTTAGGATTGTCTCAAAACACCCACTTGGTCAAACCTTCTTACAGTTAGGACCACAGTCAAAATCCCCTCTCGATTCCCCCAATGAACGAGAGGTCCACAAATTGAGCGATCAAACCTTCCTACAGTTAGGATTGTCTCAAAACACCCACTTGGTCAAACCTTCTTACAGTTAGGACCACAGTCAAAATCCCCTCTCGATTCCCCCAATGAACGAGAGGTCCACAAATTGAGCGATCAAACCTTCCTACAGTTAGGATTGTCTCAAAACACCCACTTGGTCAAACCTTCTTACAGTTAGGACCACAGTCAAAATCCCCTCTCGATTCCCCCAATGAACGAGAGGTCCACAAATTGAGCGATCAAACCTTCCTACAGTTAGGATTGTCTCAAAACACCCACTTGGTCAAACCTTCTTACAGTTAGGACCACAGTCAAAATCCCCTCTCGATTCCCCCAATGAACGAGAGGTCCACAAATTGAGCGATCAAACCTTCCTACAGTTAGGATTGTCTCAAAACACCCACTTGGTCAAACCTTCTTACAGTTAGGACCACAGTCAAAATCCCCTCTCGATTCCCCCAATGAACGAGAGGTCCACAAATTGAGCGATCAAACCTTCCTACAGTTAGGATTGTCTCAAAACACCCACTTGGTCAAACCTTCTTACAGTTAGGACCACAGTCAAAATCCCCTCTCGATTCCCCCAATGAACGAGAGGTCCACAAATTGAGCGATCAAACCTTCCTACAGTTAGGATTGTCTCAAAACACCCACTTGGTCAAACCTTCTTACAGTTAGGACCACAGTCAAAATCCCCTCTCGATTCCCCCAATGAACGAGAGGTCCACAAATTGAGCGATCAAACCTTCCTACAGTTAGGATTGTCTCAAAACACCCACTTGGTCAAACCTTCTTACAGTTAGGACCACAGTCAAAATCCCCTCTCGATTCCCCCAATGAACGAGAGGTCCACAAATTGAGCGATCAAACCTTCCTACAGTTAGGATTGTCTCAAAACACCCACTTGGTCAAACCTTCTTACAGTTAGGACCACAGTCAAAATCCCCTCTCGATTCCCCCAATGAACGAGAGGTCCACAAATTGAGCGATCAAACCTTCCTACAGTTAGGATTGTCTCAAAACACCCACTTGGTCAAACCTTCTTACAGTTAGGACCACAGTCAAAATCCCCTCTCGATTCCCCCAATGAACGAGAGGTCCACAAATTGAGCGATCAAACCTTCCTACAGTTAGGATTGTCTCAAAACACCCACTTGGTCAAACCTTCTTACAGTTAGGACCACAGTCAAAATCCCCTCTCGATTCCCCCAATGAACGAGAGGTCCACAAATTGAGCGATCAAACCTTCCTACAGTTAGGATTGTCTCAAAACACCCACTTGGTCAAACCTTCTTACAGTTAGGACCACAGTCAAAATCCCCTCTCGATTCCCCCAATGAACGAGAGGTCCACAAATTGAGCGATCAAACCTTCCTACAGTTAGGATTGTCTCAAAACACCCACTTGGTCAAACCTTCTTACAGTTAGGACCACAGTCAAAATCCCCTCTCGATTCCCCCAATGAACGAGAGGTCCACAAATTGAGCGATCAAACCTTCCTACAGTTAGGATTGTCTCAAAACACCCACTTGGTCAAACCTTCTTACAGTTAGGACCACAGTCAAAATCCCCTCTCGATTCCCCCAATGAACGAGAGGTCCACAAATTGAGCGATCAAACCTTCCTACAGTTAGGATTGTCTCAAAACACCCACTTGGTCAAACCTTCTTACAGTTAGGACCACAGTCAAAATCCCCTCTCGATTCCCCCAATGAACGAGAGGTCCACAAATTGAGCGATCAAACCTTCCTACAGTTAGGATTGTCTCAAAACACCCACTTGGTCAAACCTTCTTACAGTTAGGACCACAGTCAAAATCCCCTCTCGATTCCCCCAATGAACGAGAGGTCCACAAATTGAGCGATCAAACCTTCCTACAGTTAGGATTGTCTCAAAACACCCACTTGGTCAAACCTTCTTACAGTTAGGACCACAGTCAAAATCCCCTCTCGATTCCCCCAATGAACGAGAGGTCCACAAATTGAGCGATCAAACCTTCCTACAGTTAGGATTGTCTCAAAACACCCACTTGGTCAAACCTTCTTACAGTTAGGACCACAGTCAAAATCCCCTCTCGATTCCCCCAATGAACGAGAGGTCCACAAATTGAGCGATCAAACCTTCCTACAGTTAGGATTGTCTCAAAACACCCACTTGGTCAAACCTTCTTACAGTTAGGACCACAGTCAAAATCCCCTCTCGATTCCCCCAATGAACGAGAGGTCCACAAATTGAGCGATCAAACCTGTAATCTTTGTTTATTTTTATTTGATTTTCGTTGTAACCGGATCTTATAAAAAGACCGGATCTTTTGTAACTCAAAAAGTTGTAACTCAAGATGACAATCGAATCAATAACAAAGAAAGACACGAATTTTCCAGCGAACAGCTAGCACCTCTGTTGTACTTATGGATATGATCCACTACTGAGTTTTTTAAGTTGGGCCCTAGAGTCACACCAAGCGCGTACTTGAATCCTATGAAACACTATTTATGGAGTGATGCGTATGATTGATACGCATATATGATTTCTTCCGGATACACATAAACGGTTATGTATATCGGTAAAATCGGAATGCTATGTGCTTAGGAAATGAATTCCAGTATTTTTCCCATAAAGTTAACTTTTAGTCAACTAGTTGACTTTTTGGTTAATAGTTGACTTTTGGTCAACTCTTGATTTATTTGGTCATATAGTGACTAATTAATTAAAGATTAGAATAATACTATATACCGTATTTATGAAATACTGTATTAGTGATAATAATTTGGTATTCTCATTTATGAAATACACATACCATGTATAATGAGTCATGAGATGAGTTACTTAGTGGTATGGTTTGAGCACATGATTTATTAGCACATGGTTTTGAAATGTAATGATTCATAAGATGATTCATTGTATGACTCACTTGATTAATCATTAATTTTTGATGATTCATTGCATGACTCATAGGATGAGTCATTCATATCATGAACACATTTCACTCTATAAATATGAGCTCTTTTTCCTTATGGAAAGGTTAATAAAAAATTGGCTAAGTGTTTTTTTTCATAAGAGAATAAAAGAGAGCTCTCATCTTACTAAACTTTAGCAATCTTTGAGCAAGAGGAAGTAGTAGGATTTTAAGAACCCCGGGGTGGATATCTTGCCTTGTGTCTTAAGAAGACTCCCATTTTATCAAGCTCACTTGAAGACTTGGAGATCCACTACAAGGAGATTTTCTACTACAAGGAGCAAGAGCTAGGGGTTATTCGATCTTCCATCGAATCACACTACGAAAGTATGACTTTCTAACTCTTGTATGCTCACTTAATAATAAGGATCATGTTAGATTTAATTAGACGATCCATATGAATATTTCATGCTCCCTACATGCTTAGTATTTTTGTACATACATGTCTTCCGCTGTGTATTATGCATGTAGCCATAGCACGATTTCCTTCAGGGGAGAAGGGGGAGGTCGAGCGACTGGAGTGGAAACTAGGGTTTTTTTAGTTGGGTTTTGGGTTGGTTAGCGGTTACGGGCTTGGAACTTTGGATACCTAAATAGACCCGATTTCTTATGTTTATTGAATTGCGGATATCCGTATCCATAACCAAATCTTATACTCATAATTGTATTCGGATCCGTATCCAAAAAAAAGGAACCAGATCCGTAATCCAAAATCGTATCCGCCCGGTTTTAAAAATGACTTACCATATCCGCATTCGTTCGGATACGGATGCGGATCGGTTCGGATAAAACCGAACCGTTTGGCACCCCTACTTATATACCACCACATTTACTAAAATTGATTCTTTCTCTCCCTCATTCTTATTTATGTATTTAAAAATTAAATTGACACCTAATTAAAATTTTTAGAAATAAACTTATGAATAATTATTTATATAAAAATATACTGAAAAATATTTTTAATTAAAAAATATTAAATGATAAAAAAATTCTAGTTAAGCTTACATAAAATCTACCAGTGGAGTATGTCTTATTCTTTCAAGTGATGAAGCCTATTGGGGGGGGGGGGGGGGGTTGTGTAATTATTTTATTGAGGCAAAACTTATTAAATATTTGGGATGAAGTAAGAAAGAAAGAAACTAAGAGCCTTAGTATGGATTAAACCTCATAAATTTGGAAGTAAAAGGGTGAAATAAGGAAGAGAGGATTATTGTGATAGTTAAAGCACATTATTATGAATATTTCAACCGAAATACAAATTAAGCAGACCAACTCCTACAGGGGATGCTATCGTGTTTGTCCCAATCGACATAGGTGGTGGTTATGGTGTCCTTTTAAGAATAAAATCTCTTTTCCATAAAGACCCCCCCCCCCCCCCCCTGTTTAGGCTTTTCACACTCATTCACAAATCCAAAATAAACTACCAAAAAAATTGACATCATATAGCCTCAATTTTCAATACCTTCCCTCAACTTCCTATCCAATTCCTTGGTCATAGCCAAGGGGGCACCAAAGTTGTTCCCCCTCAATCTACTATATATTTGACCCTCAGCATGCTCTAGTGGTTGTATAATCAACTCCTCATCCGAAAAAGTTCTCAAACATGGGAAAGCTCTCGTTGGGATCTCTTCTTACTTCTTGCTTCATTCACAAGGGAATCAACACCCATCCTCAACCTCGGCGTTCGTCGGCGACTAGGGTCTCTGATCATGGCTCCCCTGACCAGAGGCTATCTTGTCATGATATAAGCTCTCCTGAGGACTTATCGTTGTCCTCCATTGGATCAAACTTGTATATTTTCAGCCTTGATGAGCTCAAGAAAGCAACTAGGAGCTTCTCCCTTTGTAATTTGATTGGAGAGGGCGGGTTCGGGCCGGTTTATAAAGGGTTTGTTGATGAGAGGATCCGACCCGGGGTTAAAGCCCAGGCAGTTGCGGTGAAGCTCTTGGATTTGGAGGGAGTGCAGGGGCAAAAGGAGTGGATGGTAAACATTTTCTACTCTATATTTTGTTCCATAAACATACAAGTATTTTTTTCTGTAGGTTAAGGACTTTAGCGGTGATATATCATCAAAAGATGTTGGTGGGCAGAGGGGTTACAATTCAAAGCGACTCAAAGTAGATAAACAACATTTTGAGATGATTGGGATGAGCACCAAAATTCATCAAACAGAGCTTCATAGATAGCATATAGGGCTAAATTTTCGCATATACCTCTTGTAGGATCTCACCTTGGAACTTATTAGCTAGTTTCATTTTGATACATATAACTCTTGAGTGAAATAACCCAAAAAAAAAAGAATAATTTTCTCTTTCTCTGGACGTAAGAGAGTCGATAAATTTTGATTAAGCAAAATCAAACTATAGGAAAAATAAATTCCAAAACACGAAACTATTGTTGTCGACACTAGGTGAAATCACATTGGTTTCTCTCCTTCCAAATCAAACTAAAATATTTGCTCTTCATATGCTGAAGATTTTCTTTAATATATTTAATTTTTAGAAATCTAATTCATGTGACGCACGTTGGCAGACTGAGGTGATATTTCTCGGGCAATTGAGGCATCCAAACCTCGTCAAACTTATCGGTTACTGCTACGAGAAGGAGCATAGGCTTTTGGTTTATGAGTTCATGGAGAAGGGAAGCTTAGAGAACCATCTTTTCAAGAGTAAGTCTTTGCCTCTCTTTTACTATGAGGCAATCTATGTGCTGTAGAATTATAATGACTTCGAATTTTCATTAGAAACTTTACAATTTTGGTACTAATAATCGTGATTATTTAAATGATGATTGCAGGGCTTCTTGGCCCATTGCCGTGGACTACAAGGTTGCAAATAGCAGTAGGAGCTGCCAAGGGCCTTGCTTTTCTCCATGAAGCAGAGAAGCCTGTGATCTACCGTGATTTCAAAGCATCAAACATACTTCTAGACAAGGTAATTGAGTCCTACCCTCTTGCTCTCTTTTGCGCAAAATAATCCACCTTTTGACATGTATATGGTTATAAATTTTTTTATGGTAAATAATAGAAAGCAGTACACTAGTTAATCAGAACAGTGTCATAGTTATAGCTACTGCTATGCTTCAATTTGAATAGTTTGATCCCTTTCATATTTTGAGGGTCAGTTTAGCAACTTGGTAACCAATCCACATTAGTTTTGGATCAACCTAGTCTAAGGGGCTGTTTGGTTGTTGTTGGTAAAGTTGTGTATTTATGACACAACTTGGAAAGTTGTTGTCCATCTCATCAATTTCACTGAGCAACTTTTTTTTTGTTTGTTTTTTATTCCATTGGAATCATAAATTGCTTGTTTGGTTTGCAAAATGTAACTTTAATTGCTTGTTTGGAAAGTGTAAAAAGCGGTTATTGTGTGGTCCCTACTCAAATGATTACATTGGCCTAGCCCCCTCACTTCTGACACATATGTCAGCTTTCCTTCAAAATCAGACCATTTTGAAGGGATTTGTGAATCCATGCCACATCAGCATAGTAAATCAATTTACACTATTTTCACAACTACAAACAAACAATTGAAAAGGAGAAAAGTTGACATTGGGACCCCTTTTTTACACTTTCTATCCTTTTGCATAGTAAAAACTTATAACCAAACAGCCCCTAAATTAGATTTGGACATAACAAAACTAAGTCCTGTCTTTATAGGTTTTTCTAAACCGGGATCATTTTTGGCCTTGTTCCATTTGATCTGGTAGCTTACTAGTTGATGTATGTAGCTAAGGGGCTGTTTGGTGGTTGTTGGTAAAGTTGTGTATTTATGACACAACTTGGAAAGTTGTTGTCCACCTCATAAATTTTACTTTTATATTTTTCTTTGTTTGTTTTTTAATCCATTGGAATCATAAATTGCTTGTTTGGTTTGTAAATGTAACTTTAATTGTTTGTTTGGAAAGTTTAAAAAGTGGTCCCTACTCAAATGATCATATTGGTTAGAATTATTTTTTATTATTTTTTTCTGACTTCAATGTCAGCTTTCTCCTAAAATCATGTCTTTTTTTTATGAAATCACTTTACAAGCCACATCAGCATATGAAATCACTTTACACTATTTTTACAACTACAAACAAACAATTGAAAGTGATAAAGCTGACATTGGGACCCACTTTTTTACACTTTCCATCCTTTTACATGGTAAAAACATACAACCAAACAGCCCCTAAGATACCTTAGTGGGGGAAAAAAAGTAGTACAATCCATGAGATACTGTGTCATGATGGTTTAATATTTGTTAAACAATTATGATTGAATTTTTTTTTCTCTACAGTCAATGTGACGTAATAGTATCCAACTTCAAGTTTGAATAGATCAATTCTCAACAAAAGTGGCAAGCACCCGGGGGGAGTTTGGTCCCCTCTGTTGCAAAGCTGGCTAAAACTATTCACATTGGCTGCAGTCAGGATGGCGCAGTTAGAATTCTACACTTAGAACGGCTTTTAGAAGTTAAGACTTATGAAAAGATGGATACCAACTCCACCACTTGTAATAAGTCTAATCTTATTAACAAGGTCAGTTAACCATAATCATGTTTAATCTTCATAACTTATCCCTCTTTACCGAAGTCAACACCTCCTTGCCCAATCCAAATAGTTGCTAACTAAAAAGAATATTTTATGTTGACCATGACATAAACCATTGAAGCCATGGCGGCATAAAACCAGTAACACCTTTGAACGAGTCATTTCAAATTAGGGTCTTTTGTCTTTAATATTTTGAGATTAATCCCTCAAATTATTGAAACTGTCATTTAGTCCCTCAAATTATTGAAATTGCATCTGAGTTCATCTTTTCTTTAATTTTCAGGATTTCAAAACGAAGCTTTCAGATTTCGGACTAGCTAAGGATGGACCAGAAGGCGATGCATCTCATGTTTCAACTCGAGTCATGGGAACGGAAGGATATTGTGCGCCCGAATACATCATGACTGGTAAAAAAAACCAGCCTCAAATTTCTTGCAAATTCATCTTAGTTATTTATTAAATTTCTAACCTTGTAAATTCGTGCTAATGTAATAATGCAGGGCATCTTACTGCAAAGAGCGATGTTTACAGCTTCGGAGTAGTACTACTAGAACTACTAACAGGCCAACGATCAGTAGACAAAACTCGACCCAATAGGGAACAAAACCTCGTCACATGGGCAAAACCTTTCCTAAAGAACCCTGATAAGCTAAATTACATAATGGACTCTAGCCTCGATGGTCAATACTCAACTCTTGGGGCTCAGAGGGCGGCCGCATTGGCTCACAAGTGCCTTAGCCATAGTCAGAAATCACGACCGTTGATGAGAACTGTTGTCGAGACTCTAGAACCACTTCTAGAGTTGGATGATATACCGATGGGCACGTTTGTGTATAATGTGATGGACGATAATGGTGGTGAGAATGAGGATACAGATGCAGATGCAAATGCAAATGCAAATGCAAAGCAGAATGGAGTTAATAATCATGATGAGAGGCACAAATCGAGGTTTCCTAATTCATCGATTCATCGTGCTACAAGTTTGAAGAGGAAGGACCAAAGGCGAAATAGGAGGAGCGAGTAAATTGTATGATGTAGATATTCACAAAAAAATGGGAAAAGAAAAGAATTTCACAATGGAAAGCGAAAGTGTATATAGAAGATGTTACATTCTTGAGGAATTTGTTGGCTGTGATTATTATTAGGTTTTCGTTTTTTGTTCATGTGAAGGATAGAAGAATTTGTTGAGCTATCAAAAACAATAGTTCAATACACGAGGATATACTTTTTTGTTATGGACTGAGGCCTATTTCCTCAAAGTAAACGATAAAACTTGCTTTAGCAAAGGCCGAGCTATTAGGCCTCAAATTTTCTTTTAATCCCATATCTGAACTTATCTCATTTTTAAGTCAAAGCCTATATCAATTCCCTCTTTCTTCAGTCCGGATGCATCAAAACCCATAAAGGTGAGCGTCAAGCCTAGCCTCCGCCTTTGTCATCACCTCGCCACTTCCCTTAAATCAACGCAACAAACTAGCCAAACTCGCTTGGATCACCCTTAACGCCCAACGGCCCGATCCAAATGGTAACAGCCCAAAATGCTGGCCTATTCTTGCCCAAAAACCTCTCGGGCCTGAACTCATCGAGCTCGGCCCAAACTGATGGATCTCTTGAGATGGTACGTGTGTTTACGAGTACCGTGGCCCCTGCGTGGAGCGTAATAATTGAGCAAATAATTATAGAGTACTATTTGAATTATAAGTTGAAGTGTTTATTTGAATTAAAATTCTAAATGTTACTGAGGAAATTTTAAATATTTCTAAGTATCATATATTTGAATAGAAAGGAACTTATATTCGATTTGTTTGCTAATCAAATATTAGCTTGGACAATCTGCATAAATAGTTAAATAATTTGAACTCTTCAACCGTCCCTGCCGGGATGTTGTAGCAAGAAAAGGTGGAGTTTTGGCGGGAGAAGCGAGGGAACAACATGGGAGCCATGGGGTGCATCCGCATTGAAGAGATGGGTGTGCGCCGGTTCGAAACGCAGGCCGAACTGGCCCAACCCGTCTTGGGACAAGACTCTGTCCGGCCTGCAGTGGGCCGTGCCTAACCCGACTCGTGATATACCCGGACAACGGGCCAGGCTAGGTTCCACTCTAAACCTGGGGACAAAGAAGCAGGCTCCGCTCTAAACCTGTTGATGTAATTCTAGTAGAGATTTTTTTTAATGAATACTTATAGTCATTTTGATTCACTGAAAACGCTCAAGTTATAGTGAGCCTTTTATCTTTTGAGATAATTACATCACCAATTGTAAATATATAGAGTTTCAACTTTTCATAAAGATAATACAGATTTTCCATCTTTAAGTTATCTACTTCTTCTTAACTAAAAGAGAACACTAAAGGAGAACTCAATGAATAGTAAATCACTGTTGGACCAATCATAGGGATTTGCCAACTCAGCCGAAATTCTCTCACACGCTTATTTTCCAAACTTCCCACATTACCACGTTCTCCAAACTACCCTTTCTATCTCCCTCTCTCTCTCTCTCTCTCTCTCTCAACTTCCCCCAATCTCCATTCTCTCTTCGAACCCAACCAAATCTAAACCCAAAAACAATGGAGAACTCCACCTCTTCATCATCAATCTCAGATCCCATCGTCGCTGATATCTCCGATCGTCAAACAAATCCCTAGAACCAACCCTTCTTTTGTCGCCGATACCCCCTCTCCTCCTCTGACATCTTCATCGTCAAATGCTTCCTCCACCGTCCTCAGACCTCGCGCTCACCTCCCCGTCGCCATCCTCCTCCTCCTCCTCTCTCCGGCAAGCTTCCCGCGCAAACGAGCCTCATTTCCCTCTTCCTCTCCCCAGGTTCCGAATTAACGCTGCATTTGAATTATTATATTGTGATTAGTTTCCAGATTACTGCTTTGGGTTTGTGTTGAGGGGGGTTGACATGGGTTTCATTCAAAAATTCATCTTTGATTAGCGAGTGGTTTAAGATGCGTACGTGGATTGTTTACAAATAACCCATTTGATGAAATTTCTGTTTTATAGTGTTTATTTTGTTCTATTAATGAATGGGATCTAGGATCGCTTTAAAGTGTTTATCTTTTTATATTTTTCAATGAAGTTGGTGCTATAAATTTTAATTTGCCTGTAGGGAAGTGGTTGGTATTTCTCCGTTCAATTTCTCATTATGCCACCGTATCCTCCGCTATGAAATCCTGATGTTTTAATTTACACTTTCTTTTTCCTAAATGCTATACAAGCACACTCTTTAGAGAAGTCAATGCAGTTACAAGCCTCAAAGATGGCCCTATTCTGGTACTTTGAGGTTAGTAATTCTATTGATATTGTGTTTAATTGAGTAGAATTCCATCTTTCAAGCAAAATAAGGTTGTAGGTTAGTAATTCTATTGATATTGTGTTTAATTGAGTAGAATTCCATCTTTCAAGCAAAATAAGGTTGTTGTGTGTTACTTATATATTACGACATTACATATTTAAGAGTGATGTACAGAAGAATAATGCTTGGAAGCTTGAACCTTTTGTTTCATCTGAGTTATTCCTTTAGTAAATGTTACGTTGAATTGATTTAATCAGATGCTCTGAGAACCATCTGGTTTAAATAGTATTTTCCCCTTTAGGATGACAAAAGTAGTCTCTTTTTTGTGGTTGATTTAATCATATGTTTGCCCTTTGTACAATGTAATGACACACATCGTCATGTAATTGAGTGGCTTCATCGAAGATCATATCACAATATTCATAGAGTGAATGGTACAATTTGCACAGGTTTGTGCTTTCTAGATTATAAGTAGGTTTTGGGTTTGGAAGTAGAAGGACATTGTTTTTAACTGATGAATAATTCTGAACAGGTACCTTGCAGAGTTTAAGACTGGGGCTGACAAAAAAGAGGCTGTTGAATATACGCTGACGGCATACAAATCCGCACAGGTGGGTCGGTTCTTTGATTGGGTTTCATTCGTTTATACCTGCAGTTAGCAGTATATATACTCTAATACCTTTTTATGGCTTATTTGGTTTGATAGAGATATTTTTATTTGTCAAGAAACCTCATCGTTTTGCCATGATTTTTTATGGCTTATTTGGTTTGATAGAGATATTTTTATTTGTCAAGAAACCTCATCGTTTTGCCATGATATTTACTGGAGCTTACCTTCGTTGTATGTTTGTGTTAATCAAATTTCTGTATTACTTTTCCCATTAAATAGGTTTCTTATTGTAGAATTAAGAGTTATTGGCCATTAGCTAAGCACGTTATATTGAATTGTCATCATTTGTAGGATATTGCTCTTGCTGAATTGTGGCTCCGACCCATCCCATAAGGCTTGGCTTGGCTCTTAACTTCTCAGTTTTCTATTATGAGATCCTCAACTCACCAGACCGTGCATGCAATCTCTTAAAACAATTGGTTTGAATTTCAAATTGAAGGTATGGCTGGTTGTGCAATATGTTATGTAAATTTCAGCTAAAATGGATCTTTTCTGAATCGGTGAGCAAGTATATTCAGTTTAAATGTGTTGGCCCAAGAATATTCATGATTTGATTGAAAATGCTGCTTTCCATTGTTTACATTAATTATTGAGTCGTTCCCATATTTCGAAATCTTGATATTAGAAACCCAAAAAATTTTGTTAGTCGTATTTGTTATTCTATCTCAGAAGATGTCTGCTAATTAATTGTGAATATTATTGGACTTCTTAGAAAACTTTAGGAAGTTTTGCGTCTAATCATTTTTATGCTTTTGTTCTATTTTGAGTTACATGCTTTTCTTACAACTTCTTATTCATATTTCTTTAACAATATTTATTATTATTCTTTCTTAAAAGATTCTATTGATTTCTCAGGAAGTTGTCCGATTTTCTAAGTCTAATTAATTTTATGTTTGCTTCAGTATTCTTTTGGCAATTCTATGGATCCGTAACTAAATCAGACTACACCACAATGAGTCTGGGCTTCATCATGGTAATTAATTCAAAATTTTCAAATAGATGTCCTACTTCCTACGTCTTACACAGAATAAAATTAGTTTATTTAATTATTTGTGGATCTCTTACCACAGACACATTGCAATGGAAACCTAAAATTTGATTTTCACAAGTATATGGCTCTTGAAGCAGATTTCAAGAAAGTTGTTGGTATAAGGTATTTCTTTTACCTATAGACTGAGTACTATTTGTTTCTTGCCATTCGAATCGGAGTGTCAACTCGGTTCATCACATTTATGAAACAATAACTTTATTTCACTTTTTATATTTAAATTTTGGATAAGAATTTTCACACATTTATGCAATGAAAAAATTGACCTTTATTGTGCCATTTTGATTTCAGTTTTGAGGAGTTATTTGATCTTTAGAATTTTGGTCAATGAAGTAGTTAACGAATCGAACTTGCTCGAATATCTAGACGAATAATAATCAAACTATTTATTAATTATTCGGTTCACTTCCACTACTATACTTCATATCTAAAGCAGAATACTTTATTTTGATAACATGTTAAATATTTATAGAAAATCTTTTAGGATCCGTGCTTTGCACGGGTTTAAATACTAGTATACAATAATCTTGCAAAATTATTAAAAAAAAATTAAAATTTGAAAAAAAATAATGTTGGCGAGGCTAGTTCCAGCCCCAAAGCTGGGGACAAAATCCTCAGCCCAGCCTCGCCCAGCACGCCGAGGCCTGCTTGGCCCCGAGTTTGATCCGGCCCGGTCTAAAACTGGGCGGGCCGGTTCATGAGTCAGCCAGCCAGGCCCACACCCACCCTTCTTGTACCGTGGATTGGATGATCGGATGTGGGGGAGGTCATCGATCCATCGCTGTTTTCTAATGACACGATCGAGCTCTTCCTTTCCGTTTACAAAGCTATGTGGCCCTTTTACAAGCTCGGTTATTGCCCATTCCGCAGTCACTGGTGACCGGTGGGCCTCTGGGCCATAGGCGTTTAGGGCCTGTTGATAGAGTTGGGATATTTCGCCTCAGATTACAGGAGTCCGATATAGGAATTTTAATTTTTTAAATGGTTTCAACTTTTAAGCCTTTGATTTATTTCACGTGTTGCGTGTGAGGGAAATGAGAGGAAGCTATGGAAATGTTGTCTGTATGTGTGAATCATATTATGCTATATAAGAGCGCTCTATGTTAAATAGGGTTAATTGAGCATAGTTGTTATCTTTTTTCAAAAGGGGTTTAGATAGGATTTGAAACTATATCGCTCTGATATTTGTCAAATGTTTTTTCTTTTTTGTGTCAAAACTCCGAAGTAATAACGAATAATTGACATAGTAGAAAAATACTTCCAAAAAAGAATAATGAGCACCTTAGACATATAACAATAATGTGGCTCAATCAACCTCAAAGTGAATAAAGGGAGAAAGAGAACCTTATAGTAATACTTGATTAAGATCGAGTCACACCATTGTATATTAGATTTTATTTTGTTCGCTCGGAAAGGGTGAAAAACGTGTGAAAAGTGCCAAACACTCGTTTTCTGGGTCAAAAAAGAAAAAAATAGTAGTAAAAACGGATTTGCATGCTCTTCTTCTCAGTCATGAATACGTTCATGGCCGCCCTAATGTTGATGTTATCTCCCCTATGGTGCATCTCACTGGCGCACAACTTCAGCCCTTAACTGCTAGACTTCTACCTGTCGGGTACAATTAAGACAGCCTACAATTTGTGGGCCAACAACTTTCTAACACCGGGCATGTGCGGCATTTGAAGAGCAGCAGCTGGGCATGCCGAGGCTCAGTCTGGCGAGCCCCTGGACTCGGCCTGGCAGTGGCAGGGTCTCAGGGCCTGGCTGCACCTGGACACGGCCCGGACCGCCCTGGGCTCACTAATGCCTACATGCTTCCGCCGGTTATGGTCTGCTATCCTACGATCAGGCTACTCTTGGGGCTGATGCTTATGGTCCGATACTTGGCCCTAATACCTATGTCAACCATGGTTCATCTCCTCCGCGGTTTTATAGGTACAAAAATCAGTCTCAGGGGTACCACAACCGGGGGCGTGGCCGTGGGCAATTCCACATTCGATGCCAAATCTGCAATGGTCTTAATCACACGGTTACCCATCGCACCCTCCTTACTGGAATGGTCTTTTTTTGTTGTGAAGAATCAGGTTACCCATCGCACCCTCCTTACTGGACCCGGTGAAAATGGCATTTACACTCTCCGCAACAAAGTCGCTACCCATTCACCCTCTGTTGCTCATCTAGCTGAACGGGCCTCTATGATATCTGGCACCAGTGTCTCGATCACCCGCATAGCCAACTTGTTAGGACTATATGTAGACACTCAAAAATGCCAAGAAACAAAACAGGTTCAAAAATGCCAACTCAAAAGTACTAACGTATATTTAGAATGCTCATAATTATTTACATCATATCTTGATAAAGTCCGTTCCTATTTTCATTTGAGACATGATAACAGTGACTGTGTGATAAAGTAAACATTTAACATAATTAACTTAACTGGGGGGAAAGTCTTTGCTTTTATTCGATGGAACAACTGCCATTAAAGGTCAAGTGTTCATAGCCAAAGAGTATAATTTCTAATTATTCGTCCATAGTTTCGTGATACTTTACATGTATGTGATGTTGAATGAAGTATTAAAAATTTAAATTTGTACTCCACCTATAAAAATGAAAAATAAGTTCTTGATACTTACTTTGCTCAATCAATAGATAATTTATTAGTGCAAACTGTTGGAAATTTATCAAAACAAATGTTATAGTATGCAAATTAAATCCGAATTAAATAAGTAAGATAAGAAAATCAGACCTGACGGGAGCAGTCGTGTAATCACTGTTCTAGAAGATTAAGAATCCGCCTATTGCCCTGACGCAAATGGTCCCCCCCCCCCCCTAGCGGTAAAAACCCCCGGAAACGGACGGCTTCCGTACTCGGACGAGAGTACAGAGCTTCAGCTCAGATGAAGAAGATTGCCCAAAAAATTATAATAACAAAAATTATAGATGGGAAAAACAATTTTTTTTAAAAAAAAATAGAGGAGAGGAGAAAAAGCTTTATTTTCTTGTACTTATGGAATGTGAATAAGGGGTGTGCATTTATATGGTTGAGGGAGAGAGAATTCTTTTTCAATTTCTGATGTGGGACTAAAACACAAAGGAAAAATTATCTTTTCTCAATAAATATCCAACAGCCCCCCCCCCCACCCC
>NC_033799.1:6804245-6809286 GCF_001876935.1 Asparagus officinalis | reverse complement strand
CCCCCCCCCCCCAAAGGCAATATTGACTAAAAACTCAAAACCAATAAATAAATCAAAAAAATCATAAAATAAATATAGGTTGGGCAACCTATCGTATCATGAATTCAGGAAGGTAGCTTCCGGCTTTGAACCTTTCCTTAGTGAGTTTATCGCCACGTGAGGAATATAATGGACTAGGCATTGAATTAGGCCCCTTGAATAAGGTATTGATAAAAACACACACAATACGTCTTCATCTATTGAGCAAAGCGATTTGAGCGTTAAAGGCCATGCTCACAATAACCGACTCATGAAAGTTTCTAGAGGTTAGTCCACCCCCCACCCCAACCGCGGCCATCGCGGTTTCTCTCACGTAGGTAAGTCCTCAAATGGTACTACAGCTGTTTATTTAATACCCCCATAATACACACGTTCGACTTATTAAGAGTAAAACTCAGCCTAGCCAGGTGTATCATAAGAGCATCGTCATCATAGAGAAGGGGTAGTAGCACAAGTTACATAGTGATATATGAATATATCTGGGTCGATGCTCCACACGAGTGTCACTAGTCCAACTTGTTTCTACTACATTGAACCAATATTTGGACTAAGTCTCCAAATAAGGATTGAATTACCACTGTCAGTGACCTCTCTTATGGGCTTAACCTCATCTCCCTCAATGAATCCAGAACCACACTCCTGGATAATCCCTTAGTCAAAGGGTCAGTGAGATTCTTTTTAGACTTTACAAAGTCTAGAATCACAACTTTGCCTAGTAGGCGTTGTATATATTTATCAAGTTATTTTATAATTAGTCCTTTATTTGACATTAGGTCCCCTTCTTGTTTAAGTCATTTTTCAAATCAATCTTTCCAGGAAAGAGTACAGGAAGCAAGAGGAGGGATTGATTTGAAACAACTTGTAAGGATAAAGGGACCTAATAGTAATTTTAATTATTTGATGGACTAATTTCAATATAACTTCAGTGATTTTGAACTTTTATTCATCATAGAGATAGAAGATATAAGATATACCTCTTGATTTGATTTTCCAGGACATTGATTCATCACATCTCCTGTAACTAGGCATATTAGTTGACAGAACATATTTATATCAACTCTAATCATTTTCTAAAATCTCATGAGAAAGCATTATACATGTAGTCAAATGAAGAGCTATAAAATGATTCTTTTAGTCACTATCAAAACATGTTAGCATAGTTATTGATGTCTCTTATCAATAAACATTGGATTATAATAATTAGACATTTTCATTTTAAATGTCTAAACAAATTTGATATGTGCTCATGTCAAGTAGAAATTGTAATGATAAAAAATTATCAAGGAAGGAATAGAAAACAAAAGCACAAAGTGTTTATCATTACTTCCGGGTTCTTTGGGAACACAATATGTTGTACATTTAAAGAACTAAATCCCAACATTGCAAATAGAACCTTTAGAGTTCAAAAGATAGAGGAATCAATTTAGCAACAAGAAAATTAAACAGCATTTTTGAATGCAACATGTAAGCATAAAAGGTCATTGTCTATGAGCATAAAAGATCGTATTCTATGTCTGAAAATGTAACTGCATAGGGTTTGTGCAGATTAGAAATTAGCCCATAAAGTATTACTAAAATACTTTAGTTATATCTTCACATGCATGCATATGCACATATAAGAATGACATTACTAATAGATACATGCAAAGCATTAAAGAGAACCTTATAATAGGATTTCGTATCTTAAAATATACATCATACTTCATATACATAATTTTTAAATTTTTCTATTATAAGAGGTTGCAAATTTGGTTGCCTTCAAAGGGACCATCCAAATTTAAATTGGTTGTCTACAAAAGAGATCATCTAAATTTAAATTTGTTGTCTACAAAGGAGACCATCCAAATTTATATGGCCATTTTCTAGTACCACCTTTTAAACATATCATTTTGATATTTTAAAAATATATATATTTTTTACACATGTGCTTTAAAATTTTACAAGTGCATTCTTGCATAAAACTTATAATTAATCATGTAACAAATGCAAGGGGTCTAATATGACATATGAATATCCATCATAATACAATAAAAGAGATAATCTTTACATTTGAAGATTTAAAATATAATCTTCCATATAAACTAATATTTAAATGTATGCATTTTATCAGACATGTACAATCATGTATGTAGTTTGACTTTGGCAAATCTGAAGCTTGAAATTTGTATCAGAATATAAATAATGCTCTATAGGCCCACAAAAGAAAGTAGCATTAATAAATATACGTGCTGCAGACAACTGCCACATAAGTTGTTGAACAAATCTGCATTCACTTTTGTCCCATTCTGTCTAAGCTTGTTAGATGCATAAACAATCCAATGTATGGAATTATCAATAATAGAAGGCGGTTGTAGGCGTCAAAAAAAATACTGAAAGATATCCAAATACAGCTCAAAAGGAAGTCATCCAAAAAATCAAAGAAAAGACAGTCTTTACTGTCTCTCCGTGCGAGACAGTGTTTGTTGTCTCTCCGCGCGAGACAGCGTTTGCTGTCTCTCCGCGCGAGACAGCGTTTGCTGTCTCTCCGCGCGAGACAGCGTTTGCTGTCTCTCCGCGCGAGACAGCGTTTCCTGTCTCTCCGCGCGAGACAGTTTTGAAATGGTCAGAAACCACCTTAAACAACTGCCACACATGTCCATTAACTGTCAAAGAACATGGGGAACGTCGTGGGCGAGAATCACGTTGATAACTGCCAAAATAACGGAGTTGTAAAACGTGGGAAGGCAGTTACAACGAAAACTGCCAGACAGTTACTGTTCCCGAGACAGTATTTACTGTCTCGCGTGAACAGTATTTACTGTTCCCGAGACAGTGTTTACTGTCTCGGCCTCCAAGACAGTAAACACTGTCTCGGAAGCACTGTTCAGAGCAGAGAGGGCAGAGTACTCGAGCTTCTGTAACTCCTTGATATTCAGGCTTTGACTTGATTTCAAGAAGAACGACTATCTTACCTTGATAAGATATCGTTTCAAGTTCTCACTTCGATAAACGAAGTCAGAATCATAAACCCCTCACGATTCGATCAGAATCTGTGATTTGGTGGTCCACGGGCTAACGCACCCCCGGCACAGGCAAAGATCCCACGCAAGCAGTGATCCAAACAACGATCCTGCGTTTGTTTCCCAAGAGTTGTAATTTTCATTTTGTTGTGTAAAAGAAGTCTTATACAACGATCCTGCGTTTGTTTCTAAAAAGTTGTAATTTTCATTTTGTTATGTAAAAGAAGTCTTATAAAAAGACTATTTCTTTGAATTTATTGTAATCGTTTGAAGATATAATGAATTCCTCAACAGAACCGACTTTTGACTCAAACAAACTGGCGACCACAGTGGGAGCCAACGGTCTCGCTGCCGAGATCCCGGTTGAATCAACGGTCGAGTACGAGTTCGACCAAGCGAAGTTTGAGGAGTATTTATCATCCTCATCTGTAAAGTCTTCCTCGCCTCGCAAATGCAGGAAGATTTCATCTTTGTTGAAGTTGTCAAACACTACAGATGAAGACTCTCGCTTAATTGTTGCTGAGGATCCTACTCGCAACCTCTCTGCTCATAATGACTCTTATCTAGTTAAAGAGTCATTAAATCAAAGCCCACTGGCACTGACGAAGAGGGCTCGTCAGAGACAACGTCAGCGCCGCGCTCGCCAAATGGCTAAAGCTTTGGAACAAACCGACGGAGTTCGTTATCATGCGGACTTAGAGTCGAGGAGGCATCGAGTGGTTCAGTTGTCTCAACGACCAATCACTCATGTCTCTGCCAAACTCACGACGGAGGAATGGACTATTGTCAAAAGGACTCGTTCAACCCTCAAAGACACAACAGAGGAATGGACTATTGTCAAAAGGGCTCGTTCGACCCTCAAAGAACGTATACAAAAACGTCGTGCAAACGCTGCTCATGCCCGTGCTCTCTTACAACAAAGACGAGAAAGGAAAAAGGAGACGGTGGCCAAAGAACCATCAAAACTCTGCCAAGTTTGGATTCCAAAGTCTGGAGTTGTGAAAAATCAGCGTTCGGAGCCCGTTAAGACTCCATACCCGCAAGGGGGTGGTTATAAACGTGCGACTCCCGACATAACCTTGGATCGCTCAGAGGCGACGACAAGTCATCCTGAGTACGTTAACAAGGTTCAAACACAAAAACAGAAGATAGGTTGCTCTGGTCACCATGCTGAAGAGTTGTACTATCAAACTAAAGGTGGAAACAAATCACATAAAAGGACAAATCAGCTGCCCAAGATGATGAATTCCCTGAAGTCACCATTAACGTGGCTGATAAAAGAAAGTCTAAGCAGCATTCAAGTGACTTAAATCCCGACTTTTCCCCGAGAGGAAAAGTCAATCCAAGAATTGCTCAAAGGATGTCTCGACTCCAATTAGGAGCCATCAGACGCAGAGATTACAAGAGAATGCAAGAAGGAATGTCCTCGGAGGATGAATTCTCAGACACTTGTTCTGCAATCGCTTCTGATGATACAATGTCTAGCACGGGACAAACCAGAGAAGTACTCACGATCACCTCTGATCAATTTGCTCAAATGCTTCAAGAAGCTCTAGCGAAACAACGTGAAGAAATTAGAGCTGAGATGAAGACAGAGATGGAGTTAGCTATCCAACAAATGAGAGAATTGCTAGCTCAACGGTCTCAACCCCCTGAGTCCAGTCAAAGAACTGAATCCAGTCGCCACACTCAGAAAGTTGTGGATGACAGTGATCCAGAAGTGGATGAAGTCATTATGGCTGATACACCTCCCAATAGCAATAACGCTGGGGGTGGTTTAACACATTCTCCCAATAACGATATTGGGAGTGGTTCAATGGCACCTCTTACAGGGGGTGGTCTAACTCATTCTCCTCAACGTCATTCGAATGAAGACATAGACGATGACGGGAAAATGAAAGAGCTTGAAAACAAAGTCAACGCTTTGATGACGGCTCAAGAAGTGAAGAGGACGGGTATTCCATGTCCCTATCCAAGAGAATGGAATTCAATACCGTATCCGA
>NC_033799.1:6781545-6804151 GCF_001876935.1 Asparagus officinalis | reverse complement strand
AAACAAACTGGCGACCACAGTGGGAGCCAACGGTCTCGCTGCCGAGACCGTCGTGTCGCAGCCGATCAAGATTCCAGTTGAATCTGTGGTCGAATACGAATTCGACCAAACCAAATTTGAGGAATATCTTTCATCATCCTCTTCAAGATCTTCATTATATCGCAAGTACAAGAGGATCTCACAATTGAGGAAGACCTACATGCCAAAGAAGGCACAAAATGAAGATTCTCGCCTGATTGTTGCTAAGGATTTTACGCGCAACACCTCTGCTCACTATGACTCTTATCTAGTTAAAGGGTCATCGAATTAAAGTCCACCGGCATTGACGAAGAGGGCTCGTCAGAGACAACGCCAACGCCGCGCTCGTCAAATGGCTAAGGCCTTGGAACAAACCGACGGGATTCGTTATCACGCGGACCTAAAGTCGATGAGGCATCGAGTGGTTCAGTTATCTCAACAACCAACCACTCATATCTCTACACAACTCACAACAGAGGAATGGACTTTTGTCAAGAGGGCTCGCTCGACCCTCAAAGAACGCATACAAAAGCGTCGTACAAACGCTGCTCATGACCGTGCTCTCTCACAACAAAGACGAGAAGGAAACAAGAAAACGGTGGCCAAAGAAAAACGTCGTGCAAACGCTGCTCATGCCCGTGCTCTCTTACAACAAAGACGAGAAAGGAAGAAGGAGACGGTGGCCAAAGAACCACCGAAACTCTGCCAAGTTTGGATTCCAAAGTCTGGAGTTGTGAAAAATCAGCGTTCGGAGCCCGTTAAGACTCCATACCCGCAAGGGGGTGGTTATAAACATATGACTCTTGACATAACCTTGGATCGCTCAGAGGCGACGACAAGTCATCCTGAGTACGTTAACAAGGTTCAAACACAAAAACAGAAGATAGGTTGCTCTAGTCACCATGCTGAAGAGTTGTACTATCAAACTAAAGGTGGAAACACTTATAAAAGCAGCATTGTCGGAATATAACTACACAAAACGAGAAGCCATCCCACGAAGAGTCTCGGTATTCCACAATCTTTTCACCGAAATGTCGAAGCCAAGACATTTCCGTAAGAGAAGATCAGTTGTCCAAGATGACGAGTTCCCTAAAATCACCATCAACATGGTTGATAAAAGAAAGTCTAAGCAGCATTCAAGTGACTTAAATCCCGACTTTTTCCCGAGAGGAAAAGTCAATCCAAGAATTGCTCAAAGGATGTCTCGACTCCAATTAGGAGCCATCAGACGCATAGATTACAAGAGAATGCAAGAAGGAATGTCCTCGGAGGATGAATTCTCAGACACTTGTTCTGCAATCGCTTCTGATGATACAATGTCTAGCACAGGACAAACCAGAGAAGTACTCACGATCACCTCTGATCAATTTGCTCAAATACTTCAAGAAGCTCTAGCTGATCAATTTGCTCAAATGCTTCAAGAAGCTCTAGCGAAACAACGTGAAGAAATTAGAGCTGAGATGAAGACAGAGATGGAGTTAGCTATCCAACAAATGAGAGAATTGCTAACTCAACGGCCTCAACCTCCTGAATCCAGTCAGCGAGCTGAATCCAGCCGCCACACTCAGAATGTGGAGACATAGACGATAAAGAGAAAATGAAAGAGCTTGAAAATAAAGTCAATGCTTTGATGACGGCTCAAGAAGTGAAAAAGACGGGTATTCCATGTCCCTATCCAAGAGAATGGGATTCAATACCGTACCCGACAAAATTCAATTTGATTAACTTCACACCGTTTGATGGGAAAAGCTCGCCTACTCAGTACTTGATTTATTTCAAGTCATGTCCCTATCCAAGAGAATGGGATTCAATACCGTACCCGACAAAATTCAATTTGATTAACTTCACACCGTTTGATGGGAAAAGCTCGCCTACTCAGTACTTGATTTATTTCAAGTCTCATTTGGGCATGATCTCTGGAAATGAGGCTTTAATGGTCCGGTCATTTGTTGGCACCCTTCGTGGGCCCGCCTTCGATTGGTACCGACGTCTCAAGCCAGGAAGCATTAATTGCTGGGATGACATGGAAAGTTTGTTCCTCAGCAATTTCTTCGATGATGACACCGAAGTGTCAATCGGAACCCTTTTGGATGAGAAAGTTTGTTCCTCAGCAATTTCTTCGATGACGACACCGAGGTGTCAATCGGATCCCTTTTAGATGAGAAGCAAAAAGACGGAGAGTCAGTCGACAATTTTGTCAAGCGCTTCCGTAACAAGGAGAGAGCAGATTTGAGTTTTCTTGCAAATCCTTGAAATTAAGCTTTGACTTGATTTTAAGAAGAACGACTATCTTACTTCGATAAGATATCGTTTCAATTTCTCACTTCGATAAACGAAGTCAGAATCAGTCAACCCCCTCTTCACGATCTGTGATTCGGCGGTCCACGAACCAAAGCGTTCCCGGCACAGGCAAAGTCCCACGAAAACAAAGATCGATAGACGATTTTTGTGTTTGTTTCTCAAAAGTTGTAATTTTTGCTTTGTTGTGTAAAAGAGGTCTTATAAAAAGACTATTTCTTTGAATTTATTGTAATTGTTTGAAGATATAATGAATTCCTCAACAGAACCGACTTTTGACTCAAATAAGCTGGCGACCACAGTGGGAGCCAACGGTCTCGCTGCCGAGACCGTCGTGTCGCAGCCAACCATCAAGATCCCGGTTGAATCAACGGTCGAGTACGAGTTCGACCAAGCGAAGTTTGAGGAGTATTTATCATCCTCATCTGTAAAGTCTTCCTCGCCTCGCAAATGCAGGAAGATTTCATCATTGTTGAAGTTGTCAAACACTACAGATGAAGACTCTCGCTTAATTGTTGCTGAGGATCCTACTCGCAACCTCTCTGCTCATAATGACTCTTCTTCAATTAAGGAGTCATTAAATCAAAGCCCACTGGCACTGACGAAGAGGGCTCGTCAGAGACAACGTCAGCGTCGCGCTCGCCAAATGGCTAAAGCTTTGGAACAAACCGACGGAGTTCGTTATCATGCGGACTTATAGTCGAGGAGGCATCGAGTGGTTCAGTTGTCTCAACGACCAATCACTCATGTCTCTGCTAAACTCACGACGGAGGAATAGACTATTGTCAAAATGGCTCGTTCAACCCTCAAAGAACGAATACAAAAACATCGTGCAAACGCTGCTCATGCCCGTGCTCTCTTACAACAAAGACGAGAAAGGAAAAAGGAGACGGTGGCCAAAGAACCACCGAAACTCTGCCAAGTTTGGATTCCAAAGTCTGGAGTTGTGAAAAAGCAGCGTTCGGAGCCCGTTAAGACTCCATACCCGCAAGAGGGTGGTTTTAAACGTGCGACTCCCAACATAACCTTGGATCGCTCAAAGACAAAAATAAATTGTCCTGAGAATGCCAACAAGGTTTTACACCCTCAGAAGAAGACGCATTCACCAAAAGACATCGTCATACCTGGGAGGTCATGCCAACAAACAATACAATTTTTGGCAATCATACCGATGAATCGTATTATCAAGTTGGGGTTGTGAATAATTTTCGAAAGAGAGTTATTCGAGAAATAAACTCTCATTGTTCCTGTGCGCGACTCATTAGAGCAATGCTATCAGAATGTGATTGTTTCAAACGAGAAGCCATCCCACGAAGAGTCTCTGTATTGTCGAAGCCTAAACCGAGACATTTCCGCAAAAGAAAATCAGCTGCCCAAGATGATGAATTCCCTGAAGTCACCATCAACGTGGCTGATAGAAGAAAGTCTAAACAGCATTCAAGTGACTCAAATCCCGACTTTTCCCCGAAAGGAAAAGTCAATCCAAGAATTGCTCAAAGGATGTCTCGACTCCAATTAGGAGCCATCAGACGCAAAGATGAATATTGTAGATAACAGTGATCCAGAAGTGGATGAAGTTATTATGGCTGATACACCTCCCAATAGCAATAACGTGGGGGTGGTCTAACGGATTCTCCCAATAACGAGATTGGGGGTGGTTCAATAGCACCTCTCACAGGGGGTGGTCTAACTCATTCTCCTCAACGTCCTTCGAATGAAGACATAGACGATAAAGAGAAAATGAAAGAGCTTGAAAATAAAGTCAATGCTTTGATGACGGCTCAAGAAGTGAAAAAGACGGGTATTCCATGTCCCTATCCAAGAGAATGGGATTCAATACCGTACCCGGCAAAATTCAATTTGATTAACTTCACACCGTTTGACGGGAAAAGCTCGCCTACTCAGCACTTGATTTATTTCAAGTCTCATTTGGGCATGATCTCTGGAAATGAGGCTTTAATGGTCCGGTCATTCGTTGGCACCCTTCGTGGGCCCGCCTTCGATTGGTACCGACGTCTCAAGCCAGGAAGCATTAATTGCTGGGATGACATGGAAAGTTTGTTCCTCAGCAATTTCTTCGATGATGACACCGAGGTGTCAATCGGATCCCTTTTAGATGAGAAGCAAAAAGACGGAGAGTCAGTCGACAATTTTGTCAAGCGCTTCCGTAACAATGCAATAAATTGCAGAGATCCTGTTACAGAGGAGTTCATCCTGCAAACATGCCACAATAATCTCTCTATCAATGTCCTGGAAGCCCTGGGGGTCGTACCATCCAAAACTTGGAAAGATTTGAAAATGCGCGGTGAACAAGCTGAACATTTTCTTAAAAGAAAGAAAGCTGAGAGAAGTCAACCAACGACATCTGCAATCACTGGGAACGCGAATCCCGATCCGAGGTTTCAAAAGGAGTATTCTTTCGAAGATGATGAAGCTCCAGCCATCTTGAAATACCTCCTCGCCAACGACAAGATCGAGCTACCACCTATTAAAGATTAGGAGGGAGCTAAGATGATTACAGATCCAAACTACTGTGCATACCACAGAAGGGTTCTTCATCCCACTAATATTTGCTTTGGACTCAAAAACAAGATCCAAGCATTAATTGACTCCGGCGTCATAATGGCGAAACAAGCCAAATAGAGATGACCATTTACTCCATTGGATACACGAGTATAAACTGTTTCCCCTAACTCCATTGGGTACACGAGTATAAATTGTTCCCCTCACTCCGAAAAGTATACGAGTATAAACTGCTCCTCGATACTCCAAAAGGTATATGAGTCTAAACTATTTTCTTTCTTTCACGGGAAGTTCCTGGAGAGCGCTATGCATAGTACTCTTAAGGATAACCCGATCATACAGCTGAATATAATGATAAACCCAGTTTCATAAGAAAAGCTGGGGGTGGATGGTTCATGTAACGGAAAGTTCTCGGAAGAATGCTATATGTAATTTTTTTAGGGATAACCCGATCATTACGAATAAAGTGATAAACACTACATCACCACAATGATTTTCGAATACTCTTTTGCTGAGATGAGATTCGATCACTTCTTTAGATCAATCTTCCCTCACAACTCCCTTTTGGTCAAACCTTTAAACAGTTAGGACCAAAGCCTAAATCCCCTCTCGATTCGTTCCATGAACGAGAGGTCCACAAATTGAACGATCAAACCTTTAAACAGTTAGGATCGTCTCAAAACTCCCACTTGGTCAAACCTTACTACAGTTAGGACCAAAGCCAAAATCCCCTCTCGATTCCTTCCATGAACGAGAGATCCACAAATTGAACGATCAAACCTTTAAACAGTTAGGATCGTCTCAAAACTCCCACTCGATCAAACCTTTAAACAGTTAGGACCAGAGCCAAAAATCCCCTCTCGATTCCTTCAATGAACGAGAGATCCACAAATTGAACGATCAAACCTTTAAACGGTTAGGATCGTCTCAGAACTCCCACTCGGTCAAACCTTTAAACAGTTAGGACCAGAGCCAAAAATCCCCTCTCAATTCCTTCAATGAACGAGAGATCCACAAATCGAACGATCAAACCTTTGAACAGTTAGGATCGTCTCAAAACTCCCACTCGGTCAAACCTTTAAACAGTTAGGACCAAAGCCAAAATCCCCTCTCGATTTTTTCCATGAACGAGAGGTCCACTCAAATTGAACGATCAAACCTTTAAACAGTTAGGATTGTCTCAAAACTCTCACTTGGTCAAACCTTACTACAGTTAGGACCAAAACCAAAATCCCCTCTCGATTCTTTCCATGAACGAGAGGTTCACAAATTGAGCGATCAAACCTTTAAACAGTTAGGATCGTCTCAAACTCCCTCTTGGTCAAACCTTACTACAGTTAGGACCACAACCAAAATCTCTTCTCGATTCATTCTACGAACGAGAGGTCCACTTTCAGTTGAATAATCAAACCTTATGACAGTTAGGATTATTCAAACCTGTTCAGATTCTCTAAGTGGATATTCCACTTTGAGTTTCCTTTGCATCAGGAGATAGAATATAAAATTCTTCCTCTCCGATTTCGGGTTCATCTCTACCAACAAAAAAGAGATCAGAAGATAGAATATAAAATTCTTCCTCTCCGATTTCGGGTTCATCTCTTCCAACAGAAAAGAGACCAGAATACTCCAATAGGTACACGAGTCTAAACTGTTTTCCTACATTCGACAGGCAGTTTTTAGAGAATATTATTCTGAATATTCTTAAGGATAACCTGACGAACTCTCAATAGACGTCTCAATTCGGTGACAAAAGCTGAACCCACAAGAACAAAAACTAGCTTCGAATCAAGATCTCGACAACGGTCAAGCGATAAACGCAGTGCCGGAGAAATATTAGCTATTCTACAAAGAACTGAATAGACTAATGGATGAAGAGATCAAGAGCCAAAGCCATTTTATGGATTCTTGTACACGATCTACTCAACCAAGTATTGAAGAGATCGTAAGAAAAATCTATCTTATCCAAAGTATCCCAGACTCCTCTATAAAAGAATGAGTCTGGAAAACTTTGGAGGGGGTATCTGTAGGCGTTAAAAAAAATGCTGAAAGATATCCAAATACAGCTCAAAAGGAAGTCATCCAAAAAATCAAAGAAAAGACAGTCTTTACTGTCTCTCCGTGCGAGACAGTGTTTGCTGTCTCTCCGCGCGAGACAGCGTTTGCTGTCTCTCCGCGCGAAGACAGGGTTCTGTCTCTCCGCTGCCGAGACAGGGTTTTTGCTGTCTTTCCGGCGAAGACAGCGTTTGCTATCTCCCGCACGAGACAGCACGTTTACTGTTCTCTCAGGCCGAGACAGCGTTTACTTGGTCTCTCGCACGAGACAGGTTTACTGTTCTCCGCGCGAGACAACGTTTACTGTCTCCGCGCGAGACAGGTTTACTGTCTTTCTGTGCGAGACAGTTTGAACATGGTGCAGAAACACCCTTAACATTGCCACACACGTCGGGCAATTAACTGTCAGAACATGGAGAACGTCGTGGGCGGAGATCACGTTGATAACTGCCAAGAATAACGGAGTTTGTAAAATCGTGGGAAGGCAGTTTATCAACGAAAACTGCCAGACAGTTGACTGTTCCGAGACGTATTTATGTCTCGCAGTGAAACAGTATTTACTGTTTTCCGAGACATGTTTACGTGATCTCGCCCGACCGAGACAGTATACATGTCTCGGAAGCATTTGTTCATCAAGGGTTATAAATATCCCCCGAAGGCCATTTTTGAAGAGAATTGATATTATTGAGCACTTTGGAGCAGAGAGAGGCAGAAGTTCCTTGAGCTTTCCCAGCAATTCTGGTGAAGATCTGAGCTTATTGACTTTGATCTTTGGAAGAGTGAACATCTTACATCGATAAGATATTCGCTTCAAATTCTTACTTCGATAAACGAAGGAAGAATCATTAAACCCCTCACGGTTCAATCAGAATCTGTGATTTGGTGGTCCACGAGTCAAAGCGCTCCCGGCATAGGCAAAGATCCCACGCAAGCAGCGATCCAAACAATGATCCTGCGTTTGTTTCTAAAAAGTTGTAATTTTCATTTTGTTGTGTAAAAGAAGTCTTATAAAAAGGCTATCTCTTTTGAATTTGTTGTAATCGACCGAAGATATAATGAATTCCATAACAAAGTCAACTTTTGACGAAAACAGCGGTATGCTGATATCTTAAAGAAATGAAAGTATTAAACCATGAATAAATTTAGATATTTTAAAGTATCTATTTTGTTCTCTATAGATAATGGCAGAAACAATAAAACGGAATTTGAAAACTAAACAGCCATATGAATGTGATCAAAAGCGTAAAAGACTTTGTGGTTGTCATAGTTATAGTCTTATAGACGCTTTCTGATTGTTCAATAATTAACTATTTCAATACGACTATTGATTGTTTATATTATTTATTTATTTAAAACTATGAGATGGCATTTAGATTTTGTTCTGTATACTTTTATTTTGACAAGATGAACTTTGACTACTCTACTTTGGACAACGGATTTTTGAGAGCGTACTCATGTACATTATGCTTCATTTACCAAAAACAACCTATACATGCCAGAGAGAACTTACTATCTCATATTATAAAAGTTGTAGGTAACGTGTATAAAAGCATGAGGAAATGAAAACAAAGCTTTTCATGCAAAATTATCGTCCATAGCAGATACGATAAAATCACAGCGTGTCAAAGTTACTTAGACTAAGAGACAGAGAAAAAGGATGCAAAATTCCAAAGTCCATGAATAATTTATAGCAATTAATCAATTATAGGTTACAATTAATTGTAATTAACTCTTAATCAATTACAGGTTATAATTAATTATAATTAACTCTTAAAATTAATTAGCAGTAATTGATTACAAATTAACAGCTATTAAATTAATGTAATAAATGCAATAATTAACAGTAATTAAAGCAATTAATTACAGTAATTAATTAAATTAACATAAATACTTGATTACAAATTTCGGATGAACAGTAACCGAAACTGAATTTTTTCTCAAAATTTTTTTATTTATTTAATTCGGATTTAAAAATTTAACAACTATGAATATATCAATCTTCTAGATTGTTGGAAATTTATCAAAACACATGTTATAGCATGCAAATTAAATCTGAATTAAATAAGTAAGATAAGAAAATCAGACCTGACGGGAGCAGTCGTGTAATCACTGCCCTAGAAGATTGAGAACACGCCTATCGCCGAGGCGCAAATGGTTCCCTCCCACCTAGCGGTAAAAGCTCCCAGAAACGGCCGGCCTCCGTACTCGGGCGAGAGTACAGAGCTTCAGCTCAGATGAAGAAGATTGTCCAAAAAATTATAATAACAAAAATTATAGAGAGGAAAAACAATTTTTTTAAAAAAACAAAGGAGGGAGAAAAAGCTTTATTTTCTTGTATTTATGGAATGTGAATAAGGGGTGTGCATTTATAAGGTTGAGGGAGAGAGAATTCTTTTTAAAACACAAAGGCAAAATTGACTTTTCTCAGTAAGTATCCAACACAAACTTCCTACTTTAGAACTGTTTCATAATTAGTGGGTATATAATCATTAATTTGCAGTGTTTAGTGGTTTTGGCTGTAGTTGGGTTTCGCTTGCTTCTCAAAACTCTGTTACTTGTCTTACTTGCCTCTTACTCTCAGTATACCATTGCCGGGTGGTTGCTTTCAAATAACGCAAGATGTTAGTCAAGCATGCAAGGGACATTGGCCTAAAACTCAATTTAGAAATGTCAGAAAGAAATACATAAAGAAACTTTAAAGCTTACTCACTTGGCATTTCTATTTGTAGTCCATAAATAATTCATGTTCATATTTCATAAAAAACATGGGATTAAAAGTTGATGATAAACTAATCCCCCAACTTTAAGACCATTGATCTTCAACCATAATCTCCGTCTAATGTTAGTCGCAGTTATAAAAATATGAGTAATGTCGCTTGAACCACAATATTGAAGATATTCTTTGATTCTGAAATCTGTAGGGATTCTGTTAGATACTAGATATTATATGTAGAGATTTGATTGATACTCTCTACCTCTTGTAATCCCTCTATACATATACACATGTATGTTGATTAATGAAACATACAGAAATCCATTTGTTTCTCGAAATAATACACAAAAGTATGCCTTCAGTAACTTCAGTTCAATTGAATGGGTTTGAAATTTCAAAATTATCGAATTGCACAACTTATTGAGTTTTTTCTAAGACGAAAGAGAAGGCGAAAGGGGGATCAGGATTTCATTGAAGGATGAAATAACAACTTGAAGGAAACAATTATTATTTTATTAATTTATCAAATTTCTCAAGGCTGTTAAACTAAGTCGGTAATGAAATATAAAATCCATTAGGTAATTACTTACGACAGTGTTGAAGCCAAGTAAGTTCGCAATGTTGAAAGTCTTTAATTTATTCTAGAATAATATCCTTGAATTGATATCCTTCAAGGATCCTTCATGTAAGACTTTGACGAGCCCTTGATTATATAAAGTCCTTTCCACATTCCACCAAATCCAATTTTCCCTATTGCTTTAATATTACTCCATATTTAGGTTTGAAAAGAAAAAGACCCCTGTCACTTCCAATTTGGCTTGGTCATTTAGGAAACTGAAAAGGGAAAAGACCGAAAGAGCTTGGAAATAAACGAGAAAATGAAGAGTTGACCCTACTGAGTTTTGGATTCCCACCTCTAACCTCCCTTGTTCTTTGACGTATTGTGAGAGGGACATGGCCTTGATTTGAGAGGGGGGAGAAATATCACGTGGTTTGGAAAGGAGACATGGGGTCAAGAACGCGGGTTGCTTTTGTTTAGAAGGGTTTGTTGTAATAATTTGATCTATAATAGCCGTGATTAATTCAAAGAGATGAAATACAAGAAAAACAGAAACAATACCTGAATCTATGAAGATTTGCACGGATCTGAATTAGGATTTGATCTTCTAATCTTGAGGGTCTCTCTTTTGGATTTCTCCTTAGATGAGGATTAAGAGAATAGAGAATATAACCCTAGATTAGGGACCATAACCCCTTATTTATAGATATTACAGTTTTCTAATTTAGCATCTCATAAAATTAGAATTACAATCTGGTATCTACATAATTAGCCCATGATTTAAATTAATATCGTTAACCTAATTCAATAATTGATCACTTTAGTGGGTCAACTTTACAGATAGCATTATACACTAATATAACATATATGCTCACAAATAGATTTAATCCAATTAGGTGAATTTGTATTTAGTACACATTTTCTAAAATAAAAAAAAAGCCTAAAAAGCACTTAAATATGTCATAGCTTCAATCACTTAGCACTTAAAGACTCATTTTCCAACTTAAAGCTATGCCCTTTTGTGTTCATGTGTTATGTGTTAAGGGAGCTTTCATTAGGAAATAATTTTTCTAAAATTAAGTAGCCTCAACTCTTCATCAAACATAGGTCCCTTCAGTTTCATTTCATATGCTTCCGAGTTCTTTTCATGCCTAGAACCAACGACACTAATAAGCCCATTGGAGTCATCCAAGTGTAATTATGGAGTCTAATTGACCCAGAATAAGACATTTTGTAAACTATGAAGAAGAAGAAAAAAAGAAAGAAAAAATCTAAATCATAACACTAGTAAACTCAAGTCAGTCAAAGTCGTCCACAAAGAATCCTTGAAAAATCTCGATCTAAAGAGAAAAAAAAAAGGAATGATTATACAATTAATATCTAAAGACTCTAGTCTAATATATAGTTTTTATTGACAAAGTATGTGAACTTACAGGACTTCAATGGCGTACCAACTAATTACCAAGTGAAATTTATATTTAATTATCAAGTTTATATTAGTCCTCTAATGAGTTGAAAAATATGGACGCGCGATTTATTTATTTATTATTATTTTTTTTTTAATATTTTTGGGCGTACGGTCACTTGAATCCAAAATTGATAGACTTTGTGTTAGGTCAGTGTCCATTCACACGCCTGATTTATTATTTTGGTTAATTATTTGGTTGCTACAAATAGAGTGACCCATTGAGAACAAGTGATAGGTAACAGAGTTCCGAGAAGCAACGAAAGCCCAGCTACACAGCAAACCACTATCCACTGCTCAAATAATTTTATTCAACACATTTGTTCTGAAATTAGTGGTATAATTAATTGAGCAAATCTAGCATCATGTATAATTAATTGGAAAATAGATTCTCAACTAGGAGAAGTTGGTATTTAAATAACAATTATCTCCTATTGCTCTGCAACTTCCACATACTTGAATAAACATAAAATAGAACTAAATTTTTTCTAAGATTTATGAGAAAAAGCAAAGACTTTTCTTCCCCGGTCAGCTACAAAGATAGTAATATGTCTAATCGCTCATTTATTATTTAATGTATTTGTATTCTCTCTATTGTTAAAAATTATGGATTGATCAGCACTTACTAATAATAGCCCCTTAATATTCAAAGGGAAAAAAAAATATTTGATTTCTGATTGAAATACAGAAAAGATATCGCTATTTTGAAAATTATGAACTAATCATAACCATACGTTGAGTAATAGAGTGTTGTTATTAAAAAAAGTGGTTTCTTAACACTAGTCTTTGTGGCATGCCTTACTGGCAGGGCCGGCCCTAGGGGCAGGCGGGAGAGGCCTGCGCCTAGGGCCCCCAAAAAACAGGGCCCCCCATGTAATTTTATATATATACATATGGAAATTGGAAAAGTAAGAGGATTTTTATGCAAAAGTGTTAGAGGCTATAAATACAAAAACGAAAAACCCTTGGTCTCTCCGACAAAAACGAAAAACCCTTGGTCTC
Organism: Asparagus officinalis; assembly: GCF_001876935.1. Classification (NCBI taxonomy): domain Eukaryota; kingdom Viridiplantae; phylum Streptophyta; class Magnoliopsida; order Asparagales; family Asparagaceae; genus Asparagus; species Asparagus officinalis. Next base: position 6,791,521 of record NC_033799.1, on the reverse strand, counting down.
TCCGATTTTCGAAGTGGCCGTCTGATCGCCGACCTCTTTTCTTCTTCTCTGATTCTCTCTGAAGTGACGTTTCTTCTTCCCGACTCCGTCCGGACCGTCTGCAGTCCGCTCCTCCGCCGTCAAACTCCACGACGCCGTCTCCGGCGACTCCCTCCGTCCCTCCCACCAGCAAGGCAAACGCGACCTCGCCGCCAGTGTCTTTGCCCTTTGGAGACTCTATCTCTGTCTGCAATCTGCGCCTCCTCTGGCCGGCGACTCCGTCAAGGTTACAAGGTATATAAGTATATACTTAGAATAGCATGATATCTTTGTTTCATCACTTCATGACCTAATAATACTTTTGCTTTGTTATTGATTCTATACAGCACAAATCTGTGCATAACATTATTAACATACATGAATTAGTTGTATAAACAAAGTATGAATCTATGCATAACATATATGAAATTATGAATCAGACTATACTTAGTATATTTGCTGATTAGTGATTAATCAATTGAAACAAGAAACCATAATATGCATACAGGCTGTATAATCAAAGTGCGGTACCTGAACAATGAAAATCAGTAGCTAGTGATCCATACTTCAAATGATTGCATCGTGTCCCAAAAAAATCTTTAAGTCCAAACTTTGTTTTTGTCTATTGAATAGGAAGAAGAGATAAAAGTGCATCTTTTAGGATTCAGGCGTGTTGATCTGAAATTTGTTTGAAGTTAAACTATTCAAATTTTAAGGTAATTTTATAACTTTATAAATTATAATATTTGTTGATCTTATGTATTTTAGTATTTGTATATAATTTTTTATGTAGGCATCCCTAAAGTTACTTGGGTGCAACACTTAATTTTTTTTAAAAAAAATCTTGAATATAGGAGGGCCCCTTTAAGATTTTTGTTCAAGTTTTTGCCTAGGGCCCCCGAATGCTCAGGACCGGCCCTGCTTACTGGAAGGGACACATAATAAAGACAAATTTTATTGAGTAACGTATATAAGTATGGGGTGTTTGAATCTTTATTATAGAGGACAATCAAAGTCATTGCCCACTTACTATGTACTATCATGAACGGCTCTTTTATGCGCATCTTTATACCACTCAACAAATAAAATAATGATAGGGGTACACCCTCTACTATACTCCTAACCACACCACCTCTCTTGCTACAGTACAAAGGGCACACATGAGATTTTAATTTTTAAAATCTCACGTGAGGCCCCGTGCACTGTAGCAAGAGATGTGGTGTGGTTGAGAGTATGGTAGAGAGTGTGCCCCTAGTGCCTCCCAACAAATATTGGACACGCTTTTCACAAAACACAAAAAAATAAGACAATGGGTCCCTACCCTCACTATTATGTCACACAAAATATATTTCAAAATATAAGTAAAATAAGAAGTATGCCCCCTCTTCCTCTCAACCTCAGCTGTATAAATACCCCCCAGCATCCGCAACGACCAGAGAGCAACCAAAAAAAACAGGGCGCTCTGTTTCTCGATCACAACAAATTACCCAATCCGATGGATCTCCAACCTTGGGCCTTATACCTCTCCCTCGCCCTAACCACCATCCTCCTCCTCTCCAAGCTCACCAACCGCCGTCGCCTCAAACTCCCACCCGGCCCGAAGCCGTGGCCCGTGATCGGAAACCTGAACCTCTGGGCCCGCTCCCTCGACCGCGCTCATCAGCGACCTCTCCCTCAAACACGGCCCGATTCATCACCTCCGCTTGACCGGCTCACCCCGTCATCTGTGCCTCCTCGGTCGACTCCGCCCGCTTCGTCCTCAAAACCCACGACATCGCCTTCGTTTCTCGCCCCAAAACCGCCGCCGGCAAACACACCACCTACAACTACTCCGACATCACCTGGTCCCCCTACGGCCCTTACTGGCGCCAAGCCCGCAAAATGTGCCTCATGGAGCTCTTCAGCGCCAAGAGGCTCGACTCCTACGAATACATCCGGGTGCACGAGCTCCGGGGCCTGATTAGAGACCTCTTCACAAAATCATCGTCACGCGAGAGCTTGACCATTAAGGACTTCCTGTCGACGCTGAGCTTGAGCGTGATTAGTAGGATGGTGCTGGGGAAGAAGTACCACCTGGGGGACGAGGAGGAGTTCAAGAGGATGCTTGATGAGCTGTTCCTCTTGAATGGGGTCTTCAATTTGGGGGATTGGATCCCATGGATGGAGCGGTTGGATGTGCAAGGGTATGTGAGGAGGATGAAGGTTTTGAGCAAGAAGTTTGACAAGTTTTTGGAGCACGTGCTGGACGAGCATAACGAGAGGAGGAGGGAAGAAGGGGAGGGGTTCGTTGCAAAAGATATGGTGGATGTTTTGTTGCAGATCGCTGATGATCCGGGGTTGGATGTGAAAATTAGCAGGGACGGTGTCAAGGCCTTCACTCAGGTGTGCATTTATTTGTGTGGTGTAGATTGATTATTTGTCACGAATTTAGTTTTAACAAAGGAAAATACTAGAGGCACACCTTGTGCCACACCCTGAGGCACACATCCCTCTCTCTCAACTACAGTGTATGAGCCCCACTTAAGATTTATTTAAAAATCTCAAGTGGGTGTGGCGTAAGGTGTGCCTCTAGTGCCACCCTTTAACAAATTATAGGTACACGTGCGATATTTTGTTGGGAATAGGTATTTTCTACTATATATGTCAATCTCCTCTGTATTACTTTGGAGTTTTGTCATACATAAAACACTGCAAGATTATGCCAGAGTACGTAATATAGGTTTAAATACAACCAAACACGATTTTGTACGTGACATATTAGACTTAATCATGTTACTTTGGGAGGTTAAAGTGAGGGATTTTAGTGGAACAATAGCAGTTAAGGGGGTTATGAGCAAAACCCTTCAAAGTTCTGCAGGTTCGACAGATTTAAAATAGTCAGGGTGTTATTTGTAAAACTCTCAATGTTAATTAGGGGTTTTTTAAGGTTAGTCCTTCTTATTTCGCATCAAAATTAACCATAAATCTATAATCTAAGAATTGAAACTATCATAAACTAATATGTACTCGGATATTTTGGATACAGATACGGATATTTCACTACAAAACCATATATGTAACCATATCCTATCGGTTATAGATTTGAGTAATCATATCACGGTTAAGGATATTTCCTCATACGGTTTAGCACACCTAATTCCAAAAGAAGACTTAGAGAATCAAAATTCCCTCGCACCTCTAATCTTTCCCCCTCATACCCCTAATCCCCCTCCCCTATTTTGGACTGTAGAATATGACCCGATGCATTCTCACTCAAAATACAGGACCTAATCGCCGGTGGGACAGAGAGCTCCGCCGTGACCGTGGAATGGGCAATCTCGGAGCTCCTAAAACGCCCTCACATCTTCGAAAAGGCTAAAGAGGAGCTTGATCGGGTCATCGGAAAACACCGATGGGTCGACGAAAAGGACATAGACAGTCTCCCTTACATACAATCCATCGTAAAAGAGACGATGAGGATGCACCCGGTAGCTCCCATGCTCGTCCCCCGCTTCTCCCGTGAGGAGTCAACCTTTGCTGGTTACGACTTACCCAAAGGTTGGCCTCACAAAACTAGAAATTATTTATTACTGTTGTTCAAGAAAAGCCAGCTCTTTGATCATTGTTTTGCTGTTCCGCCCTGCATCATAGAATATTTATTAGAGAGGCTTTCACAATCTGATATATGAGTACCTAAAAAATATTTACTTTTTTTTTTAACAATATTTTGAATCTAACTCGAATGAGTAATCTGAAGAACAATTACTAAACTACATGATAGTGATTTGGTCAACTTTCCGTATCTACTTATGCAGGGGCCGTAGTTCTAGTAAACACATGGACCATTTCAAGGGATCCGTCAGTTTGGGAAGAGCCCGATGAGTTCAGGCCCGAGCGGTTTCTAGGCAAGGATATTGATGTAAAGGGCCAGCATTTTGAATTATTGCCATTTGGGTCGGGCCGTAGAATGTGCCCAGGGTACAGTTTGGGCCTTAAGGTGATCCAAGCGAGTTTGGCTAATTTGTTGCATGGATTCGAATGGAAGTTGCCGGAGGGGGTGACGAAGGAGGAGCTCGACATGGAGGAGATTTTTGGGTTGTCGACGCCGAGGAAAGTGCCGTTGGAGGTTGTGGTGGAGCCTAGGCTTGAAGCTCATCTTTATGGGGTGTGATGCATCGGGACTGAAGTTTGAGATGCTTAGATTTTGATAAGAAGAAAAAAGGAATTCATATCAACTTTAAAGACATATACATGCTTGAATAAAATGTGATTGCTTGTGGTTCATAGTTTCAATGTTATAAGATCTCCTTACACCGGGGAGTTCCTTGTGTGCTTAAGTTGTAATAGTTAGTGATAAAATGAGCGGTTATATATGTTATTTCAATCTATTAGACCGCTTGAATATTAACAGTCACAATTATTTTCTTTTTTGGCACATGATCCTCATCATAAGTTCATAATGCTTATGTTCCAGTCATAATCATTTTTAATGTGTTTTTTGTTAAAGAGTTTTTTAAATGAAAACACTCTTAACTTTTATCCAATTTGATACTTACTACTTTTTAAAAAAAAAATTCAAAACCACATATATCGGCCTACATGTTTGCAATATCACACATATTTCACCTTTCGGATTAAACATTTTCTAAAATGCCCCCAAAACACACACACACAAAATTCTTCTCCTCTCTCCACCTCCACCCTTCCCTCCCCTCCCCCCTACCCGTCTTTCCTAAGGATGGTGGAGGGGGTGGAGGTAGAGGTGGAGGCGGTTATCGATGAAGTGGAAGAAAAGAGAAAAGAGGCAAGGGATTAGAACTTGGAGAAACCTAGGGGTGGAGGAGATGGTAGAGAAGACAGAGGGGGTGGAGAAGGGAAGAGAAGAGAGAAGGGAAGAGGTGGAGAGGGTTGTTAATTGAAGGGGGAGATGGAGAGGAATGAGGGAGGGGGAGGGGAGGGGAGGGGAGGAGTTAGAGTTCCAAAAAATTATAAAGGTGGAAGAGGTGGAGGATGATAGAGAGGCGGAAGAGGAGAGGAAAGTGTGAATGCACGTGAAAGGCTTGTGAAGAGATAAGGGAAACAATGTTTTGTTTCCTAGACAATTCCCAACTCGTGAAGAGATCGCATGTGCAGCTAAGATCCAGCAGTTTTTAATTTGAGAAAGCGTGTGAATAGGAGATGTCCAGCGGGTTTTGAGTTGCGCCCAAGTGAGGAGATCAGGGAACGCGTGAAGAGATCAGGGAAACTCTCTCAAAGGCCCACCCGATTAACCACTAGGCTATAAATAGGAATAGGCTTTAACCTAGGTTTTTGGTGCAAGACAGAGTGCGAAGTTGAGGCAGAAGGGAGAAATAGGCAGGCGGTTGTACTAGGAGCAGTGCAAGGAGCCGACTTTTGGGTAAAAGAGGGTTTCGTTGCTGTAGAGGGCAAACGCAGAAGAAAATTTGGTTGTTGTCCTTTGGGTTTTTAGCGGTTGTTCTTTGGGTATTTGGCTGCTGTCCTTTATGTGAGGGATTTGAGAGATTGTTTGAGGGTTTAGATTGAGTGATTGTAAACTCATTTGTATTCTCTCCCTCTAATAGTAGATCTCCCCCCTCCTTGCCCCGTGGACGTAGGTAATTTACCGAACCACGTAAAATTTGTGTTCTTGCCGTGATTTGTAATAGCTTGTAGGTTCCCTCGACAGGTCAGTCCTAGAACTGATGAGAGGAAGAGATGATATCTCACTTTGTTGAGATATTTTGCTTTCGGTTCTTGTTTCCTTTGTGAAACAGGGATTTAGTTAAGATCTACTCTCTTGTTGTGCTGCCGAAGTGCTGCCGAAATTTGTATCTCTCCCTCTAATAGTAGATCTCCCCCTCCTTGCCCCGTGGACGTAGGCTATTTGCCGAACCACGTTAAAATTTGTGTTCTTGCCGTGATTTGTAATAGCTTGTAGGTTCCCTCGACAGGTCAGTCCTAGAACTGATGAGAGGAAGAGATGATATCTCACTTTGTTGAGATATTTTGCTTTCGGTTCTTGTTTCCTTTGTGAAACAGGGATTTAGTTAAGATCTACTCTCTTGTTGTGCTGCCGAAGTGCTGCCGAAATTTCTGCTGCGCACAACAGAAAGGAATGAAGTAGAGGGGGAGGAGAGGAGGGAAGAAGTTAGGGGTTGGAATATATGTAGAGATAATGGAGGAGGATGGGGAGGAGGAGAGTGGAAGGAAGGGAGTAGGTGGATGAAGGGGAAGGCTAGGAGGAAGGAGCTGGAAAGAGAAGAAAGGGGTTGAAATAGGTATTTTAGAATAATTTTGAGTTGAATAGTGAAACATGTGTGACATTGCAAACATGTAAGCAAATACAGATAGTTTTGATAAAAAAAATAAAGATGCATGTCGTATTTTTTATCATGTGTGACATTGCAAACATGTAAGCAAATCAGGTAGAACTTGGATGGGATGATGATAATATTAACATTGGTGTAGCTGGGCTAAGATGCTACATTACCAATACAAATAAACATACAATAAATAAAAATTAGTTAAAAATTAATATCACAAACATGCATGTCATATTATTTTTTTAGAAATATAAAAAAAAGAAATATTACTGACATTGTGCACTAACTGCAATATAAAAGATTTGACATAGACTAAATGGATGTTTGGTTGATTTCTATAAAAAGAGGAAAAGGAAAAGTGTCAAGAAATTAATTTCCTTGTATTTCTATAAAATTTTGTAGGAGAAATTTATAGAACTCAAAAAAGTACTACTTTTCTTGCTTGTTGCTATTTCTTTGTTTGATTCAAAACATGAAAATGAGTTTCCAAATTTATAGAAATAGGTTGTTTTCCTTTTTTTTTTTCCTTTTTTTGTTTGGTTGGAAAAATGAAACTCATACAAAAATGTTGGCAATTATAAATTTCTAGATAATCTTAAATTTTATGGAAAAATGGTATGGATGAATTTTATTACTATTTTACATAAATATCAAATTTTTATTACTACTATATTTTATACGCATGCAATGCATGTGGTTAAATAATAAAATTAAGTATTTTTAGTTTGTTTTCTTATCAAAAAATTATTACTCGGTTCTACTTTGATGGTTTTTGCTCACTTATGTCTCTAAACTTTAACATTGTGATTATTTATTTTCATTTAAATGAGCTACACCAAATTTAAATTTTCATGTTGATAATTGAATTGATTAGAAACAAATGTAATCTGAGGCCAATTTGAATTATCATGTTATTTGGACCGACATATATTCAAGCTAAATCTTAGAAAGTACAGTAGTAAAAATGAAAAATATTTGAAAAATAGCATTGTAAAAGGAAGATGAATAATTAAAACTAATAAGACAAGATTATTTGTTAAAAATGAGCTAAAATGACACAAAAGAGAATATGAAGTTGATCCTAATCTTTGATAGACTTTTAAAAATCATAATTTAAAGATTAATTCTAAATCTAGTATACTTATATATGATGAAAGCATCCACATAAGTATATAAAAGTACTAAAACAAGCTCAAGACAATCCCTCTAAAGATTAGTTTACTTACAAAAATAAACTATTCTATAAATCATATAGAAAATAGTATCTTTCATTCCTTCTGCTTTATTTTTTTATTGAGCCGACGTCAGTCTTTCTCCACCTTTTATCTTTTTTGATAAAATTAGACTACATTTAGATATTGAAAAGGGATAATAAATCTTAAATTAGAAATTAAAATTATATATCTTAATAAAAGAATATCAAAATGCAAGAATATCAAACAACTACTTTTTCCTTGCTAAGTTTTGAAATTTTAGTTTTTTTACGATATTGAATTTTTGAGGGCGTGTTTTGCAAATTTTGAAACTTTAAAAGTATTTTTTTTTTAAATTTTTTTAATTTTAAATTGGATGCTTATAATTTTCATGTTTCATGTGTCGATGGTAAGTTTTTACAACTTTAAAATTTTAATGGTGTTTTCTTTTGCAATTATTATACTTTTGATTATTTTTCGTAAAATTCAAACTTTTAGCAGTCTGCTAATAATGTGTAGATGTGATATGTACCGGTTATAGGTTTTGAAATTTTGGGGGTTTTTTGTGATTTTTAATTTTTGATGGAGCAATTTTTACAATTTTTATAACTTTAAGGTAATTTTTTGCAAATTTTAAAGTGTCTGATGATAATCCTTGGAATTCATCCTTGTTGTTTACAAGTTTTAAAATTTTAGAATTTCGTAGTTATTTTTTATTATTTAAACTTTGAGGGTGTTTTTATATTTTTTGAAACGTCGAGGGTGTTAATTGCAGATTTTAAATTATTCAGAGGTTGCTATTAGAATCCGGATGTTTTGTATAATTTTAAACTTTTGAGGGTATTTTGTGTAATTTTTGTAACTTTTTAGGTTATTTTTAAATAATTCATATATTATAGCATGTTAGTTTTTTAACTTAACAAACTAACACCGTGCAGCTATCTCATGTATTTTGTTAATCTTGTTTTTTTTTAATTGTTCAGTTGAAAATAGTTCACGTGGGGTTATGATAGGATATAATTATGATTAGAATAGATTAAGATTTAAATTAAATATTTAAAATAATAAAGAGTAATATTGATATATTTTATTAATCTTATTTTTTTAAATTGTTGAGCTGTAGTTAGTTCATAAAAAATTAGGATGTTATATAATTATAATTAGATAATATTTAAATTAAATATTCAAAATAGTAAAAGATAATATTATCTACAAAAAGATTGTATCAGAGCCAGGTTTCGATCCTGGGACCTGTGGGTTATGGGCCCACCACGCTTCCGCTGCGCCACTCTGATTTTATTAGGAGTCACGTCATTTTCGCGTCAAACGAGGAATGAAATCGAGGTAATTTAGGAACTTCCGGTGGGCCAAGAAGCAGGCCTTAGAAAGAGCCGACGCCATTCCCGGCCTGGAATGAAGTGAACCTGGACTTCATTTTTGTTTGACAGGGCCATTGAGACCCACCTTTAAAGCGCGGACATCTGAAGCCCATGAACAGGCCTATCATCAACCGCAGCACGTGGTCGTAAGTAGGCTTTAAGTTCTTTAGCCCACCACAATGCGACGAAGATTATTGCACAGAAATAGTGCCCATCAAAGATAAAAGTCTACGGGGTCAGTTAGGCGAAGTGCTGCCTAATCAAATAACTACCCTACATCAGTTGAGTTGTGAGCCCAGTAAATATCTAAACATTAGCCTAGCGAAAATTGTCCAAGTTCTGGTCTGACTATTTGCCAAACTAGGTTGAATTTTCTAGACTGGTACATAATTCTCGTTGCAAGCTGATCAATGAAAGGAATTAAAAGCGTAAACCTTGATAGAAAAAGTGGAATACAGTAGCTTGAGCTTTAATCCGATTAAAGTGGTCTTCAGCCTACTGTGGTCGCCCTCGTCAGAGAGAATCCTTTTTGAATGGGAAGTGAAAAATAATACTCCAGCTAGAGAGCGTGTATATAATTTTGGATCTTAGAGTCCGCTCAGCAACTGCATTTGAACTGATTTAGTGGAATGAAAACAGTTTTAGTCGAGGCCCTAGTTTGACAAATACCCGGATCGATCAATATTTAAATTACACAATTTTCGGTCTTGACTAGCTTAGAACTAAAATGGTTTAAGGTCACCTTGCCAAACTGAGCCTTGCAGTGTGATACTTGTTATGGTGTTTTTAGTCGTCAAAATGTGGTCATTTGCCAGCAACGGGCAGGCGCCCCCCTACATGCACCGCTCAAATCGAATTGACGATCAGGACCGTCAAGATCCTGACTTAGCCGACTCGTCGAGTAGACATCTCCTTTGGTCGACTCGAAGGGCGGTGCTTGTCGGTCCTCGTGTCGAAGACGACTCCCTACGAGTCCCCTCGACCAGTTATTCGACACCTCGTGAGGTCGACTTGAATGACATTACTTCTCGACACCCCTCGCTACAATCCAAAAGACAACTTCAACCTCAACCCCCCCCCCCCC
>NC_033799.1:6747326-6781535 GCF_001876935.1 Asparagus officinalis | reverse complement strand
CGTTGGCGTCACATTAAATACTTGACATGCGCCATCATTTATCCATCACCGATACTATTTATGACACATCGGACCATGCCGGCTTCGTGCACCACCCATCGCATCTCATTAATGGCGAAATGACAATGCCCATCTCATAGCTGATCCACGATCGACACCTGTAAAGTAGATGTTGACTCAGCCGCCAGCTCAGACTCGGCCAAAAAGACTAGACTACCTCTCTTGCTTGGCTATAAAAATGAAAACTATTCCAAATACAAGCGTAAACAATTTCTCAGTATTTTTCTCCATTCCGCTATATTTTTCTCATATTCCCACTCAAGCACCTAGCTGACTTGATCGTCGGAAGAACAACGGGGGAACTAGTCCCCGAGGGACGAACATCCCAACTCCAAATCCGATATTCGAAAAAGCGAACGGCCCCTATATCAACCCAACCCCTATTCTACCTTCTCTTTTAACTGTGTGATTTAAACCATCAACAATACTATAATATATCTTGAATGGTGCTTTACTTAGCAGGGAAGGTATTCATACCTAACTTGTGTTTGAGTAGCATAATTTTATGGTTAGAACTTAAAACCCTACATAGGTGTTAGTTGTGGATCTATAGAGAAATTTTCTATGCATTAGAAAGTGTTCCAATTATTGGTTACTTCAATTATTACTCAAATGAAAGCATATTATTCCCACATTTCTCTTTAGAAAAAAACACACCCTACGTCCTTTGAAATTTTGGTACACGATGTTAGGGGCACAAAACTACCCAAACTGTTTAAACCGTTTGGGCGTAAAACATCACAAATAGTTTAAACCGTTTGGGCTAATATATGCCCAAACGATTTGAACCGTTTGGACAATTATTTTTTTTTATTTTTGAAAATAAAAATATACACCCTAACGATTGGAACCGTTGGGGAAGAAACAGTCTAACCGTTTGGGCTACCGTTTGGACAAACGCAACCCCAACGGTGTTTGGCCAAACGGTCTTTTTTCTGGCCCAGACAGTTTTAACCATTTGAGACGTAGTTTGTCCTAACAGGTTCAACTGTTTGGACAAAATAGTTTTGTACTAGTGACTTGATCGGGTAATATGTGGGTCAACTTTAATCCTATCCATATAAGCTTGACATATAAACTATAGCTCTTTAACCAGAAGCTTCTTGCAGAGGTTCAGTGAAAATTTGAAGAGGACTACTAGGGTAAGTGAACATTTTGTTTCATTGCGGTGCATATTGTTGATCTCTAAAAGTAGTTGAAAGGAACTACCCAAAGATAAAAGTAAAGGCATTACTATGACCTAAACCTAGATAATTGCAATCTTCTTGATTCCTCAATAAAGTGACCAATCTCATGGTATATAAAGCATGTAAAGCTACAAAAGCAAGTAGTTTGACACCAAGAGCAATTTAGCACAATAAAGCAATCTATTTCAAAGATGCTACTCTAATAAAGTGGAGATATTCTCTCTTTGAGCCATCCATTCAACTGAATCACTTACTTTACATTGAACAATGCAAATTGTGTGAAGAAAACGATTGCTCATCTCCACAAGCTTTCTTAGTATGGTTGATACATTTTCCACACTCAAAGAAGGATTCCTCTAACTGCTCTCAACAAACACTCCAAACGCTAATAATTGTCCCTCAGATAAGGTCAAGCCTCTCTTTTGCTTCCCAATCTGCCAACCTCTTGAACAGAGAGTAGTTACTTAATCTCTGGTCTTGAAATCATCACAGGCTCATTGGACAAGAAAAATCTCTAGTAAATTATATCCACTGAATATATAATTGATGGTCTCAGGAAGAAGAGTATGAGTTCATCATTGAACCCTTCAGTTTAATTACACAGTTTCATTGATAGTTTCTTCCTTTAGTCTTGGACTGAATTGAACAAGTAAGAGGAGATGGACTTGAGTCATGACTCATGATATCCCACAATTTCTGTATTTGTATCCTTTCGGTTAAGTGTTAGTTCTAGTGAATACATGAGACGAGTCACAATGAAAGGCAGTTATATAGATGTATGGATAAATATGCATGGACTAATTAATAAATCGAATATGATTAATCATTTTGAAATAATTAGGTCCATAAATATTGCCCTAGTTATAATTTGTTGGGATTTTGTCTTTGATTCTTTGTGTAACTACATGATAATTAGATAGGGTTAGAGTTCTATCATGATTAGAAGTTTGGGTTCTATCATGATTAGGAGTTTGGGTTTTATCATGATTAGAAGTTTGAATCCTATTCTAATTAGGAAGTTAGGCTAGAGATAGGGTTTTGGTTTCCCTATATATATTCTTCTATTGGTAGAGGAAAAACAATGAAGAAAAAGTAGAGATGTAGTAGATGAGAGAGAGAGGGTTTCGTAGTCTTTATCCGTGCAAAAGATTACAAGGAGTGGGCTTTAGAGAGAATATGAGAGTTGATTATGTATGTGAGGCTGAGAGATTGAGAGACGAGAGTTGAGTGGTTCCTCTTGTAGTTCTCACTGATATATAGTGAATTTCTCGTATTATTGCCATGTGGACGTAAGTCGAAGTTGGTCGATCGAACCACGTAAATCTCGGTGTTCTTTTTTTTTTATTGTAGTTGTTCTATCTTATTGATTGGGGTTGACTTCCGAGTTGCGCATATCGTGGTAGGCGGGAAGACTGAAATTCCCCCAACATTATTTTCCTTAATTGGCCTTTCCAACCCAACACTCACAAGTAGGCGCAATGTGAAAAACAACTGATTTAAGCATTAATAGCGAAGACATGAGATAAGTCACACTGAAAAGATAGGTAGATGTATAAAAGGATAAATATGTTTGGAGTACTTGTAACTCAAATAATATGATCAATCTTTTTGAATCAAATGGGTCCGCTGAGAGTAAATAGGTACTTTTAGTCCATTGGCATTTTCAACCCCACTATAAAAGAGGAAGTACTACTCCTTTGAATAACATCTGCCTAGAGTATCAAAGAGTCATTTTTAGGACTTTGAAGCAACACATCCTACTTCATTATTCTACTCATAATTACTCAAAAAAAAAAAAAGGATTTGCTTGTGTATCTTAATTAGCTCCAAGGCAACAATGAGTGGCTCATCCGATCTCATCCCCATCGTGAGCAAAATATTTTGCTCTTCTTCTCTAACAACGCTGACGGTCAGAAAGAGGCCTCGTGTTGTGAACGGGGGAGGCTTTGCGGTCACAGATCGCCGTCCGAAGACTATTTTCACCGTGGACGGTTGCGGCGTCATTGGTAGCAAGGGCCAGTTGCTGGTGAGAGATGAAGATGGAGCTTCAATACTCAGAATTCAGAAGAAGGTAATTAAAATGCAATACCCATTTCATATTATTATTGATGGAATTTGTATCATCTTTGCTTTTCTAATGACAATACAACGATGGTCTATTATTCAATAAACTAATGTGATTCACTGGCGATCTAATTGGTAAAAACTTAAAATTGTCCTCAAATTAAAGTACAACAAAACAAATCTGTAACTAACTCATTTACGAGCGTGTCTATTGAGCTGGAAGTCTGAAATTTTTAGGGTGGTGTAGTCCAAGCTCTGAGCACCGGCCATCAATGGAAAGGATTTGCTGACAATCAAGGCACAAACAAGTTGGTGTTTAGTCTCAAAGAGTCAAGAGCATGTTTTGCTAAAAACGAGAGGATCAGGATCTGCACTGAGCCTAGGAGCAGCCACAGAGACTGGGATTATGAAGTTCATGGATCGTTTCCAGATAAAGATTGCAGCATCAATGATCGTAGAGGCGCCATTGTCGCCGAGGTATGCAAAATGTGGGATTAAATTGCGGTACAATTAAACAGCTGCAACTGCGAGTATAATCTTTTGTACTAAAGCAATCATGTTAGCTTTTATTAACAGAGAGTTTATTAGTCAGAAAAACTTCCTAGGATAAGGTTATTACTTAGTAAATCTTGCATGATGCGGTTGTGCTTTTGTATGGGAGTTGCAGGTAATTGTGAGCGAGATGATGGAGAGCAAAGAAATCTATCAATTGATAGTGCGGCCGGGATATGACCAAGCGTTTGTTGTTGGAGTGATTGCGGTTCTTGACAGCATTCATGGAGAGTCCACAAGCTGTTGACTGTATAAAATCAGAAGACTTAATGTACTGAAACTGGCAAACTCTATGTGACTAAGACTTAATTTGTAAGATGATTAGCTAGTTAAGATGGTTGGTTGTTTATTATTAATTTGGTAAGCAGTTGTGATTTGTTTTAGATGGAACGAGCAACATTGGTCCGCGTGCGCTGCCGTAGCATTTGCATAAAAAAAACCAAAATTAATAGTTTAAATATTTGGTTTAAAAATATACTATACATCTAACTACTTTGAACAAAAATATAACAGCTCAGCACACAGTGGCGGACCCACCCTTGTTCAAAGTGGTTCACTTGAACCACCTCATACAAAAGTTCTCTATAGCCTAGTGGTATTGCAGTTGGTAACATTTTGTAAGAGGTCTGGAGTTCAAACCATCCAGCCTTCGAAAATTTCTCTTTTAGGCTTCTTTCCTTTTACCTCCCCTCTATTCTTCTTCTTCTTCTTCTTCTTCTTCTTCTTCTTCTTCTTCTTTTTCTTCTTTTCCTTTCATTTTATCCCTTTGTTCTGTCTACCTCTTTAAGGCATTCTATAAATATTTTTGTTTCTTATATATATAAGTCAAATCATTGTTTAAAAATGATTGTTTTTCTCTTTAATAACCCTTCAATTCCTTCATTTTTTTCCCACCTGCTATTATTTGAGAAAAAAATTTAGTGTATATTTTGAACCACCACCAAAAATGTTGTAGATCCGCCACTGTCAGCACACACATCAGCTCTAAATTCAATTATTTCGAACATGTTGAATCTTAGGTGATTTATAAAGTTGATGGGTCTTAAAGGCAATGGTGGCAAAAACTTTGGGTAAAAAGTCTTTTTTCAGAAAGTGAAAGGATTTAAAAATAAATGAAGTTAGAACTTTGATTTATAGGCCAAAAACATTACTACTGTTTGCATTGCTACGACATTAGCGAGAAAAAAAAACATCTAAGATTTAATGGTTAAAATATTTGATTACATGATGCCTAATCACCTAAAAATATGTAGCTACGAAGCTAGACAGATCTTTTTTTTAAGAGGGTTTTCTATATTAGTCTCTTAAACCTTTCATAATTTGAAATTAGTCTCGCAAATCAATGAAATTGTCATTGGGTTCGCAAATTCTAATGTTATTTGCCCTCAAATCATTGAAATCATAAGTAGGTCCCCGTAGTTCTCATAATTTTTTTTTTAAAATCAGTCTCTGTAACTGTTGCTTCTACCCTAGAGTTTAGAGACCAATTTCTAAGTAACTAAAGAATCGAGGGATATAATAGCTATTCTACTGATTTGAGGGACTAGTTTCTAAATAAGTTAAAAATTACATGACCTAAATGCATTTTTCATGATTTGAGGTATTAATTTCAAAATATGAAAGATTTAAGGAACTAATATTTTAAAAAAAATATTTAAGTAGGTGGGCTTCATAATAAATGAGTTAAACTTTGGGTTTATTTAAAAAAATAGAAGAAAAATAGAAAGTAAAAAAAAAACTTTTTCTAAGTGGGCGTGTTTCAAAATAAATGGAATAGAGCTTTGGGTTTTTAAGTAAATAATGGAAAATTTGGGGAGGAATGCTTCAAGAATCTAAGCTGTGGCCCTTGATGATTGAATTATAGTCATACTATCTGAGCTAGTGAGCTATACAGGTTCGATGTTGTATTGATCTTTTTATTAAAAGTTATTTGGAACGAACAGTAGTTTGGAGGAAAATGAGAGAGATCTTCCCTGGTTCTGTGAGTTCATTGCATGAATGAACAGTGACTTTGTAAAGGAAAACATCGATAAGTTTAGTAGATTGTATAAGATAAATATAAATTAAACTGAATTTTGTGTGAATTAAGAATATAATGATATTTGTATTTGGAATAAAATAGTAATCATTCCCGAGTAAATGCATGGTTGTATTGTGTAATTTGTTGGTATAGGAAATCAGCTCCGCCCTAAAGTTTACAGACTTTAAAGTTGGATTGAGGACCATCCAAATGTTTAAATTATTAGGAAATTAATTCCAACTTTTTGTTGAAACTCACCACTCTTTCTCAAGAGCGTATGACATGCCAACCGATCAAGTGTTTAGCTGTTCATAATCATGAAAAAGGATTAATATAGTGTTTAAATGATAATTATTCCAATGTTTATTTTTCATAATTATGAACAGCTAAATACTATAGGGTTAATTGCAAATAGATCTCATGTAGTATCGATCAAGTGTGGATGGACTCCGAAAATGTTGTAGGCGGAAAGACCCTCTATTGGTGATAGTAGACCCCAAATTACTATTATTATTAGTCTGACTAGGAAATTTCTTCACGTTCTTTATGATCACGGTATCAAACCTCCGGTCAAAATTATTAATTTTTTGCTCTTAAATATAAGAACAAGTTCACTAAGAGTGTCTATGGGCACTTGAGCTAATACACGGGGAGGGTCTATCCGCACAAATAGAATTACAAGAGATCCATCTAAAATTAGGCAATACTGCATGAAGTCTATTCGCAATTAGCTCAATATTTTAATTAGTAAATACCAATACAACGAGCATACTGCATCAATGCCATTATCGACTTTAAATATAGCATTTCAAATATTGTGCTACTATATAATATTTACTAGAATACATAGTGTTTTCTACTTCATCTCCTGCTCTTTCATGGTAGAGTCTCTATAATATATTTTCCCCTATATAAAAAATTGAAGAAACGGCGAAGAAGAACATGAAATTTGAAGTGCACGGGTATGATTACGGGTTGGTCGAACGACAGCATAGGCCCGATCGACTGATAGACTGTAGGATTACAGGGTCTGAAACCCTGTTATGGTCGTTCGACCTAACGAGTTTGACCGGTCGACTAAAAACCTGGTCGGTCGACCGAACGCTTATGGTCGGTCGACCGAAAGCGTGCACAATTACAGGACTGGAATTTGTCTTTCTAGCCGGTCGACCGCATGGCTATGTCCGGTCAACAGCGAACCGGTTATGGGCCAGTTCGGTTTTCCCAGTTAGATTTGGTTTGTGTTTTGATATAAATTAAAATACGATTTAGGGTTTCTTAAGCAGAGAAATGAGAAACTTTTGAGCACTTTGAGAGAGAGATATTGTGAGGGAGTTAAGAGCTTTGGTTAGGATTATTTTTGAGTGGTTTTGTGAGTTATAACTCGTTGTATTTCTCCTTGTGGACATAGGTGAAATCTCCCCATCCTCTCCCCGTGGACATAGGCAATTGCTGAACCACGTAAATATCTGTGTTTGGCTAGATTTGTATCGTATTTGGTGGATTGCACTCGTGATTTGATTTGGTTCTCTTCTCTCGGGTCTTATCGATTCCTTTGGTGTGCGAGCACGCTTCCGCAAAGGCACGCAACAATTAGTATCAGAGCCCAGATTTGAGATCTAGGGTTTTGGCATTAGGTGGAGGGAGATTCATTGTGGAAGCTTAGTTCTTAAAGTTCTAGGCTTCGATAGATATAGCATTGTGGAGTTGTCGTTGGAGATCTCGCTTTCTTCGTGTAGTTAGGAGATCGTGTTGAAGTCTTATCTAGGATTTAGTTGGGTAATTTCTTAATTTCTTTTAA
Source organism: Asparagus officinalis (assembly GCF_001876935.1). Classification (NCBI taxonomy): domain Eukaryota; kingdom Viridiplantae; phylum Streptophyta; class Magnoliopsida; order Asparagales; family Asparagaceae; genus Asparagus; species Asparagus officinalis. Next base: position 6,773,851 of record NC_033799.1, on the reverse strand, counting down.
AGTTTGAATCTTTCTTTACATTTTAGAATGGATTGCAATAGGAGAAGAAGTTGGTGAAAACAGCAAGACGATAGCGAGTATAGTTCAGGTTGGATTTCAAAACACTAAAATTAGTATGGTGAAGTATGACGAAAAAATCAATTTTGGTTTGTGGATGAGCGACGTACAGGACACTCTAAATGCTCAAAATTTAGAAGAGACCATTCTAGTCCATGAGAGGCCATCGAAATACGATGAGACGATATGGAACAAGATGAATAGGAACGCTTATGGGGTGATCAGGACTTGTTTGGAATAAGAGCTAAAGTACGATGTGATTGGAGTGACGTTTACGATAAAGATGTGAGAGATTCTTAACAACAAGTACCTTATGAAGAGTGTTGAGAATCGATTGCACTTACTGCGGAGATTATTCAGATTCCAAATGTCCAGGGGCACCTCACTTGTGGCTCATGTGAACGGCAATACAAAGTTATTGTCGGATTTGGCGAACATGGATGAGAAGATAAGACGAGTACAATGCAGTTATCTTGTTAGGCTCCTTACCTGATGAGGAGTATGATACCTTCGTGCTCGCTTTGTTGAACGGGAGATCTTTCATCACTTACAGTGAAGTGGCTAACGCATTGACGAACTACGATTTGAGGAGGAAGGACAAAGAGACTTCTCGTGCTAGCACTTCAGGAGAGGCCTTGTTGATAAAAGGTAGAAGTTCATATCCGAGAGGTGGTAATAGGAACAGGTCAAAGTCAAGGGGCCACCACTAGTTAGCGAAGAACCAGTGTGCATTCTGCAAGAAACAAGGACATTGAAAGAGAGGTTCCCCCAAGCTCAAGGAGAAGGAGAATAGCAAGAAGAATGGTCCAAAGACCAATAAGGTGAACATCACGAGAGGTGATGATTCGATGATTCGTACTTTTCTCTATTGATTACTTCAGAGGTGAACCATATAGATGCATCTGATTGGATGCTTGATTCTGGTGCTACTTATCATGTGACTCCCCGACGAGATTAATTTGTATCATTTGATAAACTCGATGGGGGCGTAGTAGTCATAAAAAATGATCAATCATGTGGTATTTGTGGGATAGGTATCGTCAGGATTTGAATGCACGATGGAGTAGTTCGTGAATTGAATGAAGTGACATTTGTTCTTCAGTTGAAAAAGAATCTTATTTCAGTTAGAGTTTTGGAGGCGAAGGGATTCAAGGTGACCTTTGAGAACACTATAACGAATGTTACTAAGGGATCTTTGATGGTGATGAAGGGAGTCCGTAGTAGGAATTTGTATTATCTAAAGGGGATCATCAAGATTGGTCAGGTAGCTTCAGCTATTTTAAAGGCGGACACGAATAGGCTTGGGCACTATAGGCTGGGGCATACAGGTGAAAAGACACTACAAACTTTGTGCAAACATGGACTATTAAAGGGAGCAAAGAGTGGGAAAGTTGAATTCTGTGAGCATTGTGTTCTTTGTAAGAAGACGAAGGTAAAGTTTGGGACAACCATCCATAGGACGAGGGGCATTTTAGACTACGTGCACATAGATGTTTGAGTCCCACTAAGATGACATCACTTAGTGATTGATATTGGTTCATCATGTTTGTAGATGATTATTCTAGGCGTTGTTGGGTATACACCATGACGAAGAAGAGTGAAGTCCTAGAGATATTTGTAGAGTGAAAGAAGAGATTAGAACTACAGACTGGTAGAAAAATCAAGACGTTACGATCCGACAATGGCGGTGAGTATACTTCTGACCTCTTTCAGCAGCTATGTCGAGATGAGGGCATAGAGAGGTACTTCACAGTTAGTCACATATCGCAGCAGAATGGGATGACGGAAAGGTTGAATCGGTCTTTGCTAGAGAAGGTACAATATTTATTATCGTAGAGGGGTTTGGAGAAGATATTTTGGGCTGAGGCACTTTCTTATACTAGCCACTTCATTAATAGGCTGCCTTTATCTGCAATTGAGGGGAAGACCCTTATTGAGATGTGGTCGAGAGATCCAGCACACGATTACGATCAGGTAAAGGTATTTGGGTGTTTTGTATTTTATCATGTTAGAAAATATAAATTGGAACATCGAGCTAGGAAGATCATATTTGTGGGATTCAAACGTGATGTCAAAAGATACAAGCTTTGGGATCTAGTTGATAAGAAGATTGTGATGAGTAGAGACGTCACATTTGATGAGGTTTCAATCTTGAAGCTTCCCAGCTCTCATCAGGTGGAGAGCAACTCGACAGAGGAGATATCACATGTGGTAGAGATTGATGCAGCTTTACATTGTCCATATGGAGACCATATCTATTAGAGTGTCAACTGAGGTGACGCCAGGCGAGCATGATGATGATTTGAAGGATACAGGTGCAATTAAGCAGGATCAGGGTTCGACGGCTCAAATTTCAGATTCTATTGCGGTTCGGAGACAGAAGAGAGACATATGGATGCCAGGTAGGTATACAGACACAGTTGTTGCATATGTACTTCCGATGGAGAGTGTCAATGAGATAGTTCCTACTACATTCAGAGAGACCGAGCAGAGTTCGGAGGCTGATTTGTTGCATGTGGCTATGCAGGAGGAGATGAAGTCTCTTCATAGGAACGACACATAAGAGCTTGTCGAGCTTCCAAAATGACGAAAGGCTATTGGTTGTAAGTTAGTGTACATGAAGAAGGAGGACATTGAAGGCACTCTCGTAAGGTTCAATGCTAGGTTAGTTGCAAAGGGATATGCACAGGAGGAATGTATTGATTACAATGAGGTCTTCTCTCCGGTGGTGAAGCATTCTTCGATTCGGATTTTGTTAGCTTTGGTGGCACAGTATGGTTTAAAATTAGATCAATTAGATGTTAAAATAATAATTTTTTCATGGTGATTTTGATGAGGAAATCTATATGACTCAGTCATTGGGGTTCCGAGTTGCAGGGAAGGATAAATTGGTTTATAGGTTGAAGAAATCATTATACGGACTGAAGCAATCTCCTCAACAGTGGTATAAATGATTTGATGGGTTCATGATCAGTTATTCGTATATTATTAGCCAGTTTAATCCTTACGTGTACTATCCCAAGTTGAATGAAGGTATGTATATTTATTTATTGCTTTATGTCAATGACATGTTAGTTGCTTCTACTTCTAGATCCACGATAGATAGATTGAAGGTTCAGCTTTCGAGTGAGTTCGAGATGAAAGATTTGGGTGAAGTGAAGCGTATTTTGGGAATGGAGATCGGCAGAGACAGAGACAATAGCAAAATTTGTATGGCACAAGTGGTTTATTTGAAGACGGTTCTACAGCGGTTCAATGTGAGCATGGAAACGAAGCCAGTTTGTGTACTATTGGGAGCCCATTTGAAACTTTCAGCTGACCTTTCAGCGAAGACAGTTAAAGATCGAGAGTTGATGTCGAAGAATCCATATGCAAGCGCAGTTGGAAGTTTGATGTACGTCATGGTTTGTACGAGGCCGGATTTGTCACATGCAGCGAGCATGGTTTCTAAATACATGCATGACCTAGGTCTGAGTCATTAGGACGTCGTGAGATGGATTTTGAGGTACATTCGAGGTACTCTCACCGTTGGTTTGATTTTTGAGCGGGACACTAGTGGTGGGCAGCTATGTATTGGATACGTAAATTCGGACTATGCTGGAGATTTGAATAAACGTCGGTCTACTACGGGGTATGTGTTTAGTTTATGCGCCGGTGTGTTGGAGATGCACATTGCAGTTTACGGTGGCTTTGTCTACGACAGAGGCAGAGTATATGGCGATTACGGAGGCTGTTAAGGAAGTGATTTGACTTCGACGACTTTTGGAGGATCTTGGTATTTCGCAGTGATCCGTCACCATTTATTGTGATAGCATAAGCGCTATTTATTTAGCGAAGAATTAGGTCTTTCATGTAAGGACGAAGCATATCGACGTTCGTTATCACTTCGTTCGAGATGTTCTTGAAGATAAGAATGTGGAGATTGTGAAAGTCCATACGAAAGATAATCCGACGGATATGCTCACAAAGGTGGTTCCGAACAACAAGTTCGATCATTATAGAAACTTATTACAAATTCGTGATTGTTGATCGAGGTCATTCGTGACCATTTGGATGAACTATGGGCGGCTTGATCCCTTGGGAGAGGGAGTACGTAGGCAACAATATTGGTGCAAACAAATTTGGTATCGGCTCAGTTTTGGGAAAACTTCGCCGAGGTGGAGAATTGAAGTAACGACGAAGAAGAACATGAAATTTGAAGTGCACAGGTGTGGTTACGGGTCGGTCGACCGACAACATAGGCCCGGTCGACCGATAGGCTGTAGGATTACAGGGTCTGAAACCATGTTCTAGTCGGTCAACCGAACGAGTTCAACCGGTCGACCGAAAATCTGGTCGATTGACCGAACGCTTAGGGCCGGTCGACCGAAAACTTGCACGATTACAGGGTTGGAATTTGTCTTTCTGGTCGGTCGACCGCATGGCTATGTCCGGTCGACCGCGAAGTGGTTATGGGCCAGTTCGGTTTTCCCAGTAGAATTTGGTTTGTGTTTTGATATAAATTAAAATACGGTTTAGGGTTTCTTAAGCAGAGAAATGAGAAACTTTTGAACACTTTGAGAGGGAGATATTGTAAGGGAGTTGAGAGCTTTGGTTAGGATTATTTTTGAGTGATTTTGTGAGTTGTAACTCGTATTTCTCCTCCATATGGTGAAACCTCCTCATCCTCTCCCCGTGGACATAAGTAATTGCTGAACCACGTAAATCTCTGTGTTTGGTTAGATTTGTGTCGTATTTGGTGGATTGCACTCGTGATTTGATTTGGTTCTCTTCTCCCATGTCTTATCGATTCATTTGGGGTACGAGCACGCTTCCGGAACTGCGCGCAAAAAAATTACTTATAAGGAGGAAAATGTGATGTACGTTCGATATCAAGTTTTAATCAGTTCGAAAAGTACACACTTGTGCATATTAATAATCAATCAAAACAGTAATTATCAAATTTAGTAGTGGTAGCAAGAGATATGTTTTATGCGAAAGCCTCGATAAATCAATTTTTTATCATATTATTTGATCTAGTGTTCCAGCACACGTGAGCTGTCACTGGCTTATTGGTCAGAAATAAAACATATTTAAGTAACTAACCACTTTATAAATCCCATCAAGAATCTACTAAACCTCCTCTACGTACGAGATACCCCCAGGAGCAAAAATTAATCAAATAAAATTAGCGTTTTAAATGTAAAGAAATAGCTACTATTCTGGTTAAAGGCCTGGGGAACAGTGTCACGTGCTCTCGAAGACGTGTCGAGTCCTCGGGGGCCGTTGAGCTGCGGTACGGTACGTGAGGCCCCATGGGATCATACGTCAGCGTCGACTTTTGCTGTAGCCCGATCGCCGAGGATGACCCTACCAGCGGACAGTCTTTGTCGGTGTGGGTACCACTGGATCCTGAATTGACAGTTCCCCAAATTTTTCGGATTTGCCCCTAGATTTTGCACTACGCGCCTTTGTACTGGGTCGGGTCAGTTATTTTTTTTTAAGGAACATGAAACGATTCTATTAGGGTGGCACCAGGTAGACACGTCCAACCACATCCCAAATCACACCCACTCTCTCATATGTTATAATACATCGGGTCTCACATAAGATTTTAAAATTTTAAAATATCATGTGAGACCCGATGCACTGTAACATATGAGAAAAAAGGTGTGGTTTGGGATGTGATTGGGGATGTGCCCCCTGTCATTTTCCATTCTATTAAAGATGATCGAGAATAATCTAGTCAAAGATAGAATCAAGAATTGTAATAGAGTCCGAAAAGAACCCCTACATCTATGTCTGTAAGTAAAAGAAGCTAAATTACGTGTGTAAATATTGATTGCGCTCGTCGGACATGCAGATTGGAGGAAAAGTCAAAACTCTTTGAAGAGAGACATGTATGTCTATCTCTAGGTATGAATTGTTTGAACGCTTTATGATCTTAATAATTGATAGTAGTACTAGGAGGATGTTTGGGGAGGCTGATTCTTTGGTCAAACTAGCTTTTAAGTTAGACTTTTTATTTCTACACGTTCGGTAAATTATCAAATAAGTTAGTTTATAATTCGCATTTAAAAAGCTGGTATACCCCAAATTTTGAAAAATTGGCATACCCCAGTTTTTGAAAAACTAACATATTCACCTCGATAAGTTAGGTTTGACCAAACAAATTATTACTTTGTCCCAAGATATTTCAAACAATTTTGCTAGCATTTTTATCATAAAATCTAAAAAATCACTAAAAGCTAGTATAATTTATAAGCTTCAAAAAATAAGCCATCCCAAACACCATCTATGTCATTAATTGAAATATATATATATATTCTTGTTTCATATGACAATAAGTTTGATACCATTTACCTACTAAATTATAAAACAAACAAAAAAACTTTTTCTTATTCTTTTTTGCCATGAAAACTAATTGTTTGTGGTTATGGTTACAATACATACAAGATGTAACTAATTTAGTTATTCACACGTATAAAATAAATGTTTGACCATTATTATTATGGATCCACACCGTTTATTGTGATGCGTGCACTCAAATCTACATGGAGACCAGAAAATCACGCATATTCAAATATTTGTAGTGTATTCATTTAATCATACTCTCTTTGAAAGTACGAGTTCGGTAAAATGTTTTCATGGTCACTATTAACCTTAATTTTTTTAATATTACATGTTATCCTATCTATTCTAATTATCTTATATTCTTTGAATTGATAATTAAATAATTTATCTTATTCATAATGAGACTTAACATGTTATTAGATAAAGAAAATACGTTTGATATAATTCAAAAATTTTACTTATTTTAGTTCGCAGAGAAATCTAAAAAACATAAGCTAACCAACACCTAAATTTTTTTAGACTTTGTGAAAGATATCCTCCAAATTTTAAATTGTAAAAACACCCCTACAAATTTAAAATTATATTAAAATATCTTTTAAATTTCAAATTTTATTTATTTTAATTCAATAAGAAATCTAAAAGATATATGCTAGCTAGAAACTAAAAGTTTTTTGACTTTAGAGAAAATATCTTGTGAGTTCTGAAAATTATAAAAGCACCCCTAAAAATTTAACATTTGTAAAAAAATACCTTAAAATTTCAAACCTATAAACATACTAAAAACCTATAAATAACACAAACAACCCCTAAAAATCTATGGAATTTATAATAAACACTCTAAATTTTTTACAAATTGTTTAATAAAACCCTCAAAATATAGAATTTATAAAATCCTAATAATTTCCAACCTAACTATACATTGAAAATATAGGAATTGTAAATATCCCCTACATAATGTATAATTTATAAAAAATACCCTTAAAGTTTAAAAAATTACAAACAAAAAGTTCAAATTTTAAATTTTACAAAAAGCACCCTGAGAATTTCAAACTCATTAGTAAATTGAAAACATAAGAATTATAAATAATTTATAAACAATTTATAATCTATAAAAAATGCCTATAAGTTTAAAAAATTACAAAAAACCCCAAACATTCATAATTTAAAAAAAATCCATGAGAATTTTTAACCTATAGACACTAAAATAAATATACAAAATTACTAACAACCCCTTAAAAATTAAAATTTTACAAAAAATATCATATTCCCTTTAAAAATATAGGTAAGAAAATTTTTTCATGGTCAATATTATCTATAACATTTTTAAAAAGAACATAACTAATTAGAAATCTATTAAATTTAAATTTTATAAAAAAATACCCTTGAAGTTTAGTACATTGCAAATTACCCCTCCAAAATCTAAAAATTTTAATATTTTTTTATAATTCCTTGATTTCAATATAATGTTTAATAGTTTTTGTGTATTTGTGAATTACAATTTTTTAGGGTTTTTTATAATTTTTAAAAGATTTGAGGGTGTTTTTTTGTAGTTTTCTAAATTTTTATTATGTTTTTAGTGTAATGCATAGATGCCTTAATTAATAATGGTATTGAGGAGTAAGTCGTTCTTAAGATATATTAGGTTATAATTAACTGTACACATCACTATTCCTAGACAATATAGTTTATATATGAAAAAAAATCATATAAAAGAATTTATACTTTAATGTAGTATTTTTTATAAATTATATTTAATATGAACCCACCATATAATTTTGATTGTGGTCATCGTAATTTTAATACGTTTGATTGATTGACTAAATAGGTATATGGACCATAAATTATTTTATTTTCTCACATGAACTAATATTTGGTACTTAATAATTTAAATTATTAATTTTAAATTTAATATAAAGAGAAGCTCTAATTACATTTATTTCTTTACCTACAGGATAATACAATCTTATTTCCTATTTTTTGCTTGAGATTTATTCCATAGTTATGTGTATCAAATTAGTAACAAAAATAATTATTATTTATGCTTAAATTATGATGATTGTAGTTGGTCACTCACTATAATTTTCATGAATATATATATCTTACTTTCTATAGCTATCTGCACTAACCATGTATATTTTAGAAATTAGTTATTAATTTGACATATTAAATTACTTTTCTTTTGTAGAAATTTCTTCTTTGACTTTTGAACTGTGTAATCACTATATTATCATTCCAGCTTAGAAAGGACCTCACTCTAAATGGCTTTCAAGCCATTGTTTAAGTTGAACCGAAGTATATACTATCACTACTATATGTATATATTTTTTAAGAAAATTATGTCAACACTGTTTAAACAGAAGAGACTATTCTAACCTCTGATATTATAAAAACTAAATATAACCAATTGAGTGACTACATCAGAAAAGCGTGAATAAGAAGATAAAGAGGGAAGGTAACGACATTGCCAACAGTACTATCAATAGCAAACTACAATGTAAAGTTAACCTATTTTATGAAGCCCAACTACTGTCTAGAAGCATCAAGATTTTCTTATAGATATACTTTATACTTTATTAAAAAGGGTCATATAATCTTATATAATAAAATTTATTTAATACTGAATAGTAATATCATTGTAATAATATCGTTATTAGGGAAAATTCTTCATGAACAGTATGTTCTTTATGATATATAAACTTTACACTCTAAATTTTGTGTCTTTTATAGAGTCAAAATGTTTGAATACGAGCCTCTAATATTTTGCTCTCACAGTAGCAAAATCCACATAGCAGATGTGGATATTTCAGAAAAGTTATACATCCTATATACAATACAATTGCCCTAAACAAGTGAGTTATAATAGCATTTTTCATTCACGTCATTTGGGGCAAGATTTGATAGGGACTTTGCGTCAAAGGAAAAAAAATTTACAGCACATGATGAAATATATCATAATTTCCTTGCTCTAATTTCACAAGAAAATAATTCATCGTATATTCGGTTTTACTTCTATGATACGGGGAATGAGTTATAAAATTGAATGAGAATATTAGATAATGTAAATATGAGCGAAATCACAACTAAAAGTTAATGTGAATTTGAGTCAAACCACAACTAAAAGATTAATGGACATATTGCAAGAAAATTCATATGCAAAATTTCTTTGTGAATTGAATGATTACCCATCTTTTGAAGACTTCAAGATACTAATAAATATATATGTTGTACTAGATCAATATGTTTATAACTCACAAATAGTAGATTATGTGGTCACGGTCTGGATTGAAGGAAATAATGATAATATTTTATTTGAAAGATAGATTATTGAGTTGATGATCAATCCCACAAAGAACTTTGTTTTTTTAATTCTATTTTTATCAATTTAAATAATCATGATATTCAACCACGTGCATTGTATGTGCATCTCAACTACTGATCTAGAAACGGATGGGTTGTACTTGTCTCACCTGTCAATTATTTTGAATTGTTTGAATTATGTGATAGAAAATCTCAAATCATAACTTTTGATCCACTTAGAGCAAGTCCAGCAAGCTCCCACCCCACCTCCTAAGGCTGAGGTGGCGGTGGGAGCTTGCTGGACGAAATAATGAGTATCGATATCGGCATCGATGTGGGCATCGATGCCTGCATCGATACCTGCATCGATGCCTGCATCGATGTCATATTACTGTAGCGCGCGTCAATGGCTGATTGTGCTTGTCTTGGGGCTCAAGTTTGATCCAATGGCTCTCATTCACTGATGTTTACTATAAATAGGGGTAGAGAGTGAGGGGGTAGAGGTGTGAAAATTTTGTAAACTCCTTTTGGAGAGGAGGGCTACTCTTAATTGAGAAGGCCTTCCAAAAATTATAGAGCTCCTAACTAGGAGCTTGTTGGAGCTCCATAAAATAAGGAGATGCTCCCAAGACTTATTTTTATAATTTTTTATACTAAAATGTTTAAGAGCTCTTGAGAGCTTGCTGACTAGGACTCCCAACTGGGAGCTTGCTGGACTTGCTCTTACACTTCATGACATGTATATAACAACATACGAGCAATGTGGGTCATTATTATCGATAGACAAATGTACATCTTTATATGTGCGTGTAAACCCTGTGTGTACTGTAACCCTGACCATTGCTGGTTCAATTATGAATTTATGATCCAATAACAGTTAGTATAAAGTATTTCCTCAGAACAAGTAACATTGTAGAGGTCACAAGACCTATTGTGAACCAGTTGGTGGTTCAATTGTATAAAATTTGCATGTTTTGAATATTTTATTTTACTTCAATTAGGAAGGGCATGCGATGACCGCGTGATGATTTCACGTCAGATTGTTCGCCACTCGCAACCATTCGTGCGTAATTATACCAGCAAAAACTCAATACTAACATTTTTATATTGCCCAAGAAGAAAATTACATCATATCAGAAAGTGTATCTTACTCAGCAATAAAATTTTGATAACTTAGCCTAGAAAATATTCAAATGATATGAGGCGGCGAAGACTGTAATTTCTAAGCTATGCGTAAAAAACCACGTAAAACTTGAAGGTATAACTCAATTAGCATCTTGTCGTGATAAACGTTTATGACTTCATATCGTTACCCTCTTGTACGTATATATATTTTTCAAGCAATTATTCATTATCTTGGTGGGGTCCTCTCTCCATCATGTATTATTGTCCGGTGAGAGAGAAATCAGAAGTGGGAACCAACAGGAGACTCCATGGACCATATATTCACATGCAGCGGACAGTCACATAATACACATCAAGCGGTTCCACGATGCTACTTTGTACGCGTCAGATGAGACCACCCCCGCTCCCCCCCCGCCCCTCGCCCCACCCCCCCCCCCCTCCCTTAATATCGACACAAAGAGTATCAATGGAGCAATTTATTGTCTTTTGTTTTGAGAAGATACACCAAAGCTAGTCCATGCATGGACCAGGTGAAGTGGTCTAGGTTGGAATGGAATCTAAAATAACATACTTTTCCGGCTTGTTTAAGAGTTTAGAGGGCGTTCTTTTGAAATAAAATCAAAAGGGTTTTTATGGTGTTTGTAGTCATCAAAGTATGACTTTTTGACAGCAACGGACATGTGTTCCCTATATGCACTGCTTAAATTAAATTGACAATCAAGACCACCAAGAATCCTGACTTAGCCGACTCGCCGAGTCGACATCTCCTTAGATCGGCTCGAAGGGCGGTACTTATCGTCTTCTTGTCGAAGATGACTCGCTACGAGCCAACTCGACCAGTTATTCGACACATTTGCAGAGTCAACTCGAAAGACGTTACTCCTCGACACCCCTCGCTACAAGCCGAATGACAACTTCAACCTCGAACCTCCCCGCTGACAGCGCGTCGGCGTCACATTAAATGCTTGGCAAGCGCCGTCATTTCCTCTATCCCCAAAAGTCTTATGAATCATCGGACCACGTCGGCACCGCCACGCCCCCGATCACTTCACATTATATACTGAAATGTCCTCTCCTTCACTCGTTGACCGACACCTGTAAAGCAGATACTAACGTGGCCGACATCCCATACTCGGCCGAAATTACTATTCTACCCTTTTATCACCACTATAAATAAGGGTATTATTTTCAACAATAGGGCAAACAATCTCTCAGAATTCTTCTCCATTCCACTACACATAAGAACTCACACGGATCATTACTTTCTCACTCAAATCCATCACTGACTTGATCATTAGAGGAACAACGGGGGAACAAGTCCTCGTCCTCTTACGAGTTGTTATTTGTGCAGGGAGAAGCTACTCAACTCAAAACCAAATGTTCGGAGAAGTTAGCGGCCCCTAACCAACCTCACCCTCATTTTATTATTTGTGTGATTATTAGGGGCTGTTTGGTTCGCTATTATAAGGGGTGGAAAACTCAGAAAACCCCTGCACGTCAGATTTTTAGCCCTCCACGTCAGCTTTTTTGTTTCCGTCCATTTTTTTGTGCCGCTTTGGTTCGCTCGAATGGAAGAGGGGAAACTCTGCTGAAATCGCCGCCAACTAAGATTTTTTTCCTCTTCGATTTCCTTCCCCAACCAAGTGAAATTGATGAAAACTCTGCCACGTCATATTTTTTTCCTTCTCTGTTTTGTTTACAAAAGTTTTCTTTTTTTCTATGCGAACCAAACACAAGAAAAATAAATACATTGGTTTCCCACCATTTTTTATGTGCGAACCAAAGCAAAACAATCTATTTCATTTTTTATGTGCGAACCAAAGCAAAACAATCTATTTCTTGGAAAAGTTTGGAAAACTCAGAACTTGTGTTTCTTTACATGGAATTGCATTTCTCTACATCAAGGAAACGAACCAAACAGCCCCTTGACATCAACAGGGTTAATTACAAAATAGCTGTTGGGGAATTGTAGTAAACCCCAAACACCTCTTTTTATTACACTAAAACCACCATGAATTTCTGGGGAGTTGCGCATAACCTTCGTGAGCTGTTTTGTTTTACAAAATTTCACATAAAAAATCCTCATTTAGTTTACAAATCAACATCATTGTTTCTAACATCTCATGTGGCAAACATGTGCCAACAAAATCCTCGTCCAAAAAATTACCTATTTTACATTTTTAATAAAAGTATATTTTTAGGACTATGTTATACCCCTAAAATTACTAAATATTAATCTTCACAGAGATATCAACTTGTGTCTTACGCTATACCAAACCCGACTAGTTCAAGATTAAGATAACCTCCACCTCAGCACGGCCGACTGGGTTGGCCTACATCTCGCATAACCGAGTCAAAAGACGATGTTTCTCGGCCAACCCCTCAATTGATTCCACAAGCCACTCGACTCGGCTTGCTGTTTGGCCGATATCTCACTTAACCGAGTCAAAAGGTCGTGTTTCTCGGCCCTAGACCTCAGGAGTCAACAAGATGACAATTTCCTCTAACAACATCATTATTACTCTAACAACATCATTATTGCTCTAGCCTCTATAGTCTTTATGATTCATCGGACCCAATCAGTACCAAGCATCTGCTATCATTCTCATGTTAAATGACCGGGTGACTCATCTCCTTCAGCAACCAACACATAACACATGTCTGCCAACTCAACTGTTTAGCTAGACTCAGCCCAAGTTACATTCTTGCCCCTCAGACCCACTATAAAAGGAATGACACTGCATGAGGTAACTCTCTCTGGTTTTTTGGACATAACTATGAGATAATTCTATATTTCCCCACTCAATATCGTCTACTAACTTGATCGTCAGAGGAACAATCGTAGAATCCAACTCCACACTCTTACGAGTTTTTTCATGCGTAGGAAAGAACAACAAGCCCCAGAACCATTCATCAGGAGGAGTTAGAGGACCCCAATCACTCCACAAATTCTCAGATAACATCCTATTTGATAACATGACATCAACGGACTAATAAGGGAATTTTCGTCTTTTTTGTCATGTGCTTACCAGTGACTCGTTTGAGTTATTGGCGCTAATATGGAGATAAAAAAAAATAAAAAATTCACATAAGATTTAGCGAAATAAAACAGTTCATGGTGGTTATGTGCAACTCCCTAAAAGTTCATGGAAGTTTAGTGTAATACAAGAAAATTTGATGGGAGTTTACACAACTCCCTAAAAGTTCATGAGGGAAATTCTGCAATTAACCCTAAAATCAATTTGAAAATAAAATTGACTTTGTATATTAGTATAGTTATCTATTCATCTAAAGGTTAATTTGATATAAACCCTTGAACTTTGGGGTGTCTCACATTTCAAAAGTCTATTGAGCTTTAATCTCATCGCATCTGAACCTTTTTATCTATAATTTATAAATAACTAAAACGTCGTTGAGAGTAAAATATCAAATATTTACTTATCATTTACTAGGAACATATCCCTCTCCTAATTTTCAGATTTTACTCTCCCAAGGATTTTTTAGTTGTTTGCATACATATAGAGGGTGCGGTATGAAAATTTCAAAGTTTACAGAGAGTTTTTAGAGATACTCCATAGATTAAAGAGGTAATGTGAGATAAACAAACTTCCAGGAGGTTGTATCCAACACCCCTCTATAAAGTTCAAGGGGAACTTTGTGAAATTAACCCTTCATCATATTTGACTTGCAGCGTAATTCCATGTAGAAATTGAAAATAAAGAATAACAATATTATGCAATTGAGTTATTAATTCCAACTCTGATAAATTTTTTTATTTTTACGTTTGCATCTAAACAAATTCTTAATTATATGAAAATACGTTTTCTGCAGTTTAATATGCAAATCCTATCTTACAACTAATCAAAGTTGTATCTACATATGCAAAACAATTTGTTTTATAACAAAAATAAATGATTATTCAAATATCATGCTTGAAGCTAATTTTATGCACCAATTTTTTTGTTAGACGTAAAATTTGGTGTATTCACAATCTTAGCATAGCAAACTACAAAATTTTGAAAAGGATGACGTTTCAGGTACACCCTCGGTCACACTACCGACCACCCCCCCTATTGCTACAGTGCAAGAGATCCCATTTGAGACTTTTTTAAATCTCAAGTGGGCCCTCCCGCACTGTAGCGAGAGGGGGTGTGGCCGGTTGTGTGACCGATGGTGTGTCTATATCATTTTTCTTAAAAAAAAATCTTAAGTGGGACCTTCTATACTGTAACGAGAGGAGGGGTGGGGTCGATGATGTGCCGCAATTATTTTTCTTTTGAAATTTTTTCTTTCAGATAGAACTAGAGATATTTTCTTAACAATCATGATAAATCATCATGTCACACAATGGCACAATATGTAAAAACTTACAAACTCAAAGCCCTATCTGAGAACTCTCATAAACTCCACCGACCCCACGAGCTCGTGGACGTCACGTACGGCGCTCTCCCTCCCCTGCCATCCAACTCACCACTCAGAGGGCGCGCTTCTGCTCCCATCTTTCTTTTCATTTTCTCTCTCATTTATACTTATTATAATAATATTTTCATTATGGATAATTTTCACGAAACCCCCTGGTTTGGAGTGATTTCAGTGACATTGCTAAGAACTTTGAAAATAAAAGAAAACCCCTCAACATTGGAGAGTTTCGCAATGTGCTACCAGCCATTTGAGAATTTGTGGGGGCTAATAGAACTGGAGAAAACATGAAAATTTTAGGGGTATACTTTATGTCTTGTTTGGCAAATGTTTAAGAAGGGTTAATTTAGTTATTTTATATTTTATAAATTAAAGTAGGAGATAACTTTTCTTAGCCCCTCACTTAATCAATTGCCAAACAACTAGTGTAGCCAAAATATATCCATATCTGAGGATTTATCTATATACACACCCGTCAGAATGTAAATATGGTTATTGATATCTATATCTGATAGGATATAGTTATAGATACGATGAATATCCATATCCATATCTAAAATATCAGAACGTATATTAGTCATACAATTGTAATTATTTTAATCTTTAGATCAACGTATTTAAGGTTTATTTTGATAATCAGGAGATCTAATCTTAGATTTCTAAATATTAATTAACTCTCTTGTATTGCCATGAACTATATTCTTTTCTATATTATATGGTTTTCTCATATCTATTTTGTATTTGCATGTATACTGTAACCATATTTGAATTTGGAGGACATGAATATAAATTTTTCTTAGCGATGTATAGATGTATCCATATCTGTGATTGATAAGCAGCTATGAATATGGTAAGTATTACATCCGAGTGGTATATGAATCGTTAACACCCCTCCAAATAAAAACATACAATTTTACTAAGATATTGTATGTCTGCTTGTGTTTATTGAACAGAAACAAGAATAGTTATTGTAGCCATCATGCTATTATAGCTTTTTTTTATTTTTTATTGTTCGGTTGTCATATATCACGAGTAAGGTTGCACTCCGAAATCTGACGTAGTAGCCTTTGATAATTTTTCTCCAATTTGAAATGATTTTGCTTGTAACTAATGTATATAGTTGTCTTGTCAGTCATGAGTAGGATGCATCTTTTTTAGCCACGTTAACTTTCCAAGTTATCGTGTTTCAAAAAGGAATTTTAGAACTCAACATAGGTTAATATTATTTAAATTTTAAATATCATTGGAGTTTAATGCAAAACACTCCAAAAATTCAGGGAGCTTTAGGAAATTCACCACTTTTATTTGCCCGTTTTCACCACTCTCTCTCTCTCTCTCTGCACTGACTGACCATAATTGATTGCAGCAGTAGAGAGAGAAACAAAGCAAGCTAGAGAGAGAAAGTGGAGAGAGAGAATAAGAAGGTGTGCAGGGTCCTTTGTATGTAAAAATGGGGGCCGCGGCTCAGACCACCAACACCCCCAAACCCCCAAACGGCATGGGCGGTCACCTCACCCCCCACCCACTATTTCTACCCATCTCCTCCTCCTCTCCCCCCTTCTTCCTCTTCTTCTCCTTTTTACTATTCCAGCGGTAAGGTTACCGCTCTCTGCGGGGGGTAGAAACCCACCAATGGCGGCCGATGGGGCTGAGATGGTGGCCCCGGCTCCTCGCTCGCCGCCCAAGTACCCTGATTTCTGCGGGAGGAGGAGGCTGCAGCTTGAGGTCCAGACAATGAATCGCGAGGTTGGGTTTCTTGAGGTAGTTCATTGTTCCCCTTCTCTTTCCTTTTGTTACTTGCTGAGCGAACTCTCGCTTGTGAGTTATGAGTTTAAGATTTTGATGACAACCCACCTCTTAGTTTGCGTTGTAAATAACTAAGGATACTTGCATTTTTATTTTATGGACATTTGGTTCAGTGAGTTCGTAGTGGAATTGGTGGGATTAGTGCTTCGTACTTTACCTCTAGCCATGATTGTATTTTGTAGCGAATAAAGCTCTTTTAAAGTCAAATATATTTTCTTTTACCAAAATGTTTTCTTATTAGGGGAAAAAAAAGCTAAATGACTTCACAATAGAGTTACCCATGTTTATTATCGACAAAATGAAAGGCGGAGATGCATTAGCAAATGTTAGGAGCTACTATTGATGAGTTGATGAGTAGAGGATCCCAATCCTTATTTTATACCCATAATGGCCTTGTAAAAAATATATATATCTTTTGATTCGGGAGTTTGGCCTTACCAGTTGAGTGCACGGATGAGCGCTATTGATAAACTGCGGAAAATGGTCTGCTATTAAATGAAATGACATTTTTGGGATGGCGATTTTGAGTTTGGCAGTTTCTCCTTTGAGTGCAGCAGTTTAACTTTAATATGATGTAGGTATCTTGATGAAATATTTGTTTATGTGCACAAATAGAAAGATGAAAAAGAGGAGGTAGGAGCAAAGGGCTAAATGTCAATACTCTCTAATTAAACAGAGGTTGGTGTAAATGTCAGCTGAAAGTTTTGGTGTCACATCATACATTGGGTGGTTGGAGGTGGCTGAGTTGTAATGTTGGTGAAATTGAAGGTTGTTCTGTATTTTGCCTTATTCTTATTGCATTTCCCCCTCTAATATAGTTTTAATTCTGGTTAGCGCGTTGTTCGAATTTTTCAACATCCCTTAGATTTAGTAGAAGAAACAGGAGGGACTGACCGACTGACAATATTCTTTTCCTTGTATTTCTTTATTCTTATGCAAATTGACTGAAATATCATGATAATTTTCATGTTAGCAGGAGGAGCTACAATCATTGGAAGGGCTTCAACCAGTTTCTAGATGCTGCAAAGAGTATGATTCCTTATAATTTGTTTGTAATGTACAATGCAGTTTTATGCCCTTAGTATCAAGAGCTATCTTAGTTAGCATTTGCTCATCTGAGAAATGAGATTTAAATACAATGTTTTAATCATATAACATCTGAGAATAAGCATGCCCTGTTTTTACTTTCATGCCAGATTTCGGCTTGATGAAAGGTAAGTATCTGCATAAAGCTGACAATAATCTGTTGTTTGTTTTCTTTTGTGCTACAAATTTATGGCTCTCGATACCACCCTTGATCAGTATCTAGGGTTAATATATTGTATCAGTTAAAATTATGACATATTATGTACAAGTTTTCCCTTTCTTCCGATGATTTACATGAAACAGACATTGGTTTCACTAGTTTACGCAGATATTGCTCTTTAGCAGAGGAACTTTTACGAGAATTTATGAAAGAGATTGTACTTGTCTACCTTATGTTTTGTGTTTTAGTTCTGTAGTCCAACCACGATACTAGCTAGGGAAGCTAATTATTCAATCAAAGAACATGCTCTTTCTGATTTGCTTATAACATGTTCAAATTTAAAACCTTAAAAGACGGAGGTATACCTGTTCTGATGTAGCTTCAGAGGAGTGATAATGCCACTCTTATTCGTTGATTAATTGTTCCTCTATAATGTATCTAAATGTATTAGCAAATATTATTAAGGAAGCAACTAGTTGATACTTAAGTATTTGTTTGGTTACCTACAGTGGCGGATCCTGAAAAGCTTTCTTGGCGCAGGGGCCGTGGGGGTAAATATTTATCTAAATATAAAAAATATAATGGTTTAATTGCAATCAAATACCCTATAGTTTCACCTACTTTTCACATATATACCCCCAGTTGTATTTGGTTGCACTTAATACCCTCGGTTATGCAGAGGTGAGGATTTCCCCTGGAAAAATTCTCATGCAACATATAATAATTGCAAAACATTTAAATAAACTAGGATTCGTTTAAAATAGGATTTGATAGAATTAACAAGGAAGTAAGGGTGAAAATGTAATAAATTTAGCATGTGAGTGTCGCAAGAGAATCTCCACGGAATATTCTCTCGTTTACAAAAGCAAGGCTATATAAATACAAAATTTAATATTTAAGTGCAGGCAAATACAACTGGGGTATATATGTGCAAAGTAGGTAAACTATAGGATATTTAAGCGCAATTAAGCCTAAATTCAAATGGGTAGCTAATTAGTTAGTGATTACAAACAAGGGTTAGGGTGCAAATATTTCAAATATTTTTTTTTTTTTTTGGGGGGGGGGGTTGCAGATTATAATTTTGGAAGGACTCAAAATTATAATTTTATTTTGTTAGCACCTACTATTATATGTATAAAAAAAGACTCATCAATTCACTTACTTCATTTATTGTGTTATTTTTGGCAGGGTTCACGAATTTGTTGGAACAAATCCAGATCCATTAGTACCCCCGTATGTTCTCTTCATATCTTTTACTTTATTACCATTATATTTGTATGTGTCACATTTATAGGCCTTTTTTTGTTTCACCAGGAATAAGAAGAAGCGCAAGTCCTGTCGCTTTTTTAGATGGCTCGGGTACATTCTGATCTCTCCTCTATAGCTATATTTCCATCATAAAGCTCCTCGTTTAAAATTTGTTGCTGATCTTTATTAAAGTAATTCATAGTCATATCCGACAGGCTATGCTAACAAGCAAATTAAATGGGTAAGTTGCAAAGTCATAAAGTGCCATAGAGGCCGAGAACAAAAAGTTATGTTACTAACGGCATTTTAAAATGATACATAGATGTATTTTCTCTAGTAGAAGTTCGTATTAACTCTTTTTTCCTTTTGAGTGCGAACTCTTGTAGTAAATTGATGATTACACTCTATCTCTGTTCGGTTTTAACAAGGAACCTGTCCTGCTTGTGCCTATCGATACGGGGGAACTATATAGCTTTTTCTTATGAGTTTTTTCGTAATTAGATTCAGGATGTGACTTGTGTAGTTTTTTTATTCAAACTGCTGCTTACATTACTGTAGCTCATGCATGTTCTTGAAGTTGCTACACTTATTAAAGTTATTTATGCGAAAACTCATGAATTGTTTGATGGTCTTATTTACGTCTGGAGTACATTTTGAGCTGCGCAACTTATGTTTCAGTAGTATAACTTACATGAGACACTTTTAGAGGATGTTTTGTACGGTGCAACCATATTTGTAATGGTGTTTTAATTGCATGCAAGTGCAGTTGTAATTGTTGTAATGTGTAATTATAGTTGCATTTGTTTGGTTAGTCACCCTGCTAATTAAATAACTTTAACCACAACAAAACTCGATATCCCCATCTGTCTGAACTAGGAGATTGTGTTTCTTCCATTCTTTACTTTCTAATCCAAAAATCCATATCGCTATGTTTTAAAATCTTCCCGCCTAGTCCGCCTAGGCGGTACCTAGGCAGCCTAGGTTCTGATTGCATAGGCCTTGAGAGTGCCTAGAGGAGTGGAGACCGATTACGCAGACTGCATTGTTAGATTTTGGTCGTGATTTCCTCTGTTGTTGTCGCCACGTCCTGTTAACTTTCTCCGAAGTCCTCAATCTCCTCCACCGACCACCTACTCCTCCGACCTCCTCCGACCTTTAGCAAAACCTTTTCTGTCACCACTTAAAAAAGAAATCCTGCTAGGTCTTGCGTATAGACGTTAGGCGCTAGTTTAACACTTAGCAATGCCTAGTGCTTTCGATAACATTGACTATAATAATAATAAAAAACGCCTAGGCCACGACTTAGGCATAGGGTTTGATGTCTAGGCCGCCTAGCTCTTTCTGTAACCTTATTTGCTCAAAGGCTACAGGATCTTACCTAAAAATTAAAAAGAAGCCAACAAATCTGGTTTTTTGATACCAGCAAGACATCTCTTCGTTCTGTTTGCTCGTGTCTTCCATCAACTTGTCATCTGTAGCCCACACCCTGATTCTTCCCCAAATTTACCCATCTGACTTGCTTTGGAGAGGGTTCCCTCCATCTCCACTACGAAGGACGGGTCGTTCCAAGACTTTGCTCAGCTCTTACAGCCTTACACTGCACCTTTAGCTTCTCTACCATCTCCTTTTTTGGAAAAAACCCAATCTCTCGATTGTTATGAGGCAGTACTTTTTGGCAGTAGCTTTCCAACAAAACCTCTTTAAGCCGTAGAATAACCTAAGAACATGCCCTTTGCTACCTGTTGACCTAACTTGTATCACTTTTGATTTACATGATGGGTAGAAAAAGGAGAGGAGAGATGTGGAATCTGGTTTCTTTGGTTTGGCTATAAGTTTTGGTCTAGGTATAATTGGTTGGGTAATACTAACCATATTACTAACTTTATACTACTTTTCTGCTTCAAGGTGCAAACATATGGGACCTTAGAGATAAATGTTTATGGTAGCAATTCAAAAGACCCAATATTTTGTGTCATATACAGTACGAGAGGAAGTATGTAACTTGTATTAGCTAACACTATCCGATTGGGTTTGGATTAGGGATGAGGCCAGGCAACTGTATAATAGAGATTAAAGAAAGTGGGGAGCGTGGGGATGCTGGGGGTTGTAGAACAACCAACGACTGTTTAGCTGGAAAAATGATTTGATCCTGTAGATGGTAGTCAGGTTTTATTTATAAGCAAAGCAGCTAAGAGTATAATTATTTCAATATGAGACTAAACAAACTTCTGTCTTCTGCACTCTAGTCACATTTTTGTGATAGTACTTCAATATCCAATTACCTCGTTATCGCAAACCATCAAAATTATCATTTCAAAGCATGTTCTCCTGCAATATAGTATCCAAGTACTGACCAATTAGCAAAACGCATGAATCTCATTTTCCCCAACCAGATCAAAGTTCTGCTGCTGCCTTTCCTGTATCTGCTGCTGTACTGACTGCAAGAAGCCAACCTGCACCTGCTGCCCAAGCCTCAAGGATCTCTGCTGCTGCAGCTGCTCTTCCTGCTGTAAACTTCCTCAGTCCTGCTGCTGCAATTTCTCAGACTGCTGCTGCAATTTCTCAGACTGCTGCTGCAATTTCTCAAACTGCTGCTGCAATTTCTCAAACTGCTGCTGCCCATTGAATCGTTGCTGCTGCTGCTGCAAACCATCAAAATGCTGCAGCTGCAGCTGCTGTGAAACTTCCTGCTGTAAAATGCCGAAAAGCTGCTGCTGCTCCCCGACGATATCTTGTCCGGAGTATTCATGTGGGTGCGTGTTCGATTGCCCGAAGTGTACAGAGGTACGTCTCTGTCCTAAGTGTAGTAAACCCTGCTGTGTTACTGGATGTTTGTGTTGATATGTGGCTATGGTTTTCGTAGGTTGTATTGTATTCTGACGATTATATTGAATATAAAAAATTTTTGTCTGCCGAATATGTTACTTGTTTAGATTCAGGGAAAATATCTTCATGTTTCTCTGCTTTGTTACTGTATGTATGTTGATGCATATGGTTTTTGTAATTCATTTCTGTTTAGTTTTCTTTTGGTTTTGTAGGCTGTATTGTATTCTGATATATGATATTGAATATAAAAGTTGTCTACAAAATTTGTTGCTTATTTGGAATTAGGAAGGACGTTTTGGTGTTCTTTTTATCAAATATGACTTACATTAATTTAAGTTCCTTATTGAATTTTTTTTTGCTTTATTAATAGTTCAATTTTGATTATTTTTTATACGTTATCCTGACTGCTAATAGACTTCTAGTTATTGTACCTTATCTGAAATTTTGATTACTTTTTGCCTTTAGATTATGAATTATGGATTTGGATCCTTTTCAGTTAAGATGATAATTGTTGACGGTCCAATTACTCAAATCATTGCCGTGTATTTCAATTTCGGTAGATTGGATGTGGCATGCTATTATGAATTTTAATGCCTTGCATACCGTAAGGTTGGATATGTATCAAAACATGGAATAAAAGCTGCGACAATTTCTCTAGCATGAGAACCATTAGATATAATACCATTTTAGAATCTGCAATATGTATAGTAGTATTGTATTCGTATGCAACTAGTGTCTCCTTAGGGGTTAATGGTCGGGACATTTGGGAGGATAATGAGATATTTTTGAGCATTCTATTTCATAGTGTTATTTATTAAGACAATAGAACAAGGATACTACCTTTTAGTGTTATTGGTTTATTGGAATACTAGTGAGACAATTTCACCATTTGAGATAAAATTATCCGACTTATATACAAATATTTTGTCCCAATAGTAAAAATTTATTTCATCCTTCACATTAGAACAATTATGTTCCACATTGAAAGAAATTGGAATAATTTTAATTTTTTTTGTATTACTTAACTACGTACTAATTATATTATAAATATATAACATGATATATAAAATATAAAGTA
Source organism: Asparagus officinalis (assembly GCF_001876935.1). Taxonomy (NCBI): domain Eukaryota; kingdom Viridiplantae; phylum Streptophyta; class Magnoliopsida; order Asparagales; family Asparagaceae; genus Asparagus; species Asparagus officinalis. Next base: position 6,750,416 of record NC_033799.1, on the reverse strand, counting down.
ATAATATATTTATTATATTATCATATAATAGAATAAAATATTATTATAGTTTAATTTATATGTATAATTTATTTTATTATATTTATTATATATTATTATGTAATATCGCATACTATATATTATATAATAGCACAACATATTTATTATTAATATTATATAATATTTTAATAGTATATATTATTATATAATATATTATATTGATTGTAGTTTTTATTTTATTGTAGCAATTATATTATATTGTATTATATTAAGCCAATATAATAATATAATTTAATATAATATCATATTAAAATTAATGAATATGTTAGTATATTACATTTAACTATAAAATATAATATAATAAAAATAATGTCATGTGATCATATTATATTATCTTATATTAATATAATAAAATATATTATTGTGCTATAATATAATATGTTTTAGATATTTTTTATATATCATAGTAATTATTATATAATATTATACTTTGTTTTAATTACAATATAGTATCTTAAATAATATTATATTGAATGAAAATATTATAATATTTTATGCAATAAATTTTAACCTATGACTCTATTCTGATATATTAAATTAGATATTATATTAAATATATTGTTTGTATATTATATTAGTTATTATATATATATATAACATACTATTATAATAATTACTAATATTTGTAAAATAATATTATATTAGTTATTATATATATATATAACATACTATTATAATAATTACTAATATTTGTAAAATATTATGATATAATATAATACTATAGTTTGAAATTGTTATGGTGTTTCCATTCGCCAAAGTGCAACTCATTGCCAAGTAACGGACATGTGTATTTCTGCATGCAAAGCCCCAATCAAATTAGTAGCCAAATACCAACAAGAGGATCCTGGCTTAGCCGACTCGTCGAGTTGACATCCCTTATGTCGACTCGAAAGACGGTACAAATCGACACTCTTGTCAGGGACTCGAAGAGCCATTAATCGACAGCACTCGACTCAGAGACCATCGACAACGTACTCGCGGTTAGAAGGAAATTCTACCTCGAGCCTCCCCCTGACAACATGTCAACATTGCAGTTAATGCATGGCAGACACATCATGCCTCTAGCCCCAATAGTCTTCATTACTCATCAGACCACGTAGGCACCGCCATGTTTCCGATCACTTCTCGTTTAATGTTGAAGTGATCTCTCCCCCAGTCGCCAGCCGAAACCTGTAAAGCAGGAGCTGACTCAACTGCCAGCCCACACTTTTTCATCGTCATCTTGTGCTCGGCCACAATGTCGGTTCTATCCTTATAACATAGAGAAGGTTCTGAATTTTGAATCCTTTAGTGCAAACTATATTGCACATAAGAACTCACACAGTTCTTCACTTTCCCACTGAAGCTAACCAGCCGATTTGAGTGTCCGATGAACCATGGAGGAACCAGTCCTATTTGTGACACGCGAGATTGGCCGCACCCCCATATTGCTTGCCAAATAGCAATGTTCGAAATACTCGGTCCCATAATTTTTGCAGTCCAAGCTGGGCCGTATAATTATATTCCTTTACGGTTAGGTACGTAAACGCTGAGCCCAGCTCAACCCAATCTTTTCACGCCCAGCTCGATGCCCACGTTTCCTCATCGCATATTTTCTCCTCTTGCTGCAATACCACAGCAAACGTGGTCGCGCCACGAACTTTTCAGGATTGCTGAAGCGTGGCTGCTGATACTATAACGCGTTCAAATGTCACGAAACAAGAAACGTCTTCATCCACCCGTTCCTGCCGAAGCTTGGACCGTGATTGCGCTATTTAAGATCTTCATCATGAACAAACACGCTCCGTAGATGACTTAATATATTGACCACATATCTTTACTCGTAAATATGAAGAAGGTCAGTGGCGAATACCAGCGAGCGATAGCGAATCATAGATACACATAATATTAATCGTCTAGCCGACGCCTTCGAATTGTCAGGATCTTGCCTCACACCAAGGTCGAAACGTTACCTCATCCTCCTCAATCCTCATCATCTCATCCCCTTGCGGCACAACAAGCAAACCCGAGCCCGAACTCCGCTCAACTACAAGTCACGTGTCCCCGACACCACTCCCTCGTCCACGCTGCTCCCGCTCCTCCCCAAGCACCTGGGCCGCCCGGGCCGTATTTATATCGAGTACAATAAGTCGCCTTGCTTTCGCCGCACCTCACCCCTCGCAAGCCTACCCGTACGCCGCACCCGCCGCCTCTCCGTCGCCGGCGATGCGCGCCCGGACTCACAGACCTCACCTCCCTCCTTACTCGCATCTCCCCTCGTCGCGGCATCTGCCTATCCAGACTTCCCTACCGTGCACGTCGCGTCTGAACGGGCATCTACGTATCAGCGACGGAGGTCTGCGACGACACCGGGCCTCTCCCTTCGCGTCGAATTGGGACAGGAAGTCTGTTTTCAACTTTAACAGTGTAAAAAATGGTGGCGCAATTCTTCGTTAAGGGGTACAGGCGGACGAATCGCCACCCGTGACGGGACCGAAGGACTCGAGGTCGCCGGACTGGGATACGAGGGAAGCCGGATCCACACTGCGTTCCAAGCCGCTGTGGCGGCGGTGAGAGGGCGGATTTAAAGCTAGCGAAGGGAGGCGAGGGGATGGCGACAAGCGAGGATATGCGGCTTACAAGATATGCTGGGACGTCGGGAGTTATGATCGGATCTTCTGCGGCGAAGGAGCGGCGGCGATTGGACGGGGTCACGTCATAAAATACTCGTAAGAGCAATGTAACGCCAGAGTTTTAATGAGATTGATCGCCATAAGGGCGTTCGGGCGGTGAGCAATGGGGTGGTCGATTAGTGCTCGGTGGGCATTCGAGGCCCGGGTGTGACGCCACAAACGGCGCGCCGGGATCTTAAGGTTGGGGCTTCGACGATGGAGGGAGTTCCTGGCTGATGTTAACTTGGTGATGGATCGTCGCTGTTTGCTCTACCGCGGGTGAGCCGTTGATTCGTTCGAAATCTCCCCTTTGGTCGCACGGAGCTGATTGTGGGTCCAGGATGTGATACCCGGCGAGCTATCTCAAAATGGCGGGAGGATCGTGCTGCGCGAGCGTGGT
>NC_033799.1:6746852-6747276 GCF_001876935.1 Asparagus officinalis | reverse complement strand
GAGCTCGATCAACAACAGTTCAAAGAAGGCCTCTCTTCCTCCTCCTCCAGATCCGCCTCTCCAAACGGGTACAGAAAGGTAACCTCTTTCATAAATGTTTGCAGGTCCTTCGGTTCGAAAATCCAAGACCCCGTTTCCGCCGCTGCACTTGCACCACGTGACGTCCCCGCGTCATCCAACGTGGTCCAGATCGCAGATCCGGACTCCTCCTCTGCACTTGCACCACGTGACGTCCCCGCGTCGTCCAACGTGGTCGAGATCGCAGATCCGGACTCCTCTTCCGCCGAGGAGATGGCTTCTGAAGACGCTCCAGCATTATCAAAGAGAGCACGCCAAAGACGGCGTCAACACCTTGCTCGTCAGCTGGCCAAAGCTTTGGAGCCGACAGATGGGATCCACTACAATGAAGATCTAAAATCCAGGC
>NC_033799.1:6744134-6746710 GCF_001876935.1 Asparagus officinalis | reverse complement strand
TTGGAATGCCTAACGTTGGGGCTTCGACGATGGATAAGGGAGTTTCCTGCTGATGTTACATTTGTGTGGTCGGTCCTGCCTGCGTGTCGGCTCTACGCCACGGTTGACCCGCCTTGATTTCCAGTTCGGATCTCCTCGCTTTGGTCGCCGGAGCTGCATTGTGGGTACCAGACTGTGCATACCCGGCTGGCGAGGCTCTAATGCAACAAAAGTGGCGGGAGTCGCGTGCTCTGCCGGTGGTAATGCAAGGGTCGAGAAGGGGAGCGCCGTGAAGTTGGCCGGTGGTGCGGGCATGATCATGGCGAACACCGCCGAGAGTGGAGAAGAACTCCTTGCGGACTCTCACCTCATTCCTGCAACGATGGTCGGAGAAACCGTAGGTAACAAGATCCGGAAGTACATTGCGTCCGACCTGTCTCCCACCGCCAACATCGTTTTCCGAGGGACGGTCATCGGGCCTGACCCGGCATCACCGAAGGTCGCTGCATTCTCGAGCCGAGGCCCGTACCTCCACGCGCCGGAGATCATCAAGCCGGACGTTATCGCCCCCGGTGTCAATATCTTGGCGGCATGGAGCAACGAGAGCGCTCCTACCGATCTCGAGATTGATCCGAGGCGTGTTGAATTCAACATTATCTCCGGAACTTCAATGGCGTGCCCGCACGTCAGCGGGCTTGCTGCGCTGCTCAAGAAGGCACACCCGGACTGGAGTCCGGCTGTGATCAAGTCAGCGTTGATGACTACAGCCTACAATGTCGATAATTCCGGTGACACCATAAGAGATCTGGCCACTGGAGACGAGTCCAACCCTTTTGCTCGAGGATCTGGTCACGTCGATCCCAATAAAGCGCTCGATCCTGGTCTAGTCTACGATCTTCAAACCGTCGACTACATTGCGTTCCTCTGCTCGGTCGGGTACTCTCCACAGCAGATCGCCATTGTTGCTAGAGACGGAACAACTGTAAATTGCTCGGCGATTAACAAGAAATTGGCGAGCGCAGGAGGCCTCAACTATCCTTCCTTCTCTGTTGTTTTCTCGTCCGATAACGATATTGTGACCTATAATCGAGAGGTGAAGAACGTCGGAAGCGGACCAGCGACGTACGAAGTTGAAGTATCTAGCCCTGAGGGGGTGAATGTAACAGTGAGACCGAGTAAGCTCGTGTTCGATTCTCCAGGACAGAGCTTATCGTACGAGATTGCATTTGTTTCGATTTCGAGATCGAAGGCTGATGATTTTGTGTTTGGATCAATCTCATGGAGTGATGGAGTTCATGAGGTGAGAAGTCCGGTTGCTGTTGGCTGGAGCTTGAAGCTTTCGGCCTCAATTTGAGATGATTGAGGGTCGAGCTATGAATAGGGCGGTTCATGAGAGAATAATCGAATTAGGATTCAGTCTTTGTATTATGAGAAGATCTCTTACGTATCCTTTGTTGATTAAGGGGTTTGTTGATATTGTATTCGAGCTTGAGATGTTCGAGGATTCTAGCCCTTTTATACGTCTTGATTATATTCATACTCTCTTTTATATTGAGAATAATTTCTCCATAACTAGGTTTTTATTTACTTTTTAGAGATAGAGACTCTCTGCATTGTTGCATAGGACCCTGCCTCCAACTAACAGCAATCAGACTTGAACACTATGAACACCGTCACCTCCATGAAACCCATCCAAATTTGTGAGTCCCTGCAGCGATCTCCACGCTCTCTGTAGCCTCAAAAACCATCTCATGACTCAATCCCTGCCCTTCACGATCAAATTCAAGCCTTTTCGGCTAACTGTCACCGAGACCCCCTCTGGACTTGATATCAACGTTGTACACCGGAGGCCCATCACGGACTGTTTGCGTCGAAAATTGATGTATTCATTGCGGTATTCATTACAACTTCAATCGTTACAATGAAAACAAAAAAAAATTGTCTTTTTATAAGACTTTTACACAATGAAAACAAAAGTTTACAACTCTCGTCAAAACAAACGCAGAGATCGTTTATCGGTCTTCTGCTTGCGTGGGATCTTTGCCTGTGCCGGGGTTTATCCGTGGACCGCCTTAGATCTGGATCCGGTTGATGAAAAATTTGGCAGAGCTTCGCCTTCGCCGAGGAAGTATTTGATTTGAAGCATTGAAATCGACCAAGCGAAATCAGGGCTCTTCTCGAGATTAAGACCAAGCCTAATCTCAAGGGACGGACGGAAACGGGCGTCGGATCTCTCGAACTCTCCTTCTTTATGCCGAAGAACTCGCCAAGATCTGTCAACCCTCGCTGAAATTCGTGCTCCTTTGACTCCACAATCCGGCAGCACCTCCTCGTCTTGATAATCAATCGCCACAGAAAATGGAGGCCTTTGGTTCATATGTATAGGCCTCAAAATGCGGTTATTTGGATAAGAACAAGGGATTTGGCTCTATCTTCAGTCAACAGCAGCCTAACAACGTTTAGGGATGATCTCAAGTCAGTTAAGAACCCCTGAAACCGATAAACCCTGCAAAAAACCAATTTAAAACTGTCAAAACGTGTTTTGGAACTTTAGACTGCGCAACAGGACAATCCGACCCGCGCTCGCGCGGGTCGGA
>NC_033799.1:6731765-6743119 GCF_001876935.1 Asparagus officinalis | reverse complement strand
TTCATCGCAACGCGTTGACCGACGTTGACCTAGGGTTGTGCGTTGACCGGCGTTAACCCTAGGGTTTCGTGTTAACCTGAGGAGGACCAGTTTATACTCGTGTACTCCTGGGAGTTTCGGGAATCAGTTTAACCTCATGTACCCGTCGGAGGTTGCCAGGTTATCCTTAAGAATTATTATCTGTAATATTCTCTAGGAACTTCCTGTCAAAATGGGAAACAGTTTAGACTCATGTACCCGTTGGAGTTTTGAAAGGTTATCCTTAAGAATTATTATACGTAATATTCTCTAGGAACTTCCTGTCAAAATGGGGAGCAGTTTAGACTCATGTACCCGTTGGAGTTTGGATATCGAGTATTCCGATAAAAGGCGAAAATATCGCGAAATCACCCAAAATATAAAATTGGGTCCCGAATATTCCGAAATAGGTGAAAAATCACGAAATCACCCAAAATATAAAATTGGGTCTCGAATGTTCTGAAAATAGACGAAAATATCTCGAAATTATTTGGGAAACAGAATTGAACTCCGAAAATTCCAAATCTGACTGAAAATGCCGCTCAATTATCCGGGAAAAGAAGTCGAACTCTGAACATTCCAAATAGGATCAAAAATGCCGTGAAATTGTCCGGGAGATGAGGTTAACCTTCGAAAATTTCGAAAACGGACGAAAACGGACGAAAATACAGCAAAAGAGGCACTAGACCCGGTCTGACCCGCGTTCACGCGGGTCAGATGAATCCGACCCGCGTTCACGCGGGTCAGATGGATCCGACCCGCGGAACGCGGGTCGGATTAATCCGACGCGCAGAACGCGGGTCGGAAGGGGGTTTAAAGGGGAATAAAAATCCCCAACTCCTTCTTCGGTTCCAGCTTTCTTCCCCCTCTTCATTTCGGTTCTCTTCTTGAGTTCTAACCCCTCAAGAGCTCCTCTTCCTCCAGAATTCCAACCGAATCAAAGCTCCTCCTCCTTTAAAACCATCAGCTCCTTCCTCTCTTCTTCCCATTTGGATTCGAGCAAAGGAGGAGATTCGGATCTAGGGTTTCGGCCATTTGAGTTCTTCTTCCCCCTTTCAAGCTTCAAGAACTTGGGTAAGTCTTTTCTAATGGCTTTGATTCCCTTACATTGACTCTAATTAGTTCTTCATGCTTTGATTCAATGTCTTGAAACCCTAGTTCTTGGATTTGGGCAAAAACCGAATTTTGAACTTGAGCTTTGAATGTGGCCGATTTTTTTTTTTTGAGTTTGATTCTTGAATTTGTGTAAAAAACTGAAGTTGTTGATTAGAACTCTTTGTTAGCCGAAATTTCCACTGTCCATGGCCAAAATTTACTGTTCATGGCCGAATTCTTGGACTGTTCATGGCCGAAATTTTCTGCTGATCGTGAATATGATTGACTTCGTAATTCTGGGTTGATGATGGCCGAGTGAGCCCCTTTGTCGCGCCTGTACATGATCGAGTTTGCATTTGGTTGTGGTTATGTGCATAACTTGATGATTAACATATTAATTTGATCCCTTGGCATCAATTGTGTATGAGGGCTAAACTCTTTTGCTTGATTCTGGCGCTCGTGTTTGTATTTGATTGAGAATGAGGTTGATGACTGAATGCGTGGTCGAACGGCTCCTCGAACCTATGTGTGGCTGAAAATTCTTGTAGAGGTCTTTGAGCTATTCATGGCTGAATTCATATATGTGCTTGAACTTTGTATATAATTCGAACTCATATATAATTGAACTCATGTATATGATCGACTTCAAACTTTGTATATAGCCAAGCTCTTGTATATGATTGAACTCTTATGTATGCCTTGGGTTCAAACATGTGTAAGGTCGAGAATTAACTTGAATTCAAACTTATATAAAGCCAAGTTCTCGTGTATGGTTGAACTCTTATATTCCTTGAATCCAAACTTGTATGTAGCTCGAGGATTTGAACCCGAACCTGTATATGGTTGAACTCGTGTGTGACCGAACACTTTGTTGAGCTCTTGGTCGATGACTTGCACTTGAATTTAATTATTGGCCGAGGATTTTTTGTAATCTTGTATATGCCTTGAATTCGAGTCAATCTTGTATATGGAGCTTGTGAATCTGCATGTTGACATGATCTAGGCCTTATATTTGACTTTGTGTCACTTAACTTGAACCGAGAATGTCGTTTAGGTTTAATTGGACCCTTAATTGGAAAATTCCATTTTGTAGAATTTCAATTAAAAATTCGCAATTTCCCTTTTTTAGGCTTTGATTCATGTATCTCGATTCTTGATCTGACTGAGCTGTTGATCTTTATTGCATATTAGCTATGTCGACGCTTTGGACCGGCTGGAGCGCGAATTCCGACGGTTACAAGAGTTGAAGACTGCTGGTAGCTCAACGTACACAGCCATTTGGATGGAATCTCGTCTACAAGCATGGCACGACACTCGGGCTTCGGCTGGACTTGAGATTCAAACGCAACAAAGTCGGGTGGATCAAATGGAGGCCTTGGCTATCTTGGGGATGGCGAAGGGTGACTTGGAGCGTTCACGAGTTGTGATATCCGGAAAATTGGAGCTCTCGAAACAGAAGTTAGCCAAGATCCAACAAGAGGCTGCGAAAACATTATCCCTCACCGAGGAATCCTTCAAGGTTGCATTGCAGTGTGAGCTTGAGCGAACTTATACAGAGGAATTGACTAAACTTGAACAGCAAGCCTGTAGTCACAAACTTCATGTAGATTGATTGTAACTCTTGTACCTGCAAACTCAATTTTATTAATAGAAAATATGTCTTTTTCATTCATTATGTCTCCTTTATTATGATGTCTTACTCCGTATGGAATAATCAACCACTACGTATGGAATAATCAACCATAATACTTGTGGGATTTTTGGCAAACCCCCAGCCTTCAACGGGTTTGATGAGCCTTTACCGACTACCGTTTGAGTCGGGCTAGCATGCGGATTGTTTAAGTCCGTTCCGCATGTAACGTTATGCTAAAAGAGTTAACTCTTTTAGTGCTACGATATTGAATACGTAGACTTCGTCTTTCTCACGGGAATAGACTACCCGGCGACGCGTGTTAAGCGTTGACTTTAGGATTTTGGGCTAATCCCCAGCCTTCAACGGATTTGATTAGCCTTTACCGACTACCGTTTGAGTCGGGCTAGTATACGGATTGTTTAAATCCGTTCCTATGTGACGTCAAGCTAAAAGAGTTAACCCTTTTAGTGCTACGATATTGAATACGTAGACTTCGTCTTTCTCACGGGAATAGACTACCCGGCAACGCGTGTTAGGCGCTGACTTATCCTTACTTAGGATTCAGGATAAAATTCCCCGTGCGTGTGAGGCACGGATTATGGTGTTATTAATAACAACCTGCCACAATGTTGAATATGTGGTCTTTTGTCCTTTTTACGGTCAAGGACTAACCGGCAATGCGTGTTAGACATAGGCTTTGGGATTTTTGGCAAACCCCCAGCCATCAACGGGTTTGACGTGCCTTTACCGATTACCGTTTGAATCGGGCTAGCATGTGAATTATTAAAACCCGTTTCACATGTAACGTTGTGCTAAGAGAATTGCTTCTCTTAGACTTAATGCTATGATTTTGAATACATAGACTTCGTCTTTCTCACGGGAATAGACTACCCGGCAACGCGTGTTAGGCGTTGACTTATCCCTACTCAGGCTTCGGGATAAAATTCCCCGTGCATCGAGTGCCCGGATTTGACAATCGTGTCTTTTCTAAAAGCAAAGACAGATTGAGAAACGGGAGAGGAAGAATTTTATAATCTATCTCCCGGTGCTGAAGAGGAAGAATTTTATATTCTATCTTCGGCTGGAAAGGGAACTTGAGGTGGGATCCCCCACCCCCAGAATCCGGAATGATGAACTGGGAGTGGGTTCTCCACTCCGAGCATCGGAAAGGTCCGAGGAGAGGAAGAATTTTATATTCTATCTCCCGGTGCTGAAGAGGAAGAATTTTATATTCTATCTACAGCTGGAAAGGAAACTCGAGGTGGGATCTCCACCCCCAGAATCCGGAAGGATGAAACTAAGAGTGGGATCTCCACTCCGAGAATCGTAACAATTCGGATAACCCTAACTGTCGGAAGGTTTGATTACCCGATTTGGAAGTGGACCTCTCGTTCATTGGGGGAATCGAGAGGAGATTTTGGCTGTGGCCCTAACTGTATGAATGTTTGACCAAGCAGGAGTTTGAGACGACCTAACTGTCGGAAGGTTTGATCGCTCGATTTGAAGGTGGACCTCTCGTTCATTGGAGGAATCGAGAGGGGATTTTGGCTTTGGCCCTAACTTTTATAGGTTTGACCAGAACGCAAAGAGAGTGGAATACGGGTAGCAAAGAAAGTGCCAACCCATATTACCACTCAAAGGGAGACTTTAATGTTAGGCGTTTAGGACCTAGCACGTTGAGTCTGAGAAACGCCAATGACTGGCAGATAGGAACGTTGGTGGATCCACTGTCGTTTAATTTGATCAGCGGATGGTTTGGTGAGGAAAAATTAACCTATCAGAGGATTGGATCTCATCTCACAAAAACGACTCATAAGAGTTAGAGAATGAGAAGAGACATTCTGACCTTCAGAGTTCGAATGTAGATTTCTCCTTCGTCAATTCCACAAAGACCGGGTTATCCCTAAGAATACCCATGTGGTATTCTTTCGGGAACTTCCCGATGCATTGGATAATCCACCCCCAGTTTCTCTCTTGGAACTGGGTTTGACTTGGTTGTCCGACCGGGTTATCCTTAAGAATATTAGCGTAATATCCTCCAGGAACTTCCCGTCAATGGTAGGAAATAGTTTAGACTCATATACCTATTGGAGTATCAGGGAGCAGTTTAACCTCTTATACCGGTAGGAGGAATGAGAAACAGTTTATACTCGTATACTCTTTGGAGTGAGAAGCAGTTTATACTCTTATACTTATCGGAGTGTTGAGAAGCAGTTTATACTCGTATACTCGTCGGAGTTTTGAGAAACAGTTTATACTCTTGTACTCTTTGGAGTATTGAGGAACAGTTTATACTCTTGTACTCTTTGGAGTATTGAGGAACAGTTTATACTCTTGTACTCTTTGGAGTATTGAGGAACAGTTTATACTCTTGTACTCTTTGGAGTATTGAGGAACAGTTTATACTCTTGTACTCTTTGGAGTATTGAGGAACAGTTTATACTCTTGTACTCTTTGGAGTATTGAGGAACAGTTTATACTCTTGTACTCTTTGGAGTATTGAGGAACAGTTTATACTCTTGTACTCTTTGGAGTATTGAGGAACAGTTTATACTCTTGTACTCTTTGGAGTATTGAGGAACAGTTTATACTCTTGTACTCTTTGGAGTATTGAGGAACAGTTTATACTCTTGTACTCTTTGGAGTATTGAGGAACAGTTTATACTCTTGTACTCTTTGGAGTATTGAGGAACAGTTTATACTCTTGTACTCTTTGGAGTATTGAGGAACAGTTTATACTCTTGTACTCTTTGGAGTATTGAGGAACAGTTTATACTCTTGTACTCTTTGGAGTATTGAGGAACAGTTTATACTCTTGTACTCTTTGGAGTATTGAGGAACAGTTTATACTCTTGTACTCTTTGGAGTATTGAGGAACAGTTTATACTCTTGTACTCTTTGGAGTATTGAGGAACAGTTTATACTCTTGTACTCTTTGGAGTATTGAGGAACAGTTTATACTCTTGTACTCTTTGGAGTATTGAGGAACAGTTTATACTCTTGTACTCTTTGGAGTATTGAGGAACAGTTTATACTCTTGTACTCTTTGGAGTATTGAGGAACAGTTTATACTCTTGTACTCTTTGGAGTATTGAGGAACAGTTTATACTCTTGTACTCTTTGGAGTATTGAGGAACAGTTTATACTCTTGTACTCTTTGGAGTATTGAGGAACAGTTTATACTCTTGTACTCTTTGGAGTATTGAGGAACAGTTTATACTCTTGTACTCTTTGGAGTATTGAGGAACAGTTTATACTCTTGTACTCTTTGGAGTATTGAGGAACAGTTTATACTCTTGTACTCTTTGGAGTATTGAGGAACAGTTTATACTCTTGTACTCTTTGGAGTATTGAGGAACAGTTTATACTCTTGTACTCTTTGGAGTATTGAGGAACAGTTTATACTCTTGTACTCTTTGGAGTATTGAGGAACAGTTTATACTCTTGTACTCTTTGGAGTATTGAGGAACAGTTTATACTCTTGTACTCTTTGGAGTATTGAGGAACAGTTTATACTCTTGTACTCTTTGGAGTATTGAGGAACAGTTTATACTCTTGTACTCTTTGGAGTATTGAGGAACAGTTTATACTCTTGTACTCTTTGGAGTATTGAGGAACAGTTTATACTCTTGTACTCTTTGGAGTATTGAGGAACAGTTTATACTCTTGTACTCTTTGGAGTATTGAGGAACAGTTTATACTCTTGTACTCTTTGGAGTATTGAGGAACAGTTTATACTCTTGTACTCTTTGGAGTATTGAGGAACAGTTTATACTCTTGTACTCTTTGGAGTATTGAGGAACAGTTTATACTCTTGTACTCTTTGGAGTATTGAGGAACAGTTTATACTCTTGTACTCTTTGGAGTATTGAGGAACAGTTTATACTCTTGTACTCTTTGGAGTATTGAGGAACAGTTTATACTCTTGTACTCTTTGGAGTATTGAGGAACAGTTTATACTCTTGTACTCTTTGGAGTATTGAGGAACAGTTTATACTCTTGTACTCTTTGGAGTATTGAGGAACAGTTTATACTCTTGTACTCTTTGGAGTATTGAGGAACAGTTTATACTCTTGTACTCTTTGGAGTATTGAGGAACAGTTTATACTCTTGTACTCTTTGGAGTATTGAGGAACAGTTTATACTCTTGTACTCTTTGGAGTATTGAGGAACAGTTTATACTCTTGTACTCTTTGGAGTATTGAGGAACAGTTTATACTCTTGTACTCTTTGGAGTATTGAGGAACAGTTTATACTCTTGTACTCTTTGGAGTATTGAGGAACAGTTTATACTCTTGTACTCTTTGGAGTATTGAGGAACAGTTTATACTCTTGTACTCTTTGGAGTATTGAGGAACAGTTTATACTCTTGTACTCTTTGGAGTATTGAGGAACAGTTTATACTCTTGTACTCTTTGGAGTATTGAGGAACAGTTTATACTCTTGTACTCTTTGGAGTATTGAGGAACAGTTTATACTCTTGTACTCTTTGGAGTATTGAGGAACAGTTTATACTCTTGTACTCTTTGGAGTATTGAGGAACAGTTTATACTCTTGTACTCTTTGGAGTATTGAGGAACAGTTTATACTCTTGTACTCTTTGGAGTATTGAGGAACAGTTTATACTCTTGTACTCTTTGGAGTATTGAGGAACAGTTTATACTCTTGTACTCTTTGGAGTATTGAGGAACAGTTTATACTCTTGTACTCTTTGGAGTATTGAGGAACAGTTTATACTCTTGTACTCTTTGGAGTATTGAGGAACAGTTTATACTCTTGTACTCTTTGGAGTATTGAGGAACAGTTTATACTCTTGTACTCTTTGGAGTATTGAGGAACAGTTTATACTCTTGTACTCTTTGGAGTATTGAGGAACAGTTTATACTCTTGTACTCTTTGGAGTATTGAGGAACAGTTTATACTCTTGTACTCTTTGGAGTATTGAGGAACAGTTTATACTCTTGTACTCTTTGGAGTATTGAGGAACAGTTTATACTCTTGTACTCTTTGGAGTATTGAGGAACAGTTTATACTCTTGTACTCTTTGGAGTATTGAGGAACAGTTTATACTCTTGTACTCTTTGGAGTATTGAGGAACAGTTTATACTCTTGTACTCTTTGGAGTATTGAGGAACAGTTTATACTCTTGTACTCTTTGGAGTATTGAGGAACAGTTTATACTCTTGTACTCTTTGGAGTATTGAGGAACAGTTTATACTCTTGTACTCTTTGGAGTATTGAGGAACAGTTTATACTCTTGTACTCTTTGGAGTATTGAGGAACAGTTTATACTCTTGTACTCTTTGGAGTATTGAGGAACAGTTTATACTCTTGTACTCTTTGGAGTATTGAGGAACAGTTTATACTCTTGTACTCTTTGGAGTATTGAGGAACAGTTTATACTCTTGTACTCTTTGGAGTATTGAGGAACAGTTTATACTCTTGTACTCTTTGGAGTATTGAGGAACAGTTTATACTCTTGTACTCTTTGGAGTATTGAGGAACAGTTTATACTCTTGTACTCTTTGGAGTATTGAGGAACAGTTTATACTCTTGTACTCTTTGGAGTATTGAGGAACAGTTTATACTCTTGTACTCTTTGGAGTATTGAGGAACAGTTTATACTCTTGTACTCTTTGGAGTATTGAGGAACAGTTTATACTCTTGTACTCTTTGGAGTATTGAGGAACAGTTTATACTCTTGTACTCTTTGGAGTATTGAGGAACAGTTTATACTCTTGTACTCTTTGGAGTATTGAGGAACAGTTTATACTCTTGTACTCTTTGGAGTATTGAGGAACAGTTTATACTCTTGTACTCTTTGGAGTATTGAGGAACAGTTTATACTCTTGTACTCTTTGGAGTATTGAGGAACAGTTTATACTCTTGTACTCTTTGGAGTATTGAGGAACAGTTTATACTCTTGTACTCTTTGGAGTATTGAGGAACAGTTTATACTCTTGTACTCTTTGGAGTATTGAGGAACAGTTTATACTCTTGTACTCTTTGGAGTATTGAGGAACAGTTTATACTCTTGTACTCTTTGGAGTATTGAGGAACAGTTTATACTCTTGTACTCTTTGGAGTATTGAGGAACAGTTTATACTCTTGTACTCTTTGGAGTATTGAGGAACAGTTTATACTCTTGTACTCTTTGGAGTATTGAGGAACAGTTTATACTCTTGTACTCTTTGGAGTATTGAGGAACAGTTTATACTCTTGTACTCTTTGGAGTATTGAGGAACAGTTTATACTCTTGTACTCTTTGGAGTATTGAGGAACAGTTTATACTCTTGTACTCTTTGGAGTATTGAGGAACAGTTTATACTCTTGTACTCTTTGGAGTATTGAGGAACAGTTTATACTCTTGTACTCTTTGGAGTATTGAGGAACAGTTTATACTCTTGTACTCTTTGGAGTATTGAGGAACAGTTTATACTCTTGTACTCTTTGGAGTATTGAGGAACAGTTTATACTCTTGTACTCTTTGGAGTATTGAGGAACAGTTTATACTCTTGTACTCTTTGGAGTATTGAGGAACAGTTTATACTCTTGTACTCTTTGGAGTATTGAGGAACAGTTTATACTCTTGTACTCTTTGGAGTATTGAGGAACAGTTTATACTCTTGTACTCTTTGGAGTATTGAGGAACAGTTTATACTCTTGTACTCTTTGGAGTATTGAGGAACAGTTTATACTCTTGTACTCTTTGGAGTATTGAGGAACAGTTTATACTCTTGTACTCTTTGGAGTATTGAGGAACAGTTTATACTCTTGTACTCTTTGGAGTATTGAGGAACAGATTGACGTGCACGCGTTTGACCGACGCGCACGAGTTGGTTTGACGAATCTTCTTGACTCGCCCATTCATTGCTTCGAGTTTCGTGTGGGCTCTCGTAGACAATTTTAGACGCCTACACGGACGTTTGTGACAACTCTGCTGTAAGTCACGACGCTGTTCGATAAAAAGATTACTGGATAGTTAAGCGCTCTTGGACTGCCTAGTGCTTTAGTAGAATCTGAACATAAGTTTACGGGGGTCTGGTTCTCGATGAACGCCGCGATTTGCTGCAGAGTATAGCCAATCATGCAGAGGAGACTGATATAATCGTGGGTTTCCAAGTCGTAGATCAGCCCTGGATTGGCTGCTCAATTGGTGTTAATGTGGCCTGCACCGATGTCAAACGGTGTTGACATGCTGGCGAGATCTTGTGAAGGTTTGCCAGAATTGTCGATATTGTTGGCCGTGGTCGTGATCGTCGACTTGATTGCAGCTGGACTCCAGTCTGGAAGCCTCTGGCGAAGCAACGCGGCAATGCTGCTTTCGTGAGGGCACGATATGGAAGTTTGCGATGATATATTGAATTCAGTCCTGCTCGGATCAAAGTTGAGCTCTGATGGACTGACCAGGCTGTCCATGCTGCGATGGATCTTAATGCCGGGTGTGGTGACGTCGGGTTTGACGATCTCTGGCGTGTGATAGTTCGGACCTCTGCTTGAAATTCCGGCAGCTGCCGGTGCTTGTACTGTTACTCAGATGATCGTCCCTCGAACGATGACGTTGGCCGTTGGCTATGCGGTCGATTGTATGTAATCTTTGATCTGCTCCCCGCGGCAAATCCTACCATTGGAGCCAGCAAGAGATGTTGGTCGACTGCGAGCGCTTCTCCCTTCGTCTCACTATTGCTTTGGGTAGGCTTGTATCAAACGCCCAACTAAAGTTGACCTTTCAATATAGGGGTTTTGTTTATAAACCAAAGTTGCACCGGATTTATTTTTAAACTTAATCACTTCCAAAAAATAATTCGTAAACTCAAAATATCTATAGCGAATTATGTTTAAACTCGACTACAACGTTATAAACTCGAATATAGATATTGTATCACAAAATATAGCAACTTAGACTAAAATATATCTACTTCATACTCAACATAGAGACATAGACATCACTATTGCAACTGAAACATAAGTTTGGTTGAATGTCATTGTAAATAATTCAATTAAAATTCATATGAAATACTTACTTAAAATTTTTAGAAAAGTTGTTTTTAGATTTTTTTTTGTTTTTCGGATTTCTAAATGTGCATTTTCTTGGCTACGTGTAGGACATTAATTAGAAGTTATACGGAGCTCTTACCTTCTCTCAGGTATTGTATATATTATCTAAAAAAATTCTTCATGATTAAGTTTCGCAGTTTCTACACGCTTCACTCTTCAAGAGCTTCTTTTGAATTTTAATTCATTTTTTAAGGGCCTCGCCCATTACTTGACCTGCTGACTATATTTTTTAAGATTTAGTGATAAACAACCCAGTCCACCAAGGTAAATGGGCTTGATCATGGGGTTTTTTATTTCTACGGGCCTGATATTTGTACTGGGCCAACTGTCTTAACCAGTCACGGAATAAACTTTTAAATTTTAGATTTAAGAAACTATAGATATCGTGATGTTAAATTAGCATGCGATAAACATGTTACCTTCTCCACAATTCCGCTTCAAGTTGGATTTTATCGGTAACACACATTTTCTAAGAATAGAAATTTCCGAAATGAGTACTCAAAATTGAGGATGCAGGATTTTCCAGACCAAATGCTTTTTTAAGACCATA
>NC_033799.1:6728394-6731742 GCF_001876935.1 Asparagus officinalis | reverse complement strand
CATTTCCCTTTTTTTATTTTTAGGGGCTGTTTGGTTCCTTTTTTAACTCGGTGGAAAAGTTTTACACCGTCTCCACATCAGATTTTTCGTTGCCACGTAAAATATAAGCTTTCCATCGGTTTTTTTTTCATCTTTGGTTCGCTAGGGTTGAAGAAGGGAAACTCGGTGAAAATCGCCGCAATATCAAATTTTTTTTCTCTCCACCAATTCCTTCCTCAACCTCGTGCACCCACGTCGGCTTTTTGCCATATAAACAAAAGTTTTTCCTTTTTTCCATGCGAACCAAACACAAGAAAAATAAATACATTGGTTTCCCATCATTTTTTTTTGCGAACCAAAGCGAAACAATCTATTTCTTGGAAAAATTTGGAAAATTCAAAACTTGTGTTTTGGTACATGGAAATGCATTTCCATGTACCTAGGAAACGAACCAAACAGCCCCTTAGCATAAAAGTTTTTTTTTAAATTTTAGGGGCTGTTTGGTTCGTTTCCCTGATATAGAGAAATGCAATTCCATGTAAAGAAACACAAGTTTTGAGTTTTCTAAACTTTTTCAAGAAATAGATTGTTTTGCTTTGGTTCGCACATAAAAAATGATGGGAAACCAATGTATTTATTTTTCTTGTGTTTGGTTCGCATAGAAAAAAAAGAAAAACTTTTGTAAACAAAGCAGAGAAGGAAAAAAATCTGATGTGGCAGAGTTTTCATCAATTTCACTTGGTTGGGAAAAGAAATCGGAGAGGGAAAAAAAATCTTAGTTGGCGGCGATTTCAGCAGAGTTTTCCCTCTTCCATTCGAGCGAACCAAAGCGGCACAAAGAAATGGACGGAAACAAAAAAACTGACGTGAAGGGCTAAAAATCTGACGTAGAGGGGTTTTCTGAGTTTTCCACCCCTTATAATAGCGAACCAAACAACCCCTT
Source organism: Asparagus officinalis (assembly GCF_001876935.1). Classification (NCBI taxonomy): domain Eukaryota; kingdom Viridiplantae; phylum Streptophyta; class Magnoliopsida; order Asparagales; family Asparagaceae; genus Asparagus; species Asparagus officinalis. The sequence goes on along the minus strand of NC_033799.1, from coordinate 6,730,820 downwards.
ATTATAGCCTAAAAGAGTTAGGCCCCACTTTTTTTCCCCACTTTTGAGAAAAAGAGTTATAAGTCGATACTTTATTTTGCACTCTTCTCCTGTGATTTTGTTATCGGTCAATTTTCGAGTAGTAAGGGAGAAAATAGTTATAATATATGATGTTATGCTAACACGATTTTTTGTTTAGATGATAATGCTCATTTTTTATCCTGAGCTAGCCCCCTTTGCTAAAATATTCTTACTTTCTGCATTGTCTTTGGAAAAAAAAAATAGCATTAGCTCGTTATTATATCACTAGTATGGCTATCAAAGTTTCTAAAGAAGCGACAACGATACACTTTCAACTGCCCTCTTTCTCTAAAATAAACCAACGTAACTTTTTTATTTGTTTGCTTTGATGATGAATGGAATGGAGCAAAGCCTAACATTATCAACCAAAGCACATTATGGTGATCATCATAATCCCACCTTATCATAAAATATCAAATTCCAAAGCACGTTAATTAATTAATTGGGCTCTAATCGTATTGTGAATACAACTAGGAAAGTTCCAATGTCATCCGGATCCAGCTCAATATTAATAAGGTGATACCGGATCATGAAAACTTTAAGATTGAAAGTTAAGATTACAATCTTAATTATTAAAAGAAAAAAAGGATTAAAAAAACTGCTAATCAGATCAGTGACACGTAGACTCTAATGTTAAGAAATATAACAAAATATCAAATGCATATTTTTTTTGAGCCTGAAAAAACAGGGTATAAGCCCTGTTCATTTTATATATTGCTAAGGTATCTACACTGAGGAATACAACTTCTCTAGAAGTCAGGGAGCACTGAAGGAGAAGTGGGTAGGGAGCGGACCAATGTCGTCACCTACCACACTTAACTGTAGTTCCCTACATCTAGATAGATACAGAACACACTTAACAACTTGATATTAACAGCCACACAAAGCTTATAGTGACTATACAAAACTTGGTCCTTCTATTAGTTTACCAAAATAAAGGGAGACTTCTCCATTGAGCAAAAGATTCAACTTCATACTGGAAAATGGGACAGCTAGTTTCTGACACTGTTGCCCCCCTCCTCCGATGGGATATTCTTTTTAGCTAGCTCCTGCAGTCCGAGGTTTAAAGCTGCCCTTCGAAGCCTCCTCACCGTCCTATCATCTCCTGAACCTGTCCAAAACATAGAAAACCTCGCTATATCAGAGGCTGCATGCATCGGGTTGGGCTGAATATCCTTGAAAACAAGAGAGTTTCTACAAAACCAAATCCTCCAACAAAAACAAGGCAAAAGAATCTTCCATATAGCTTTAATATCTGGGCTAATGTTTGGGACTATATGTAGCAGAAGTAGGTCTTCCGTAGATAAAGGCCAGTTGTTAGCTTTAATATCAAATGCATATTGTTTCGCATTCTAGCAAATTCTAGAATTACTTACGTGGATCAGTAATATCTGTTCATGTAGCTAGTACTACGGCTGAAAGATTTATTTATATAGTTTGTATAACCAATTTCATAGGGCCCATAAAATGAAGAGATTTTATTAATAGATATAATCAACTTGCAGAGTACCTCTACAAGAAATTAAAATTGGAGAATTTCTATCCTTGTTGAATTCCGTTCATGGAACTCTATTCTCAATTAAGTATTAGCAAATACTAATCATTAACAACTAGAAAAAAAATGAAGCTAAGTTGGAAAAAAAAAGTCCCTTCCGTTTGCTGCGATGCTAGAGATCGAAAGGAATAGGGGACCAAGATGTGAGTCTTAATAATATCTATCAAACTAATTTAATCTCACCCCTTGTAAATGAAAATATTATATACCAAAACACATGGGAGTGTGACATTGATTTGTGCACTCCTTAGGCAATATATAAGCTCATCCCATGTGAGATGACATAAAGAAAAAAGTGGTGAGTGAAAAGGAGGAGTGTGGGTGGGTGGTGGGAGGAGAGGACCAGTACCTAAACTCCCACCTTCATATATTCCTCTTTTGTGAGTTAGCACTTGGGTGAGTATGAGGCACTAAGTATTAAGGGACCCCCCAAAAAAATGTGACAATATGCTCACATCAGCGTGACATGTGAAATGTATTGATGTGTGTATAATTTCTCATGTCAATATTTCGAAGAAAGATGTGCAATTGACAGCATGAATTACAAAACACCTTGACCACTAGGTGGTTGGGGGCATTTGATGTCATTTGCCAAGAAAATTAGTCCATAAAGTAAAATCATTAATATTTCGAAGTAAAATCATTCTCTCAAATGATTTGAAATTATTGGGTCTTCCAATTCTAGTAAGTTTTTCCCCTTCAAAATTAGTCCGCAAAGTCATTAAAATTCCTATTAAACCCGTAATTCTTATAAGCTGTTCCAAATTAAACCCCTCGATAAAGAATATATGTAACAAGTTAAATTTAAATA
>NC_033799.1:6720685-6728384 GCF_001876935.1 Asparagus officinalis | reverse complement strand
AGAATTTAACCTCGAAAAAAAAATTATCATTTTAAAAAGTTCATTAGAAATATCATAGATTATTAATAAGATCTAATGCATAACCGTAATCTTAGGGAGTGTTTGGTAACTCGCCCAAAACTGAGCTAGGATTGATCATAGCTCAATTCTATCTCAAAACTGTGTTAGGTTCGGTAGCCAGCATCATATCTTCATGTCATGTAAATATCTTTAGATCAACGTGTCTGCATATTATTCAATTGGCTACGTATCCTGGCCCATGATCTTTGGTTCCCCTCCCAGTTAAAAAATGTAGGCACTGCTGCTTTCATGCTCCCTATACGCGTGACCTCTTAAATGCGTCTCCGCTTCTAATGTATATACAATAACTCCCTGGGTACAGCAAGAAGATGCAGAGAACCATCCATTCCTTGAGTCATACGTTTTCAGTGTCAAAACACCAAATCCACTGTAGTTGTACAAATAGGGCCTCTCGTTAAGAAAGCAAATTTTAAAATAGGCTACTAGCCGTTGAGAATTTTAGCCGTTGGGTTTGAGTGTAAAATTGACACTCTGCGGTTAATTAAACTGCTGTGACTGTGAGGCCACTTCCACAAGTTTACACTTTTCACTATTTCTTTTGTAATTTTGTCTTGGGGTTATGACTTCCACCTACATTTTTAGTCATCTCAACAAGATCAAAGTTTTTGTCAGAGGACTAAAAAGTTGGTTTATAACACAGGAAACAAAATTGGAAAATCCTTTTTCTTTTTTGAGGGTGGTCTCTGAGGTTCATAGTATAAAAATAGTATGAAACTTGTAGATAGCTATGATATGACTATACGTTCAATTCAACGCATGTATATCATGACTTAATAAGACAACTATTGTTGTAAATTCCTTTTACAAAAAGCTGATCAAATATTGCATTGTAATTCGAGAAAATAAAAAGAGAACTTGTTAACCATTTTTGTGAACACCCTTTTATATTTTATCAAGATATATTTGAAATGCATTGAAAATGATATTAACATAGCTACAATACAAGGGAATATGTATCCCGACAAAATAAAAACTTAGTCATGTGCCTAGGGGTGGGCGTGGGGCGGATGGGACTCGACCCGTAAACCGGCCTACCCAGTTTTGGATCAGGCCTGTTCAGACCCAGACGAGCAGGGTTGTGGACTTTGTCCCAAGGTTTAGGGTTGGACTTAGCCTAGCACACAGTTCGCATGGGCCCGGGCTATGACGGTTCGGGTGATGGGTCGACCCGCATTCTTTTATTTTATTTTTTAAACTTTTTGCTAGATTGTTATGTATAATTTAAAAAGAAAACATGTATTTTATATTTCTGAAAAGTCTAAAGCCTATAAATTTACAATTGGTGATGAAATTATCTCAAATGATAAGAGATTCACAATAATTTGAGCATTTTCAGTAAATCAAAATGACTACAAAATATTCATTGTAATACTAGATAGAGTTTAGAAAATCTCTACCACTACTAAAATTACAACTCAAACACTTTGAAATTGTAACTTTTAATTGAGCTATTACTAAAATTACATCAACATATAACTATCATCTTAGGCGGGTCGTGTCAGGTTGGGCCAAGCCCGGCCGTACGTGGGTCCGATCAGGGGTAGGTTGAGCCTACTTCCTTATCCCCGGATTTAAAGCGGAACACCACCTGGCCTATGGCCGTGGTATATCACGGGCAAAATTGAGCCCGAGCTACTGGGAGGCAGGTCGATTCTTAACGCAAGACGGGCTGGGCCAGTTCGGCATGCGGTTCGACAGGCGCCTACATAGTTCATCCGTGTTTTGGGCCCATTTAGCCAGGAATCAAGGCCCAAACGTTGAAGTAAAGCGCCATTGGAGAAACTACAAGAGACAACCGAGCATGCGGTTACGCTGGCGCCGCGAAGTGCGGCCATTGCGAGACGTGGGCCTTGAAGGTGGGGCCCAGTTAGCGGATCCCACGTGAGAGGATACGAGAAAGAGAACCCCCTTTCTCGCCCAATGTTGGGGTTGGCCTCACTGTTGAAAGGCCCTTTCCATCCGCGCAGCACGCGACGAGGGGATGAGTAATGATATAATCCCCATGTGATTAAAGAGAAGCTCCAAGAACGTGCTTGGGTTTTCTCTTCTCGCTATATTCGTCTGAATTAGAATCATTAAAAAAAAACTTTTATGTTTTAATCATAAGCGGTCGTTGTGTCTACGATCCGACGCTGTTGTATTGTATTCTAGTTTGCTATATAGTTGTGAGCTTGAAATGAAATCTCATTTACCTGTCTGTAATTAAAAAAAGGAAAAAATTGTGGACTTATTATTAGATCATCTACATATCTCAAGGTCCGCACGGCCAATTTCGTAGCGTTCATGCCGCCACTGTCAAATTGCAGCAAGCGACTGGAATTGCCAATAAAATATAGATTAATAATGTCTTTTATTATACGACTGACACTGCAGCATGAAACATGATAAGCAAAAGGAAATGCTAGAGGCACACCTCTAACCACACTCTTCTCTAGCTACAGTGCACTGGGCCCATATGAGAATTTTTTTAAAAATCCTCATGTGGGCCCAGTACACTATAGCGAGTAAGGAGTGTGGTTGGGAGTGTAACTGAGGCACCTCCTGCCAGCAATCCCTTTCCTTCTGCAGCAAGACCCATTCAAATTTTTTTTCCTCTCCCCTTACAAGGGTGTTTTTTGCCATAATTTTATGCACCAATTATGAAAAGCAGAAAAGGGAATCGCCGTGGCTCAAACCATCATTTGAAATTGATAATAAATACGATGTACTTTTTACCATCTACAAACACTTGGAAAAGAAAAGAGGAAAAAAAAAAACGACTACGCCTGTTTTACTGAAACTCCCAAACAAAAATGGCGCTCTCCCTTTTTCGCCATCTTTATATATACCTCTCCGCTCACTCCCCCGCTGTGCCTACTCCCCCTCCCCCCCCCAACCTCGAGCAATGGCCTCCTCCCCGCTCCTCTCTCTCCTCCCTCCTCCGCCGCGCCGCCATTTCTTTAGTCTCCTCCAACCAACCTACATTGTGTTCATGGACCCGACCGAAAGCCCTCGGTCTACTCGACCAACTCCCACTGGTACGACTCCCACCGTCGCTCCCTCTCCATCGACCCCGCCCGCCAGTCTCTACTCTACTCCCTCACGCCTTCTCCCCGCCTCCTCCCCCGCCACCTCCCCTCCTCCGTCCTCCCCTCCGTCCTCTCCGCATCCCCGACCCCTCTACTCCCTCCACACCACCGCTCCCCCACTTCCTCCACCTCCCCTCCTCCCCCTCCCCTCCCGTCCAACCCGTCCCGCGACTCATCGTCGGCGTCCTCGACACCGGCGTCTGGCCCAGCACCCCTCCTTCTCCGACGCCGGCCTCGGCCCCGTCCCTCCCAGGTGAAGGGCAGTGCGAGGCCGGCGTCGACTCCCCCTTCCCTCTGCAACAGGAAGCTCATCGGCGCCCGCAGCTTCGCCGGCTCGCGGCCAACGCGGCGGCTCCGCCAGGAGGGAGTTCGACTCCCCCCGCGACCTGGACGGCCACGGGACCCACACGGCTCGACTGCGGCCGGGGCGCCGGTGGCGGCGCCAGCCTGTTGCTACGCCAGGGGCGTCGCAAGGGAATGGCCCCGCGGCGAGGGTCGCGCCTACAAGGTCTGCTGGGAGGAGGGTGCTACGGCTCCGACATCCTCGCCGGGATCGACAGCGCCATCGCCGACGGCGTCGACGTCCTGTCGCTGTCCCTCGGCGGAGGGAACTCGCCCTTCTTCGCGACCCGATCGCCGTCGCCGCTTTCGCCGCGGCGCAGAGCGGCGTCTTCGTAGCTGCTCGGCGGGAACGCCGGCCCCGGCGGGTCCACGCTGACAACACCGCTCCGTGGATCGCCACCGTCGGAGCCGGAACCCTAGATCGGATTTCCCGCGTTCGCCGTCCTCGGGAACGCGCGGAAGTTCACCGGAGTCTCTCTCTACAGCGGGAGAGGAACGGGGAGATCGCTGATCCCGATCGTTTACGGCAGGGGCGCCACGATCGAACAACTCGAGCAACTGTGCCTGCCCCGGAACCCTAGATCCAAGTCGGCCAAGGGAAGATCGTGTTCTGCGACCGGGGGTCAACGCGCGGGTCGAGAAGGGTCTGGTCGTCAAGAGCGCCCGGCGGATCGGGATGATCCTGGCGAACAATGCGGCCGCTGGCGAGGAGCTGGTGGCGGACAGCCACCTGCTGCCGCGTGCGCGTGGGTTCAAAACGGGGAATAGGATCAGGGATTACGTGGTTCGAACCGGAAACGCGATGGGATGCTGAGGTTCGGGGGACCGTGCTTGACGTGAGGCCGTCGCCGGTGGTGGCGGCGTTCAGCTCGAGAGGGCCAATACGGTGTGCCGGAGATTCTTAAGCCGGATTTGATCGGGCCGGGGTGAACATCTTGGCTGGTTGGTCTGGTTCGATCGGACCGACCGGGGTGGCCAAGGACCGCAGGCGAACGCAGTTCAACATCATGTCAGGTAAAGGCCCCGACTAGCTATTCGTGACATTTTCCACTCTAGTTGTGCACTTACTGGTTGACGATCGTCAGCCTAATTTGCTTCGTGACATTTTCCACTCTAGTTTGGTGAATCTTGTTGAACGAAGGTAAGGTTGGGTTCAGGATTAGTCAAGATCATGTGATCATCCCCCGTCGTGTTAACCATGCTCTTGATGCATACCGATGAGAATTTGACACCGCGAGGAACCGAGAAAGAGCTTACCCAAATTCACATATTTGAGGAAGTGTTTTATAGCGAACTGAACTAACCATGAAGTCCAAGTAGCTAAACATTTATTTATTTCGTAGTTTACATAATTCATCCTTTTAGGCCAGGCTTTAGATTTTTGAACTGACATCATTATTGTGTTATTGTGTTGTGCTTAGGCGTTAATGGAATTAATTAATCCAGGAGGGTCTTTCGCGTTGAGCGTAGATTCATCACTTCAAGTAGGTTTTCGGAGTAGTTAAGAATAGAAAGTAGTCGGGGTGACATTAACAGTGCACCAACCATACATCAATGATCCTGAAATATATTCTGGTCCTATATCAGAAAGAGCTTATAAAAGTATGAGGTGGATGATTACTGTGTGATTGGGATCTGAAAATGTTTACTCTGCAACTTGTGATGTATATATGATTAGGAAGCGTGGGAACCGTGATGATATGCGCTAATATATATAAAGAGACAGAAATGATGCAGGTTCCTATTAGGGACTGTTTGTTTGCATAAGGGGGAAGGGGAAAACCTATCAAAAGTGTTAGTTTTAGCAGGCTTTTAACCCATTTCCGCCCTTAATGAAGATGAGCAAACCCTGGTGCCGAGTCCTCGCAGTAGTTCCTGACAACTTTGTTCGTTTACTTGTGTTTAGAAGATTGAATATAAATCTACCTCGGACTTTTCTGACTTCTGAGAATTTGTTATGTAATCTTCTGACTGGTAGTAAACAAACAAAATCATTATCATCAGATAACTATTAGTTTGTTATGATCTTGACAATATGCGCTACAACACGTATGAGGATGGGTTTAGTAGCTTTGTTGTTCGTTTTGCTTGGTGAGTACTAGTTAACTAGTTTTGTTGGAGAAAGTATGCGGTGGATCAAGCTCTAGTATTAATGGTGTATCAAAGAGATATCAATCTTTGATCATTAGACTTAGAAACTTATTCTAAAGATTGATATTTATTTGGTGCATCATTAATACTAGAGATCGTGTGCCCTAGGTACTTTATTAGTTCTGTTGTAGGAGAAAGTATGTGGTGGCTCAAGTCTATAGCGTTAATGGTGTATCAAAGAGATATCAATCTTTGATAATTCGACTTAGAGATTTATATGCCGATTTAAAGATTAATATCTATTTGATATATCATTAATGCTATAGACCGGATGCCCTAGGTATTTACTTCTGTTGGAAGTATTTCATAGAATTGAAAATGGGGTCAAAGGTTTTTAATGGGCGCGAACTAGCCATTGAAAATTGCATGTAACACTTAAATTGAACTAATTATCAAGTGAGTTAATTTCAAACTATCTCAGCACATGCCCTAGGTGCTTTATTAGTTCTGTTATAGGAGAAAGTATGTGGTGGTTCAAGTCTATAGCGTTAATGGTGTATCAAAAAGATCAATCTTTGATAATTCGACTTAAAGATTTATACGCCGATCTAAAGATTGATATCTATTTGATATATCATTAATGTTATAGATCGGATGACTTAGGTTTTTAGTTCTGTTATAAGTATTTCATAGAATTGAAAATGGGGTCAAAGGTGTTTAATGGGCGCGAACTAGCCATTGAAAATTGCATGTAACACTTAAATTTCACTAATTATCAAGTGAGTTAATTTCATACTTTCTCAGCACACGCCCTAGGTACTTTATTAGTTCTGTTGTAGGAGAAGTATGTGCTGTCCTAGGTACTTTATTAGTTCTGTTGTAGGAGAAAGTATGTGGTGGCTCAAGTCTATAGCGTTAATGGTGTATCAAAGATATATCAATCTTTGATAATTCGACTTAGAGATTTATACGCCGATCTAAAGATTGATATCTATTTGATATATCATTAATTTTATAGACCGAATGCCCTAGGTATTTACTTCCGTTATAAGTATTTCATAGAATTGAAAATGGGGTCAAAGGTTTTTAATGGGCGCAAACTAGCCATTGAAAATTGCATGTAACGCTTAAATTTCACTAATTATCAAGTGAGTTTAATTTCAAACTATCTCAGCACAAACTTAAACCTGGAGTGCGGGCTATAATTTCATCATAGTTGGAATTTTCTTTCAGTGCAAATAACAACTGTAACTCAAAATATACTTAAATTTTCTTATACATTAAACTCTGTCATATTTTTAATACCAGGTCCCCAGCTGTTTATATTTCAAAATGACCCCCCTCAAATCTTTTAAGTTGTTTTAGAGCTAAGTGAAATTTCGCCTGAATCTGATACTATGGCCTGGTTAAATATTGACATTTGCTGAGACTTTACCTTGATATCTTGCACTTTTTAACTCCTACAGTTTTCATTCTTTTCCCCCTTTAACGCCTGAATCTGATACTATGGCCTGGTTAAATATTGACAATTGCTGAGACTTTATCCTCTTCCTTTTCTTAGTTCACTCTCTTCTCATTTTTCTACTTCGATCACTGAAGTTAAACCGGTGTAATATATCCTAATGAAGAGTATTAAGTTAATTACCAGCCAGGTTAAGAATTATCACATAACTTGATGAAATTTCAATTGCGGGTATTATTTACTACACAACTTAAAGAATTTGAAGTGTAAACTAAAAACATGAAGATCTAAGGTTACAAAGTAAAAATATGATATAATATGAAAAGGGGGGGAAACATTGTGTTTTAGGTGATACAATATTAAGATGAATTCTGCATTATAAACGATTCGCATTTTGCTTCCTAGTCACTTTAACTATCAACTGCAATGTTTCTGCATCTATTTATTTTCTCTAGTTAATAAATTCCTGGTACCTCTTGCCTGGTTACTGAAAAGATATCAAATCCACTGCGTACAGGAACCTCAATGTCGTGTCCACACATCAGCGGACTCGCAGCCCTCCTCAAAGCCTCCCACCCCAACTGGAGCCCAGCAGCCATCAAGTCCGCCTTGATGACAACCTCCTACACCGTCGACAACACTGGCTCCCCCCTCC
>NC_033799.1:6719726-6720675 GCF_001876935.1 Asparagus officinalis | reverse complement strand
ACCCCTCTCGCCTACGGCTCTGGCCACGTCGACCCTGAGAAAGCCCTCTCCCCAGGCCTCGTCTATGATGCCACCGTCCAGGACTACATCTCCTTCCTCTGCTCCACAGGCGCCACCTCCGAACAAGTCCAAGGCATCTCCAAAACCCCTAATGCCACCTGCCCTCATCGATCCCCCAGCCCTGGGAATTTGAATTACCCGTCGTTTTCTGTGGTTTTCACCCGTCGGAGGTGGAGGGTGAAGTATAGCAGGGTGCTGACGAACGTGGGCGTTGCAGGGTCGTTGTATAGTGTGAATTACACTGTGCCTGATGGAGTTGGTATGAGCGTGAAACCGAAGAAGCTTATGTTTAAAAGGGTGGGCGATAAACTGAAGTATACAGTTAGCTTTTGGTCGAAGAGAGGAGGGATGTCGTCGGATATGGCTTTTGGGTGGATTGAATGGAGGAGTGATAAATATCGGGTTAGGAGTCCGATATCATATTCTTGGAGAGCGTTTTGAGGTTGTTTAGAGTTTAGTTTCTTCATTGATATAGTTTTCTTTGTTGAATCTGTATGAGATTTGAACGCAAAGAGATTGGTGTTTTAAGTTGGGATGCAGGAATATGAGGAAGTATTCTTGCCAGCATAGACGGTCCATGATATTAAATGTGCATTCAAATAATGTTAACCCTTGGATCTATACACGAATCCTAAAATGTAATGAATCAAGGAATAGGCATCAATTTGTTGAACATTTAATGCCAACAGTTTGGTGTACTTGATACTTTTACTATTCATACCTCTGATCCAAGATCTTTGAGCTATTTTTTTCTTGTAATACTGCATGTTTATGTTTGGAATGAGCAGCTTGGTGTACTTGATACTTTTACTATTCATACCTCTGATCCAAGATCTTTGAGCTATTTTTTTCTTGTAATACTGCATGTTTATGTTTGGAATGAGCAGCT
>NC_033799.1:6706704-6714867 GCF_001876935.1 Asparagus officinalis | reverse complement strand
TACTATTTCCTCCCTGGAATGTTTGCATATTTGTCTTCACAGTTGCAAGCTACAATTCTGTGAGACTGTTTATCTCATTGTTCATAATTGCAGTTTAATTTGGAGAGGAAAGAAGCTAGGAGATATCTGTGCATTCTTATGTTCATATGTAAAAGATCATAATTGGTTTATTATAATGCTAAGTGGCTGAGTACTATTTCCTCCCTGGAATGTTTGCATATTTGTCTTCACAGTTGCAAGCTACAATTCTGTGAGACTGTTTATCTCATTGTTCATAATTGCAGTTTAATTTGGAGAGGAAAGAAGCTAGGAGATATCTGTGCATTCTTATGTTCATATGTAAAAGATCATAATTGGTTTATTATAATGCTGCAAGTGGCTGAGTCATATTTGTCGTTACAATTGTTTTCTCATGCAGTTGTTCAGTTATACTTAAAAGTCAGCAATTTAGGGGTCGTAAGTGTAATTAGAGTGGTTTGTCTTGGCAGCCCGTCGCTTTATGTGTTTTAAGGGTGACTTAAGACAATGAATTATAAAAGACTGATGCACTTCAGGAAACCGATTAAAATGTAGATGATAAAAATTAGGGTTCTTGAACGGAAGATTTTCTTGAGATGGGGGGAAGCGAAGGCATTTATGTGATGTTTAAATTGTATGTGAATGATTGGGCCGAAATTTGCCTGCTGTTGGCTAGCATCATCTGTCAGTTAACGCCCGTGGATAAAAAGCCCACCAGGCTGGTTCCGTCCTAAGCCTAATCACAACGTTGGGCCTCCTTAGAGCAAGTCCATCAAGTTCCCACCGCATCTCCTAAGGCTGAGGTGGCGGTGGCTGGACTTGCTCCAGCAAGCTCCCAAGGGAGCTTTGAGAGCTTCCGGAGCTCCCAAACGCTCCATAAATTTGTGGAGCGCTTGGGAGCTCCCAAGCCTTAAAGAAATATTTTTTTACGAAAAAATCATTAGCCTTTGTATCTTTGCAATAGAAGTGAGGTTTTTTGACAGAAGAGAGGTTTTTTTATATTGTTGGAGCTTCTAACTAGAAACATGTTGGAGCTCCATATAATAAGGAGGTGCTCCCAAGGCTTATTTTTATAATTTTTTGTTTCAAAATGCTTGAGAGCTCTTGAGAGCTTGCTGACTAGGACTCCCAACTGGGAGCTTGATGCACTTGCTCTTAGTCTGTTCTTTTAAGTTAGGCTATCGGCGTGCTCTTGACGTTTCACTAAAGAATGAATCTTGGATTTTTTTTTTTTATCTCTTATTTTTTTGTTTTTTTTAATGTAATCTTGGATTTTCTAATGGAACCTTTAATGGTTGTTTCTTCATTCTTCACGTGCTTCGTCTTTATGTTTTCTTCCCCACCGTAGGATCTTTCTCCGGATACAAACTCTATCATAAAATGATCCGCATCAAGAGTGGTGTTTCGAGGGGTAGGGACGCGAATCAGATATTTTAATAGCGCAGGGCGTTCTGATCCAGTTTGTGCTCTCTTTCTCCGCATCCAATTAAGATTGATCTTCAGATAGTGCGATGTGATTGCTGGAATAGTAATAATGTTGTGCGCGGCGGAAGCTTTCTAGGGCAACACGAACAATAACTAGAACTAAACCACAAACAATATGCAAACCACAATCACAGCAAGAACACACAATTTACGTGGTTCGGCAAGTTGCCTACGTCCACGGGGCAAGGAGGGGGGAGTTCTTCCACTAGAAATCAAGAGAATACAAATAGGGTTACAAATCTCTCAGACCAAACTCTAAAACAAAGCTCTAGATCTCTCAAAGCTCTCTCCCAATTGGATGCAATGATTCTCTCTCTCTGGCTGCTCAAATTCGTCCAACCTCTACCCTAAACAAACAGGTTTAGGTATATATAGAACTTACAAAACGAACCGGGTCGAAAACCTGGAAAAACTGATATCCGCTTCGTCGGTCGACCGGCCCGGTCGACCGCGATCAATTCCGGTCGACCGGCCCGGTCGACCGATCACCATCCAGCAGAAACCCCAAAAATCCAGAGAGACGTCGGTCGACCGGGCCGGTCGACCGCCCTCCTTCCAGATGCACAGGAAGCCTTGTGCACGAATGCGGTCGACCGGACCGGTCGACCGCCGCCTGTTTTTCCTGATTCTGCTGCTGATGCTGAAATTCCTTCAATTCTCCACCTCGGCGAATGTTTCCACCAAAACTGAGCCGACACCAAATCATCCAATAGTTCCTCAACAAGTCCAGGAAACCAATACTCGAGCTGGAACGCGATCTCCCCCCATCTTGATCAACTGATCAAACCGGCTGCATCTAAAGACTGCCTATGTATCCTCTTGCCCAAGGAATCAAGCCGAACGTAGTTCACCCAAATGGCCGCCAACGGCCTCAGCACTGAAGGATGTTCAACAACTCCAAACAATGACCAAATTTCACTCCTGAAACAACTTTGGTCAACATATCTGCAGGGTTGTCATTTGTGTGGACCTTCTCCAATATGACATCTCCATCATCCAAGACGTCCCGTACAAAGTGGAATCTGACGTCGATGTGCTTCGTGCGCGCATGATAAACCTGGTTCTTCGCCAAATAGATAGCCGACATACTATCACAATATATCCGAATAGTCTCCTGTGCAATCCCCAAGTCCTCCAATAATCCACGCAACCATAAAGCCTCCTTAATAGCTTCAGTAACTGCCATATACTCTGCCTCTGTAGTAGAGAGAGCCACTGTGGACTGAAGCGTGCAACGCCAACATATAGGTGCACCTGCCAATGTAAAAGCATAACCTGACGTAGACCAGCGTTTGTCAAGATCTCCAGCATAATCTGAGTCCACATAACCAATACAAGCCTGCCTGTCCTTCTCATCCTTCTGAAACACTAAACCAACATCCACGGTGCCTCGAACATACCGTAGAATCCACTTCACGGCCTCCCAGTGACCCTTCCCGGGGTCATGCATGTATCTCGATACCATGCTCACGGCCTGTGATAAATCTGACCTCGTACACACCATCGCATACATCAAGCTACCTACTGCACTAGCATATGGGACCTTCGACATATAATCTCTGTCCTCAACTGAAACAGGTGACATCAACGCTGAAAGCTTGAAGTGGGGAGCCAATGGTGTGCTAACTGCTTTTGCATTGCCATCAAAGCTGAATTTCTTCAACATCTTCTGCAAGTAGCTCTTCTGTGTAAGCTTCAATTTCCCCTTCACCCTGTCTCGCTCGATCTCCATACCCAATATCTTCTTTGCCTCTCCAAGATCCTTCATCTCAAACTCGGATGATAACTCCTCTTTCAGCTTTCGAATAGCCGAAGAATTCCTGGAAGCAATAAGCATATCATCAACATATAAAAGCAAATATATGAGCTCATCATCCTGTAGCTTGTGCATATAAACACATGGGTCATATGAGCTCCTTGTGTACCCTCGGCCAATCATAAAGCCGTCGAATCTCTTATACCACTGTCTTGGTGACTGCTTCAAACCATAAAGAGACTTCTTCAGCTTACAAACCAAATTTTCCTTTCCTGCAGCTTTGAAACCCTGTGGTTGTGTCATGTAGATCTCCTCATCTAAATCACCGTGTAGAAAGGCTGTCTTCACATCCATCTGGACCAAATCCAAATCCAACTGTGCCACCAACGCCAATAAAATCCGAATCGACGAATGCTTCACAACGGGTGAAAATACCTCGTTGTAATCAATGCCCTCAAGCTGTGCATATCCCTTGGCAACTAATCTGGCTTTGAACCGAATGTCCCCAATAGAAGATCCCTCCTTCTTCGCATATACCCACTTGCAACCAATAGCTTTCTTACCCTTAGGTAGATGTGCAAGTGTCCAAGTGTCGTTCTTCTGAAGAGACCGCATCTCCTCCTCCATAGCTTCCCTCCACCTGATCGAATCGGGGCTAGACTCTGCCTCCCTGAATGTGGCTGGAACCATATCATCAACGACCTCCACTGATAATGCATATGCGACCATGACATCATTATACCTAGCTGGCCGACGAATCTCTCTCCTCGGTCTATCTGCTGCAATGGTCCTCTGAACATGACCCTGTTCCTGAGTCCCATGATCTACTGTATCCTGTATCTGCCCATCTGTCATCTCATCTCCTCCCAGTGTCACCTCTGTAGGAGCCTCAATGGATACAGTGTTCTCTGGAGTGGGTGGAGTCACATCATCCTCCACCTGCTGCGATATCTCTCCTGTCTGGTCTCCCTCCACCTGCTGAGGGGTTCGAGGCCTCATCATGTACGCCTCGTCAAATGTGACATCTCTGCTAATAACTATCTTCTTGTCCTGTGGATCCCATAACTTGAAGCCTTTGACTCCATCTCTAAATCCCACAAAGACTGCTTTCCTCGCTCTCGGATTTAATTTACCATCACTGACATGATAATAAGCTGGACACCCGAATATCCGAAGCGACTCATAGTCACTAGCCTCCGAACCAAACCAACGCTCCAAAGGAGTCTTCCCGTCTATCGCAGTGCACGGCAACCTGTTCACAAGATGGCTCGCATAAACCAACGCCTCGGCCCAAAAAGATCTAGGCAATCCACTCTGCGTCATCATACACCGCACCTTCTCCAGCAAGGTACGGTTCAATCTCTCAGCCACCCCGTTCTGTTGCGGTGTCTCTCGAACTGTGAAGTGTCTTCTAATGCCGTGATCCCGGCAAAACTGCAGAAACGGATCACTCTTGTACTCTCCACCGTTATCTGAACGTAGAGTCTTCACCTTTCTACCTGTCTGCAGCTCCACTTTCTTTTTCCACTCCACAAAAATATCCAGGACCTGATGTTTATGCTTCATCGGGTATACCCAATTCCTCCTGGAATAATCATCAATGAAAGTGACAAAATAGTTGGCCCCACCAAGAGATGTGTTCTTGGAAGGACCCCAAACGTCCGTGTGAATATAATCCAATGTACCTTGGGTGTTATGAACAGCGGTGCCGAACTTCACTCTAGTCTTCTTCCCAAGTACACAATGCTCACACAATTCCATCTTGCAGGTCTTAGCACCTTTCAATAGCCCCTGTTTAGCCAATGACTGTAGGGACTTATCTCCTGTGTGTCCAAGTCTCATGTGCCATAAGGTGGTAGTGTCCTCCTCTGTAGTGATAGAAGCTGCCAGACCCCCTGTAACTGTCTTGCCCTTCAAGTAGTATAGGTAGTTTTCCCTGACACCTCGCATCACCACCATAGAACCCTTCGTGACCTTCACTGTAGCATCCTCTAAGATCACTCGATATCCTGCTGCCTCCAAAGTCCCAAGAGAAATGATGTTCTTCGTCAACTGCGGCACGAACCTCACTTCCTTCAATTCCCTCACTACACCATCATGCATCCTGATCCGGACTGAACCAATACCACCAATAGGGCATACGTGATCATTACCCATAAGCACGACATCCCCTCTTTCCAGCTCCTCAAAGCTAGAAAACCACTCCCTCTTAGGGCAGATGTGATATGTAGCTCCCGAATCCATCATCCACTCCGTGGAATCCGCATAGCAAACCGACGGTAAAGCAGGGCATGAATAGCCTGAAGAATCTGAATCTGAATGCTCACCAATAGCTTTTGCAACATTCACTTCTGAAGCTTGTGCAGCTTTCCCCTTATTCTTTCCGGCTTTTTCTTTCCACTTTGGGCAGTCAATCTTCCAATGTCCTTCTTCTTTACAATACCGACATTGATTTCTACCAACACTCTTATAGGCACTCCTATTCTTTGACTTTGAGCGGTTGAACTGACGACGGTTTGGATCTCGGCCTCGAACTGCTAACGCATCTCCCGATGCCTTCTCGGAGGGTTCACCATCACTCTTCCTCAACTCATAGTTCACCAAAGCTGAGGTCACCTCCTTATAGCTAACTGTAGTTCTTCCATTGATCATAGTGAGAACGAACGTACCATAATCATCTTCGGGCAACGAACACAGAAGTAGCATCGCCTTGTCTTCATCCTCAACTATAATATCAACATTGGCCATATCTGAAAGTAGCTTAGTGAAATTGTTGACATGCTCCCTGATGGAAACCCCTCTCTTCATCTTGAACTGGTAAAATCTCTTCTTCAAGTGAAGCCGATTCTCAATGCTCTTCGTAAGATATTTCTCATTGAGTGTTTCCCACATCTTCTTCGCTGACGTCTCGTTCATAACATCATAAATAAGATCCGGCGTCAAGCATGACCTAATAACACCACAAGCTCTACTGTTCATCTTTCTCCAAACCTTATCCTCCAACTCAGCGGGTTTCTCTTTTAACTCAAGAGTCTCCTCCAAATTCTGTGCATCCAAAGCATCCATCACCTGACACCTCCACAATCCAAAATTGATCTTGCCATCGAACTTCGGAACATCAATCTTCGTGTTATTGATGCTCAGACTCTGTATCGCCTTTGTTAGAGACGAACCTGACGTGCTTGCATCTCCCATGTTGTCGATCTAGCTCTGATACCAATTGTTGTGCGCGGCGGAAGCTTTCTAGGGCAACACGAACAATAACTAGAACTAAACCACAAACAATATGCAAACCACAATCACAGCAAGAACACACAATTTACGTGGTTCGACAAGTTGCCTACGTCCACGGGGCAAGGAGGGGAGAGTTCTTCCACTAGAAATCAAGAGAATACAAATAGGGTTACAAATCTCTCAGACCAAACCCTAAAACAAAGCTCTAGATCTCTCAAAGCTCTCTCCCAATTGGATGCAATGATTCTCTCTCTCTGGCTGCTCAATCGTTATATACATCCTTAGAAGTTATTTTGTTAGATCATGTACTGTGATGGTCACTTGCTTGGAGATATGATCTAACTTAGAAATTTCTTAAATTTGTGCTTAACCTATAACTAGTAAAGGATAACTTTGTTATAACAGGTTATTATGCATGACACCGATATATGAGATATGGTGGTGGGTCTCAACCATCGGGAATGGAGATTCTCCGGGTGTATGTCATAAGCACACATTATGATGTGTGTAGCACTAGACCGTATTTGAATTCTCTAGGATGAGTCACCTAAGAGATAGAGAATTCAAATTGTTACATGGTCCCTTTGACTTGATGATATTGTCATTTTCGATTTGATAATTTAGTATGCTTTGATGTGATGGTTAAGCTTGTTTAGCAAGCGCTACACAACCTGAAACATTGAGTTGCTAAATTTTATTTAGGAAAATGATGGATGTCTAGATAGGATCCAGTATGCTTATCATGATGAGTTAATTTATTATGCATTCCCATGAAGCTATTAAATTCCTGCCGGCAGGTGGTTTTGAAAATATTTTTTAAAAATTTATTTTCTTATAAAAATAAAATATTTTGATGTTTCAAAATAGTTTTTATTTATGTTCATGGGAATTGCAAATTTAGGCATGAGCAAATAGGTGAGTTGTCCTGCTTAAAAGAGTTACCTAAAATAAATGATACTGGAAGGGATTGAATGTGAGATATTATTTATTAATAATTAATCCCATATTATGGAAGAGCTTTTATGAACAATTGGTCGGATAGGGATTTGATTGTTAAATTAAAATTATTAATTTGATTAATAATTGGTTCTTGATATGGGACCCAATTGGTCTCACTAATGTCATTAGAAGAGGTATACATGCAATACAATTCTATTTCTATCCTTAATTGTTATGGATAAAGTTTTTGAATAAATCTATTTCTATCCTTAATTGTTATGGATAAAGTTTTTGAACAAATCTATTCTATCCTTAATTGTTATGGATAGAGTTCTAGATAATTATGAATTGTTTAAAGTTAAAATCTCTAAGACTAGTGTAATCCTATAAATAGGGTTCATATGTAGCCTTATGAGAAGTGATAGATGAGATTGAAAACCTTATGAAGATAATATGAAAAAATAGATTTTTGAGAACCTATCTCTCAATATTGCTCCTCTACGGTGACGGGTGGATTTCAATTGGAGGCTTTTTCTCTTGAGGAAGCTATTTCGGATTGATCTCGGGACAGATTATTGTAGAAATTCGGAAAGCGTTTCAGGTATTTTTCTAATATTTAATTAATTTTGATTAATAGTCATGATATGCTTTTTCCGCTGCGTTGTATGTCATGATTCCAACAGTGATAACATAATTTAGGATTCAGAAAAGATCCGTATCACAATGATCAG
>NC_033799.1:6691095-6706694 GCF_001876935.1 Asparagus officinalis | reverse complement strand
TTCCTTTTTTTTTCAAAATTTAATTATCTATTCTCTTTCTAAAATAAAATAAGAATTAAGAACCCTAAGGAACTTAAAAGAAGCAGGCAAATGGAGCCGGTCGAGGATCGTGACTTCAAAGTGAAGGTCAACATCATCTTGTTCACTCTAGCCCCCTTCGTTGCTGTCATCAACTGATGCTACTGGATGTTGGATGATTACTTGAAGATCATTTAAAAAAAAGGACTAACCTGAACATTTAGCTAATTAATTTCTAATTTTCTAGAGATCATGTCCTTTATTAAAATAAATATACATCAAGTTACGCACTTTCAGGGGGAGATCTATTTAATTAATTGATACATGATGCTGTTCTATCAGGTTTAATTAGTACCGGCATTTATCAGAAATTATGCGTGGAATTTGTGTTGTTATCAGACTCTTAGAAGTACATCATTAATTTATATGGGAGCTATATTTTGTTATTGCACCTTTCGTGCACTCAAGAATGGAATATAGCCCCCTCACTCACGAGGGAGTGACGCGGTTTTGTCGTGTGACCTACTGGACCGCTCCTGGGGACTATAAATATTAGAGTGGCACTACAGGCACACTCTCCACCACACCCCCCTCTCCTGCTACAGTGCAGGGGGGCCCACCTGAGATTTTTTAAAAAATCTCAGGTGGGCCCCCTGCACTGTAGCAGGAGAGGGGATGTGGTGGAGAGTGTGGTGGAGAGTGTGCCTGTAGTGTTATTTTATTATTCCATCTCTCATGTTAATCAGTAGACAAAAATGTCTATACATGTTTCGTACTTGGTATAGCCTAATATGAATGACACATACATAACCCTAATTATAAACTCAATTATTAGATGTCCTTGCTATTATTATCGTATGAAAGAAAATAATTTGCACGAATGGTCAATAAAGCCTCCAACCAATTTTATAATTTGTATTCTTAATTAATTGCATTTATTTTATTTTCTAAGAAAAAAGAGAGTAACTATAGAGCTTGTGAGAGAAGAAGAAATTTTTTTTTACACAAAATTATGAGTCACTTTGTAATAAAGTTAGTATTTGGTGATACTTGTTTTGAAAAATATTAATTAATAGGGTCATACTACTTAAGATTAATTATGAAGCATTATTAATTCATGTCAAAATAAATGTTTTATAGCAACTTGGGGATGCCATGATATTGAAAACGAGAAGTGACCAAAAATGATTTATTTTTTAAAAATAAAGTGCATAGAACTATTGCCACAAATCATAAGAGAAACGAAAATGCTATTTGTCACGCGAGATGAGCTGCGCACCCATCCCGCGTGACAAATAGCAAAACCATAAGAGAAAGGAAAGCTTAACAGAACATATGCGTCATGAAAGGATATTATATACAGTTTTTTAATTAAATGATCATAATTATAATATTATCCCAACTAATTTCCCTGATAAGCATCTGATAAGCATTTGGAGCCTTTCCTTTCAATTACTGTCCTTATCCTTTAATAAACAATTATAACGTACATTTATATAATTTAAACTAAGAATAAGTATATCTCATCGAGTCACGAGGAACTTCTACAATATTAATACATGACCTTTTATCCCATTAAAAAAATATGAAGAAACCAATTCATAATATTTTTGTTTACGTCAGACCCTAAGTTTTAACCTCATTTAATTGTTAACCCAACAATTTTTAGAATCAGTCTTAAAACCCAAATATATCCAGCTTTATTATTTCTAAACTCACTTTATCAATTTTAGTAATTTGGTGTATGATATTATTTCGTTGTAAGCTACTATGTTTTGTTGTTAGTTGCTATACCATGTCTTTATATTTGTCGTAAGTTGTTGCGTATTAAACTGCAAAAAATATACAAAATGATTTTAAGAATAATCCACTAGGACATTTTGCGTTACTAGCAATTTGGAAAGTGGATGGACATAAACATAAATAGGTTAAAAGTTTGGGATCGTAGTGAAAAACAACTGATAATATTCGTGCAATCTCCTCGCTCGCAAGAAACGCCAACGGTATCCCCAGCTTCATCACGTGGCCCACGTAGTGCACTCATAATTCCCCATTCGCCAGTTATTTAACGTCTTTTACCGCAAATTTTAGACTATGCGTTCACCTTTAACCACCGTTCATTTATTTCAACCTGGATTTTGTACCGTTAAGATTTATCCTTTTTAAATAACTTTCTGCAAAAGACCGTATACAATATTTATAAATTTGGCCGGGCCCAGTGCCGTACAAAAGGAATCCCGCCATTTTAGGGGCTGTTCGTTTGGCAAAAAAAACCTGGAAATCAAAAAATAGGAAACCTATTTCCTATTATAATGGTTTTGAAGTTGTTTGGTTGGCTTAAAAAAGAAGGAAAATATAGAATAGGAGATGATATGAGATGAGTTGTCACCTTATTATTGGATGATGTGAGTGATTTTTAAAAAAAACTTGTTTTGAGGTTGTTTATTATTGGATGATGTGAGTGATTTTTAAAAAAAACTTGTTTTGAGGTTGTTTGGTTGGTTAAAAAAATAAGGAAATGAATTGGAGGTATATTATTGGATGATGTTTTGAGGTTGTTTGTGTTTGGTTCGTTTTTAAAAATAAGAAAATAGATGAGATGAGATGAGTTGGAGGTATATTATTGGATGATGTGACACGTACTTAAGGAAATTGATTTCTTGTTTTTTTTTGAGGAAATGGATGGAAAGGAATGTTTAATGAGATAAGATGAGTTGTCACAATATTATTGGATGATGTGTGTGATTTTTAAAAATGAGATAAAATGAGATGTGATGAGTTGGATGATGTGACACATTTCTTGTGTTTGGTTTATTTTTAAAGGTAAGAAAGGAGATGAGTTGGAGGATAAAAATAATATTTTATTAGATGTTGTGGGTGAGTTTTAGGGATGGAAATGAATAAAAATATTATTGTATTGATTTCATTGTACCGATTTCCTTTTCTTGGTTTTTAGGAAACCAACCAAACAGCCCCTTATTCGTCAACTCTTCCTCCAATCTTGTCTCTTCTCTCGTTTCCGCTCACCCGCGGCGCCTTTTACATCTAAATATATTGATCCTTTTTATTTTAGGCTATTTGCGTATTACCCCTTTCGGTAGTTTATTTTTGCGTTAAGATTTTCTTGATGTTATTCACTTCTGAAAATATATTCATTTTCTAGTTTAAAACTCCAAATTTATCCATCTATGAGCCTATAACTTAAAATTTACATGGTATAATCCAAATTATTTTCAATATTAGCCATAATTTAGGAATGACTTTCAACTTAATTTCAAGTTTCCGCTTTATAGAACAAGCGATTTCTTTCTAAAGAGACAAAAGTAGTATAAATATTAAACGAGTCCAGCGACACATCTCACACATGCCAATAGTCTCTTGCAGTGGACTCAAGCGTTTCGATACTCAGACTATCGCATTTGCCTTATATAATGCTCCTATGTCTGTCCTTTATTATACACTTTACAGCACTTTTCCACAAATGAAGAAAAACAAAACCAAATTGCTCTCCACACGAAGACGCCCATCTATTTTGGGTGGTTTTTTTTTTAAATAAATCAAAATTATATCAAATCTACTTCTTTAACAGATTAAAAATCTAGATCCCTTCTAAACCCGCTTAATAAGTGGATTGACTATATTCAATTTGTCTAACTTGGTAAATTTTTTGAAAGAATAATTAGATTATATTAATAAGGATCAATTGAATAGAATCGTTAATTAACAGATGAAAATTATTCTAGTTGAGGGATATTAATTGAAGGGATATTGAATAAAAAACCGTGAAGACATTTGTTTCTACATTTTAACTATGTCCAAGACAATTGCGTTTTATGATTGGAAAATAATATTAATATTTAGAAAATTTTGTAAATAATCATTGATGCCTTCAGTAACATTTATTATTTTTGAACTCATTTGTTAACACTTGTCCCTCGTCAAATCGCAGGAGAGGCCAGGTATATATCTGCAAATGAACAAGTTGAATATTGATAAGTGTCACCGGTGATATAAATAAAAGAGCTTCACATTTAATATTTATATGAGCTGATTTATTTTATAAAATAATTTGTTACTTAATCATATTAAACCTAGTTAACCATGGTAACTCCCCCAATTTGTTTAGGCTAAGTAGCAAATAAATATCTTTTAATTTAGTTTTACTCATTTTGCACTTATATGTTTTTACTTATTTCTCGCAGCGTTTAGATACTCTTAAGTTTTTTAAAATTGACTCCTTAGCATGCTCCATTATGCATACAAGAAAAGTTTTGCTCGACGCTCACATACTAATTGGTTCTAAGTGTCATATGAGAACATGCAAATAAAAAATTTCACGTTTGCATAACAGAGGGTATACAAACGTGCTAATTTTAAACAAACTTAAGATATGTGGGGTATACAAGTGCAAAGTGAGTGAATTTATAAGGTTTTTAAGTGTCATCTACCCTTGTTTATGAGTCAACTTATTATGCATTAGTTCCATGGAGGTGATATCACGGTCCATGATCATTTAATGTTCACCAAATAAATGTCAAACCATCGGATACATGCACGAATTCTGAAATTCAATGATTAAAGAATTGATATTCATTTAATTCACATTTAATACTTATAAACCGGGACCATGTGGTATACTTTCTCTGTTTTATGTGATGTAATCTAATTATTACCAATAAATCCCCTAATCCTACTCCTCATAACAAAGCAATGCTAGCTGTTACTCCGCTATAAATTAATTCACACAACCCAAGACCTCCTCTTTCTCTCTCTAAACTCTATTAAAACAAAACAAAAAGCGCTCTCTCTCTCTCTCTCCCCCTCCCTCTAGAGGATCAAGATCCCGAAAATGCCGTCCCCAACCCAAGAAGCCAAAACCCTCCTCCCTCTCTCCACCGCCGGCCCCCGCCGCCTCCACCTCCGCCGCCGCCGCCGCCATGCCGAGCATCTCGCCGCCTCGGAGGCCGACGGCGGTGGAGCTGCTCGGTGGCGTCAGATCCTCGCCGGGTTCCTCCGCGCCTCCGGCTCCGCCTCCTCGTGTCGCGGTACCTGAGGGCGATGAAGAGGGTGAAGAGCTGCTACGCCGATCTCATGAAGGGCGTCGTCGACGGAGCAGCGGCGATGGAGAAGGTTCAGTCGAGGGTCCTGATGGAGAGCTACTTCGCCGTGCCGATCATGCCGATGTCGGTGGCCATGGGGAATTATGGGAGGTGATTTATTCGCATGAACGATTGGGTGATGGAATAACGAGCGTTTATTATTTTGTAACTTTTTTTTTAAGTGACAAAATGAAAAGTTATTATTCGTGAATATTTTTTGCTGGTTTATTCTCTCTCTTTTTTTGCGAAAATTCCGTTTTTGACCAAAAACAAAAACTTAGTCAACGTTTTGAGGAGAATAAATGTTAAGAAACTATTATTTTTTTGGGAACTAATCATCCAATTTTTTTTTTACTTAAAACATGTAATAAGTTTTCATTTATAACTCACTTTTATTCATGACAGGCATCAAAGTAAATAAGTCGCCTGAGCATTTATTATTTCACTTCTCTTATCACCTCCATTACAAAGTTTTCAAAAAAAAATATCGTTATTTTTATTTTTTATGTTAGTATGTTGACATAAATTAACAAAATTCTTTTTCAGGCAAAAATATACAAAGTTCGTAAGATGATTTTTTTAGAAAGTCAAAGTTTAAGATAGTTTTCTTAATTTTGCCAGAAGATTATGCTAATAAGCAAAGAATATTATGCTAATACAGAATTCGTAATACATTTTTCATATTTTTTTAAAAATTGGGTTAATAAGTGCAATTTGTCGTTTGCCATAGAAAAAAAAACTACTTTAATATTGGACTTATCTGCAACAGTTGTGTAATATAGTGTAAATTCAATTAGTGGAGGGGGGGAAATGAAATGAAACCTTTGCCTCTGTTCTTTGCGGGAAGTCGCAATAGGGCATGGATCTTTTCTTTTCTCTACTTGTTGGGCTGGGTAGGATTCTGTGTGGGCCCGATCCAACATCGAAATGAATTAAAGTGATTTCTGTGATATATCTTCAGATTAATGACTCCAATAAAGGCTCTAGAGTTAATAATCTCTCATATCTAGGAATGTAGTGAGTAGTGGAACAGTTCGAACCATCTATTTTTAAAAAAATCCCCTAAAAATAAATAAATAGATTAACGATTAAGGGGGTGTTTGTTTCAAATCCTATAATTTTAGGATATGGATTTTACCATGGGATTTAAAATTCATAGATAATTTGTTAAGGGGTGAGATTCCTAAAACTTTGTTTCAACACTATTTTGGGATTTGGGTGGGATTTCAAATTCTAGGATCAAAAAGTGGGTTTTTTTAGGTTTTAGAATTCCATAAAGCTTGTTTGTTTCAAAATAAATTTTAGAATATCAAATCCTCAAATAATAAAAAAGTATTATATTTAAGGATTTGTGAAATGCTCTTTTTTGGGTGGGATGTGGGGACCGTGGGTTAGATTTCAAAAGTGTTAGAAAAATTAAAGATTTTAAATTCTAAAAAGTTTAAAACAAATAAAAATATTACAAATTATAGTATTCCAAATCCCAAAATATTGTTGAAACAAACAAAGTTTTAGGAATCCCAACTCATAACAAATTACCTGTGGATTTCAAATCCTATGGTGAAATCCATATCCTAAAATTATAGGATTTGAAACAAACACCCCCTAAGTGCTGTTGGTGGCTCTAATTCTGCCCCTAGCTATTTATGGAAACTTATGAAAGAGCCCCTTATCGGCGTTTGTGCAAATTTTGAGTTTTGCAACCACAGTGTTTTCCGAGAACAAATTTCCGATCAAATTTAACATTGTTTTGCCACCAAATTGGTACAAATATTGTCCTCACGATCAATATACTTCAATATGATTGGATTAAAAAATAAGAGAAAAATATATGAGCTTATTAGTAATCAATTGGCAAGAGTACTACTTAATAATAGCGGTCGTAACATTATTTAAATCACTAAGCACCATCTGTCAGCTGTGTACACAAAGATGATGATAGTAACTTTCGATCGGCTAGTTATTCTTCCACCAGCAAACTACATTACGAACGCAAGTGTGACACCTGCAGTGGATATTCGCGTAAAATATGAATATCAGGAAATGATATGTACACAAATGTTAGTGATATTCGTGTCGATACATTTTTTTTCCTAATCCTTTTTGAAATGATTGTAATGAGATTAGCATGAATTTACCCTAACAACATTTTAGTCCTCCACATCCACTTCTAAGTTGTCAGGCCCAATTGCATTTAAATATCACAAAGTTCCTGCACTTTGTCTTTTTTATATCATAAATGGTATGTTATGGGAGAAAATATTATGGGCTATTAAAAAAATTAGCACGTTAATATCCTAGATCATGAAATGTGAATTTTTTCATTTGAATGTTCTCACGTGACACTAACACATTAATTTTATAACTTTCTAGTCATTAATATTATTAAGTTTATCACTAACATTTCTCAACTCTATTTTAAAGTAGAATGAAGATAAAAGGATTTTGTTATAACAAGCTCCAAAATTAACATGTAAATATCACAAAGAAATGTTTTAGGTAAAAAAATCTCCTCTGCATTATCAATGGTACTAACATGCTTTTTTTAAACAATTTATGATATTTTTCTATTATAAAATACAACTTATGATATATAGTATTTGACATAGCAAGAATACTCGGTGGTATTTAAGTGACAGAGAGGATTCTAACATCTTTCTTTTATATAAGATAATAGAGGAAAACATTATGGCCGTTGAAGAGGTCACAAGGCGACGCCATTTGTCGAAGCTTAAGTGGTCAAAATGAAATATAAAGGTAGACCCATTTTAGAGAGGGGAGTCTAGTCCTATATTGATGTAGGATGCTTAACAGACAGTTTCATAGAAGATTCGGATAATCACGAGCTAAATACAGATTTATACATATTATTGACTTCCGCAAAGAAACAATCATATCTTCCAACACAGAATGCGGATTCTGACATATTATATATGTAAATTTCCTATCCCGACAAGATGGTGCCAACTATATTGTTAGATCTTTAAAATCTCACTAGTAATACCTAATTTTGACTGAAATCAAAAAATAATCAATTTTAGTTTATTTTTAGTAATAAAGTTAGAGTCTATTTAGATTAGGAAATAAATTCAATATTAGAGTCAAATTAGATTAGGAAATAAATTTATTTTTGATTCATGATTTGTTTCCTCTATTATAGAGAGTTTTTTTAGGATATAATTTGATACTATCTAATTCTTTGTAATTCTAATCTGACTAGGAGTCTTATTTAATTCTTTGTAATCCACGAAGAAAATATTAAAAGAGAAATTTTATTGATGAAAAAATATTATTCTTTAGGTTTACATGACTCTTCTTAAAATCTAGGAAGAAAATATTAAAAGAAAAAATTTATTGATAAAAATATATTATTCTTTGGGTTTACATGACTTTTCTTAAATAGAAAATTAAATAAGGCTCCTAGTAAGACTAGAATTATAAAGAAATAGAAAGTATCAAATTCTATCCTAAAAAGACTCACTATAATAGAGAAAACAAATCATGAATTAAAATTGAATTTGTTTCCTAATCTAATTTGACTCTATTGAATTTATTTCCTAATGTAAATAGACTCTAATTTTTTTACTAAAAATAAACTAAAAGCTGATTATTTTCAGATTTTAGCCAAAACGGGGTATTACTGATGAGATTTAAAAAATATGACAATCTAGTTGGTTCCGTCTCGTCGAGATCGATAGGCAATTCATATGTATAATATGTCAGAATCCGCCTTCTGGGTTGGAAGATATAATTGTTTCTTTGCGGAAGTCAATAATACGTATAAATCTATATTTAGCTCGTGATTATCCGAATCCTCCATGAAATTACCTGTTAAGCGTCTTACATCATCTATAGAAGAGCCGACCACAGAGAGAAGAGAATCTAGAAATGCTTGGGGGATCAAAAAATAAATAGTTGATTTCTGATATAACTCACTTAAATCACGTAAATTTCTTAACTAGTGGCTTAAAAGTTGATATTATATAGGCTCATCGAATAATATATTTAGATGATTGCGATCATTCATGACGTAATTAAAACGATATCATGTCTCTGTCAGTTGCAATATTTCGCTTTTTCCCCCTTTCAATCCAGGATATAAAAGAATTATAATCTTATGTAATTTAGTAAATGTATCTAAGTTGTTTGCATGCATAAAAGGCAACATATCCAACAATCTAGCCGGTCAAGCGAAATTGATAAATGATATAATAATATAAAGAAAAACTTAGCATATTTAATTTAAATCATTTCTTCGACTTTACTGCCAAATTATATAATAACACACAAATCCTATATATATACCTATAAAGAGTATAAACCACAAAACCATAATTTTATGCTCTCATTCTTTTCTCTCGTCATCATTTAGAAATCAAAATGGCTTCAACAGAAGAAGAAACCAGCCTCATTCCCAATCGCCATAAGCAAGCAAAACTGCGACGAAGGCGACGGATGGTATTAAAGCTTCGGATCAAACGAGAAAAATTTTCATTAGGCTTTCTTCATAGAAGCAAAATAGCGGCAGCGTGCAAAAAGTTTGCAATAGGAGATACAAAGAAGATGAAGAGATTGGTGAAAGGTTTCATTGATGGCGCAGTGGAGATGGAGGCGTTGTGCGCATTTAGAATGATGCGGAGCATTTTCGCCTCGCCTCTGAAACTACCGGGCGCTGCTGGAATAGCATGAGGCAAGTCATTGATGTGTTTGGATAGGAGTAGTTGGAGCTCTATGTTATTTCAACACATCCATACATACACGACGGAGAGCATTTTTCACTATCTACAAATATATGTTTTCCCCATGTTGTTACATTGCTAATAAATTATTGTAAAATCTAAATAAAATAATAATAGAGAAGTTACACTAGTGATTAAATTGAAGAATGTTACAGCAACAAGAGTTGAAACGACATGGATGAATATGTTGTTATAAAGTATTCCTAACTAAGCAAACTCTAGATTTGAATTTAGGTGTAGCTTACTTCAAGGGTAGACTTTAGAGAACTAGTTTGTATGAAATACGACATGTGTTAAAGATAAACAAAGTATTATGTAAAATTTTCTGTGTTAAGATAACGAGACGCCCTCTTCAAGGAGTATGAATCCTATCAAAACACTCTGCATTGTGCAATGTGTCCACAGATCGTAGATATGCCAAACAGGGAACAGTTTTGATATTACCACCCACAGCATATTTTTGGGTCACCATGATCCCCAATTTGGATGTAGGATATTTCATCTCGGCCCATCAGGACACAATTAATACAGTCCATCTTCTTGATAAGCACTTTGACATTAGCTTGAGATTATAGTTTTTGGAGCTAATTTGCCAACAAAAGCAAATGATGAGGAAAGAAGTTTTATATATTCACTATGAACTGATTATTATTTTTTGTGGGAGATACCTAACATATGGCGATTTCGCTCTCATTGACGAAGGAGACGTGCCAATATGCCGGTGCAATTTGTCGAAGCTCAACTGGGATCGACGAAGCACAAATGTTGACCCGTTTTAAATAAAGGAAAAAATTCACATTATGTTGGAAGCCGGCCCGTTGAAAATCAAATTTCTAATATAAATTGTTAAGAAAGGATTATCTTCTTTCTTTCTTTCTTGTTTTGGGCTAATTGCGTATTAGTCTCTTAAATCATCTTTTATTGTCAATTAGTCCCTCAAATCTTCATTTTTATTGCAATTCCGCCCCTCTTGTTAGAGAGCATTGCTTTTGAGGGTGAACTTATGTCAACTTTAACCTTATCATTTAAAACATCACCACGCCTTTTAATAGTGGGTTTATTCTCATAATCCGCTCAAACTAAAATCCAAACCCACCTACTCCTTCCTCTTTGATGGTCAAGAACTTCCCCAGATCAATCCAGAGATTTTATTTCCCCCTTCTTACATAGTGCAGAATTTTTTTGGGAAGAAATGAACTTTGAGTTACTTGAGAGTGTAAGGTACGCTCAGTGGCAATTAGGTAACTCTAGATGTTGGATTAAGGGTTAATACAAACTAGAGTTAGAGAAACTAATAGGAATTCTGTTAAGAGGGACAAAATTGCATAAAAATGAAGATTTGATGAACTAATGAGAAAATTCTGAGATTTGAGGGACTAATTGACAATTAAGGATGATTTAAGGGACTAATATGCAATTAATCTTTTTTTATTTTTTTTTATTTTCGGTGGGTTGAAATTGCAGGAGACAGGAGTCGGGGGAGAGAGAAGAGATTAGTCTTTACGGTTGCAAATAAATCATATCCGAGGAAGCACTCTCAAATGCGTCTAGTTTTGCTCGGACCAATCAGAGATTTAAGAACCGTTAACTGAAAAGCTTATACTATCAGTCATTCTTGGACTGCTATTGGAGACGGGTTGTTTGGTTGCACAATTTTATAGAAAAGTTTTCACAAAATGTCTGACAATGGTAATTCTGTAATTAAAAATTTTCTGTAGATTTCCATAAATTGTGTTCGCTCCAACAAAATTTACAAAAATATTTTCTGTAAAGTACAAAAAGTACCAAAATTTACAAAAAACAATTTGCTCTCAAAATGGGCAGAAATCACTCAGAAATCTGCCATCACATTGACACTTTTCTATAAAGTTGACACTTTTCTATAAATTTAGGGGTTGTTTGGTTCAATTTCTACAAATTATAGAAAATCTTGTTATTTTCTATAAAATTATGGGTCATTTTCTTGTTTTGAACCAAACAAGCAAAGTAAAAAAAAAAATAAGAAAATTGGTCATTTTTGACTTCTCAAAACTTCTCCTATAATTTTTTTTAAGAAATACAATGAAATTATATTTTGGGTGGAAACATTTCTTATAATTTGTAGAAATTGAACCAAACACCCCCTTAATCTGCACTTTAATCCTCTTTGTAGCTAAAAAAATCCATGTAAATCCACAGATATGCTGAGGTTCTTTTTTAAACTGCAAATGCGACTATATTTAATAGTCATCTAAAACTTCTTGAAGTCTTGAAATTGTAGTTGAAGCTGCAGTTACACCAAACAAAAAATAAAATAAATAAATAAATAAATAGCATTAAAAAAAGATGCATACATGACATCCCTGCACCAACCATCAAACAATGAAACAAAGCTGGAAGTTGACGTGTCAAATATCTCATATTGAAGAGTGGAACATAAATTGAATTGATATGTGGAAGATACTAATATTCAAGATTAGATATACAAAGCATATAGATATTTTTTTGAGCTGAAAAAGCAGGGTTAAGGCCCTGCTCATATGAGGATATTATTAAAAACCAAAACATGACAGATTAGACAACCAGCTAGGTGAAGAATCGCAAAGGGTGAAGCAGACAGGGAGCGGACATATGTCGTCACCTACCATACTGAACCCGCCGAGATACTACAGCTAGAGGCTCATATTACATACTTACATAGAAGAGATGATAGTAGCATACTAGAAGACATGACGACTTTGATAAGGAAAGAAAACAACATCAGTTTTTCCAACACAAAGGAAAGTAACCATATCTAGCGGTTTTATGGTGAATCGTGAGTTGGAGGACTTGGGGAAAAGTAGTCCCCAGAGGCTTCAGCATTCTTATTAGCAAGCTCCTGGAGTCCGATGTTTGATGTAGCCAAGATATTGGATGATAGGACAGACAAGGTTAGGTTGCAGAGATATATAAATCAGACAAACGTCATTGAGACACATAAAACAAACCCAAAACTAAGTGAAGAATCTAATTTTCACTTGCAAATCTAGTATAATTTATATAACGTCTCTTAAACTTGGTTTTACATCATAAGCAATAACACTACCATTATCTCAACTAGAATTCTACTATTGGATCTGAATTGACTATGCATGAACCGTTTACGACCTTAAACATCACAGGAGAGGAATCAAACTCGAGTATATAAGAGCATCTCCAAGGGGCCGGAGAAATCCGACCCCTTAGCTAAATTAGGGGACATTTAAGGGACTTCGGCTCCAAGGGACCGGAAATTTTCCCCTTCACCCCCAAATCCCTTATCTTTCTCCCCAAATTAAGGGGAAGGTTAAAGTCCCTTAACTTTCCCCTTATAATTTTATAATAATATATTTTATTTTAGAGTTAATTTATAGTTAATTAAATTTAGTTAATGTATAGTTAATTTAAAATAATATAATTATTTGTTAATATAATTAGTTAATGTATAGTTAATTATTATCTAAATTAATTATTTGTTAAATTTTAGGAAAAATTGCTTCTAAGCCCCAAATTTATATTTTCAATGTGCCCCAGCCCCCCTATTTTTTTAATGTTCTTTAGCCCCTCCTTTTTTAAAAAAAAATATGTCCAAGCCCCTCCATCACTCCTCCATCATGATTCCAGCTCATTTCAGCAGTTGATTAGACATGCCAGCTCATGATTAGACATATCAGCTGACTTTAATCCCGAATTTACCCTCCTCTTTTTTATGTTAGTGGATGTTAACTCTTTTCTATAACATGTTAACTCTTTTCTGTAACATGTTAACTCTTTTCTGTAAAATGTTAACTTTTTTCTGTAACATGTTAACTCTTACAGCTAACATGTTAACTCTTATAGCTAACATGTTAACTCTAACAGCTAATATGTTAACTCTTACAGGTAACATGTTTAGCTGTAAGAGTTAACATGTTACAGAAAAAAATTAACATTTTACAAAAAAAAAATTAACATGTTACAGAAAAGAGTTAACATGTTACAGAAAAGAGTTAATATTAATGTGCCCATGCGAAGTTCTTCGGGACGACGCCGGCGGCGGAGCGGGGAAGGGGGCAAAGGGGGACCGAAAGAGGAGGATGGAGTTTGCATGGGAACTTGGGGAGAGGGGCTTTTAATAATTTTTTCAAAAAGAAGGGGCTGCAGCACATGTTTGAAAGTTGGGGGGGCTAAGGCACATTGAAAATATGAATTTGGGGCCTTGAAGCAATTTTTCCTAAATTTTAATATGATTAATTAATTTAATAACTATATAAGGTAATTTCTTAATCTAAATTAATTAATTAATTATTTTTAGTTATTAATATTTATTTATTTATTTATTTATAAATAAACCACATATTAATTAAATACTAATCTATAAAATTAAAAGACTAAACATAATTAATTAAGGGGTAGGAGACTTTTAAGGGGAACCATTAGAGGAGAACCAACCACTCCCTTAAAGTTCCCCATAAATTAAGGGACATTCAAGAGATCCCTTGAAGATGCTCTAAGTAACACAACTTAGACCTCCTTGAGATTTCCATTTAACATTTTGTCAAGAAAGGTTTGATCACAGAGCCTGCTACAACTATAAACTACAACTATAAAATCAAATAGACAAAACCCAGTGGATATCCTTTATGTTTGGAAGTAGTCGGGGCTCCTAACGGTACCTCTATCAACAACCAAGGTTCTTTCTACAAACTTATGTTAAATATTTTTGACGTGTCAGTTGATGTGGCAGGGCAAACTTGCAGGTTAACAAACTTTTTTGCTGATGGGATGCCCTCCACGTCACCAACACGTCAGCAATATTTTACAAAATTTATGAAAAGAACCTAGACTGATGACACATATAACGTTAAAGAAATCGACTACTGTCTTTTAAATATAACAGATCCAGATGTATTTGAACAAAACATGGAGGCACAACCCCGTAACATCTCTCTCTTCAAACAAATTCCAGTCCTTCAAATCAACACGTCAGAAACCTTCACTACCAAAAAAAGAAAACTCTGAAAACACAAACCTTTTGCTAACATCACGCATCAATTGATTCAATTCAAGGGACCAAAATCTCTAGGACAGAATGTTCCAAATAAAGCAAGTAAGAAACCCACCAGAAAATAAAAAAAGAACAGCTCCATACCTCAAAACCACAAATATATCATCTATGCACTTTCCCTCACAAACACTCAACAGACAGAAACCTTTCCCCCTTATTGCACTACAATCCAAAGCCAATTCCTACACACACAAGCCACACAACCCAAAGAAAAATGCAACTCTTACTCAAGGGTTTCTCTATCGAGGCCAAATTTTTAGTCATAACTGAACATAGTATTTAGCGCATACTTTTAATTTATCTAAAATAAGGATGAGGCCAAATTTTTAGTCATAACTGAACATAGTATTTAGCGCATACTTTTAATTTATCTAAAATAAGGATAAATTACATACAACCACTCCTTATCTACATAGTATTTAGCGCATACTTTTAATTTATCTAAAATAAGGATAAATTACATACAACCACTCCTTATCTATACATTTTTGAAGCACTTATAAGTCCTCAACTATCGCAATTGAACTTAACAACCTTCAATTCATAAGGAAGGGAATTATAAGAAATTTATCCCTCTCAAAAATGTCAATCCAGAGGTGATAAGTACTACTGACATTGTTAAGATATAGAAACCTAGATAACTTAGTGCTATTGAGACCAAGATTCCTAAATGGCCCTCAATCGTAGTATAGGAAGCAG
>NC_033799.1:6681329-6691077 GCF_001876935.1 Asparagus officinalis | reverse complement strand
TATCATTTAGGAGTTTTGGTGCAATTGTTAGGGAATTTAAGATGACACCAGAGCAACCGGGTTCAAATCCCATTGGTCGTGAATTTAAAACGGATTTTCTAAAAATTGACACTTTTGAGTGAGTCCAGATTTCGTCGCATATGAAGGATGCGCAACCTGCCGGGTGGTGTAATGCTTAGGGACTTTAAGTGAAATAGATAGTATTTACCCTTAAAATAAAAATATGTATACAACGTTAAGTATATTAGGATTAAATAATAATGTCATTTGATCGAGTGAGTGCTATCAAAATTCAAACTTATTATTATTATTATTATTTAATTTTATTTTTATTTTCTTTTTGCGCCACACAATCACATAATTTGTTCACACTCCTTCCAAGCCCATAAGTTTGCATATAGTTTAGTCAAACAAGATTTCTCACCAATTCACATTAGTTTGATTAACAATCGAAACTTTGTAGAAAAACCAAATTTAGATCAAATAATACAGAACAAGATCTACCATCTAAACCTTAAACAAGCACCAAACTTATCATCGAAAATAAAATAAACAAACCAGATCCCTTATTTTTTACATCCAAACCCCGGTATTTTCACACAAATTACATAAAACCCCAAATAACTTACCCAAATTACGCGCAAGCACACGAATTCTCGATCGTCACGAAATCATCATCGCCTCACACTCGAAAACGCCGCCAAATACCCGCCGTAAACCCAAGGCATACAGCGATCAGCACGCCCGCCGTTAAAAGACATAACGGCGAGCATGCAGCATGTACCCGATCGCCGCGTTGATCCGAAGCAGGCGGAGACGGCGATCTTGTTCGCGCCGGTAGCGCCGCGGCGGCCGCCGGCGACGCCGTTGAGGAGAGGGGCGTCGATCGGCGAGGGCGCTTTCGTAAATTTGAGGAGCCTTGAGTTTGATTCGCGGGGACTCGAGGTATTGATAGAAGGCGGCGAGGAGGAGGAGGGCGAGGAGGGAGAGGAGGTAGCCCAGCCAAGAATCGGTTCGCCAGCAGTCGAAGAGGATAGTTACGGTTTTGCCCCAGTAGAAGGTCATGTGCATCATCTTTGCTGAGGGGTGGGAGAGGGGCAGGATTGGGATTTGATGGAGGTGAGGAGGAGCTCTGATTCGACGGAAGAAGGGATTATCGGAGTGCGAAGGGTAATGGGAGAATTTATAAGGGAACTACTGTTTCTTGTTTGCCCCTCAAGTTGATAAAATTTGCTCTGGGTATTTAAGTGATATGCACGGGCCGGGCCGGTTTAGGGCCGTGACGCGGCCCCTAGATTTCAAGGTCGGGCTAGGCTTGACCCATGTCAGATTGGGTCAAAGTAGGCGAGACCTACTTCTTTGATTTCGGGCCTGGAGCTGGACTAAGTCCGGCCCACGACCCACCTAGGTGCGGGCCAGGTCTGACCCGACCCACAGATCATGGGTCGTGGGCCATGCAATGAGTTTTTTGTCCATCTTTTTTTAACATTTTTAATTATATAAAGAAGGAGCTATTCGAATGAGCTACTCGAAGGATCCCGGCGAACTCCAGCATAAAGAATGAGCTATTCGAAGGATCTGAAGCCCGTATGTCTGTTCCCTGAGATTAGGTTTTGTCTTAATCTCGAGAAGAGCTACTGATTTCGCATGGCCGATTTTAGCGCTTCAATCAAATACTCCCTCGGTAAAGGCGAAGCTCTGCCCAGTTTTTCATCAACCGGATTCAGATCTAAGGCGGTCCACGGATATCAAAATCCCCGACACAGGCAAAGATCCCGCACAAGCAGAAGACTGATAAACGATCTCCCGGCGTTTGTTTTG
Source organism: Asparagus officinalis (assembly GCF_001876935.1). Lineage (NCBI taxonomy): Eukaryota > Viridiplantae > Streptophyta > Magnoliopsida > Asparagales > Asparagaceae > Asparagus > Asparagus officinalis. The sequence continues at coordinate 6,689,256 of NC_033799.1, read as the reverse complement.
ATGAGAGTTGTAATTTTTGTTTTCATTGTGTAAGAGTCTTGTAAAAAGACTATCTTTTTTCGTTTTCATTATAACGACTGAAGTTGTAATGAATACCGTAATGAATACATCAAATTTCGACACGAACAATCACTAAAGCGATCTCCCGTCACTCATAAATCGACACATATAGGGCAAAAGGGTGAGTTAACTTCCAGCTCACCCCTCACCACCATCTACCGTACACTCACGATGTGACTAATCTGCCCTTGGCATCCTCTATAAGTACAGACGCTATTTGTCATAAAAGAGAGATCGTTTGGTTTTTTTACAATCTAAAACCCCCCATAAAGCACATACTACTCATAGAGAAGAACACACTATTCCTCTTTCACCCCACTTAAGTTCACCAACTGACTTGATCGTTGGAGGTACCACGGGGAAAACAAGCATTGTTCTCTTACGATTCTTGCGTGTGCAGGTTATTTGTCCATCCTGAGCTCTAAGAACCAGACATAAAGTCGAAGTAGAAAGCGACCCCCTCGACGACTCAACCCCTCGATAACTCAACAACTTCGTAACTTCGATCAACTGTGTGATCTCGGACATCAACAAATATAATATTATACTATTATTCATATAGTGTAATATTATTAATAATGTTAATATTATGTTATTACTAGTATGTTATTAAAAAATTAATATATTATAAATATTTTAATATCATATAATATGTTATAGTTTTTAATATGTTAGAGCTTATTAATAATACTTTAATAATATATTAATAATATATGATATAAATAAATGTTATTATAAAATTATTTTACTTTATAGTAAATTATATTATTTATTATATAATATATCAATAATTTATATATTATATTATATTTACTATACAATATATTATTATAATAATACTATTATATTGTTATTTTATTATTAATATTATATAACATTTTATAATTATTAATTTTTATTACAATTTATTTATTAAAAATTAATAATATTATAGCGATTATATTATTGTATAGCATATTATTATATTAATAATATATTATTATTTATTATTGATAAACTTTTTTAATTAGTTTACTTATATTTTATTATTATAAAATACATTATTAACATATTACATACTAGTATTTAATATGTTATTATATTATTATATAAGATATTTTATTTATTATATTTTTATATTATTTAATAAAATTTACTATATTCGATGAACTATAATATAGCATAGTATAGTATAATATAATATAATAAGCATGTTGGTAATAACTCTATATTAATTACATTTAATATATTATGTTAGATATTAATATTAACACATTCGTAAATTCAAAACTAAAACACCAAACATAAAAACACCAACGGGGTATTTTGAAATAAGTGTTGTGTTTTTTATTTGAGAATGATTTAGCTCAAAAAACATCATGGTTTTCAAACACATGGTGTTTTAATTTTGACAAAAACACCAAGTTATCTAAACGGAGCCTTAAGTGTTTGGTTTCCTCAATAAAACCTCTCCGGACTGGTTCAGTAATTTTAGTGAACATAGAGGGTTCTTGTGAAACCTAATACGAACAAAGCTGCAGTACAGCTGTACGATTCCGCGCTCGTACTGCAACTATGCGACGCCGAGGGGCGTTGAGAACAAAAGTGGATGCAGCCACCGTAACAAAGAAACTTACATTGAAATCAAACAGCCTCCTAATTCCCAAGCTACGCTGCTCACAAACCTGATTTTCATTTTCTGACAAATTCAATGTTTTTTCTATTCCAAACTTTTCAATTTTTATATTTTGCTTGGTTGAATATAATGTTTGCATGTAAAAATTGTATTCCTTCGCTTCAAAAGTTTTTCGACAGAAGAAGAAAGTTCACCACTTGATTTTGGCAATTTACCTTATTAGCAAACTTTCCATCAAAATAAACAAAAATGTTTGATTTTCAATATCGACTTTGGCAAATTTATCTGCGAGGAACTTTTTTATTGGATTTCAGATAATTTCATGGAACCAAACTAGTCTTGGAGCGAATATGATTAGGTTTGGAGTAAAATTACTTGCAACCAACTCTACGCTACTGAGGGTTCATGTTTTATTTATTAAAACGAATTTGATAAGTTAAATGTATTAAGTTCGAAAAGTAAAATTACCCAAAGATCCAACTATATAAATTTGAAGATAGCTGGGCGGCCTAGTAGATCACATGACAAAGCTGTTTCTCCCTCGTGGGGGGCCTGTGTTTGATTCCCGTCTGTGCCAAAGACGCTATCAAAAAAAAGAAGAAGAAGAAGGCTCGCTAATTTTTCTTCATGTTCAATCTCTCTATATGAACCTGTCAAAGTGTGCACAGGAAAGCTCTAAACCGCATGAACCTAGTCGTCTTAGTGGTCTAATTAATCATATGTTGGGTGTAAAAAAATGAAGAAAGTCAAAATAAAAAAATAAACAAATAAAAAAGAAGAAGAAGAAGAAGATGGATGTCACTTTAGATTTCAAAATTATTTCAGCGGAACTTCTTAAGTTTTTAAATGTTGAAAATTGTCCCCAGCCTGTCAAGGTTGCCAATTGTTTTCCGACATTACGTGGGCCCGCTTTAAGTGTGGGCCAATCAGACAGCTGTGAAACATAAACCAGGCCGAATTAAAATAAACTAGACCCGAATCCGATCCCGCCGTTACCAAACAGTGCAAACACCCTCCCTCCATCGTCCAACTGTATACAATCCCTGACTTTGTCGGGCCTTTAATGGGTTATTTATGAGTCCCTCATATCTTCTACAATTACGTATCGATCCCTCAATTCTCTTAAATTGCTCATACATCTGTCAAATCCGAAGGGGTTTTGCAATTTGGTCGACCAAACACAGATGAATTTTGGAGGAAACATAAACTTATAGGGAGATTTTGGTCGTTGGTGGGCCAAACTGCAGGAAAACTTAGAATTTGAAGAACTGATGAGCAATTTCATCAGTTTCAGGGGCTAATGTGGAATTAGGGACTAAATTCCGAACAGCTCTTTTTTATTATTATTTCCTTTAACCGGCCAACGTTCCCCCCTCCTCATCTTCCCTCTCTCGTTTCTCTCTCCGCACAAAGCGCTGATATCAATCAGAGAGAGAATCGACGAGGAGGAAGACGGAGATTTTTTTTCTGAGAATCTCTCCGTCCTCTTCCTCCGATCCTCTCTTAATTCGACCGAACTCAATCTCGTCTCCTCTTTCCGTACATTTCGCGATTTCGATCGGCCAATTTCGATCCGGTACGTTCAGTTCCATCCAATCTGAACAAATTCGGCTGCATTTGGTTAATTGCGGCGCATAATGTGCAGAATTTTTTTTCAATTCTTGAAATCTTTTGAAATCTATCGCTAATTCTTTAGATTTCCCCCTTATGATTCAGTGTAGACAATCTTGGCATCAATTATGGAGATGGTATCGGCGAGAGCTTCCCCTGGCTGTGATAGCCTGTGCTTCTTTTGCCCTGCATTGAGGACCAGGTCTCGGCAGCCGATCAAGCGATACAAGAAGATGTTGGCTGAGATTTTTCCCAAAACACAGGTTTTGACGATTGCACCTTTTGTTCTCATCTCTCTCTCTCTCTCTCTCTCTATTTGGGTGTCGATCGATATTTCGATTCGTTGTGGCATGGTCGATTGTGATAGCCACTGCTTATGACAGCAAAATGGTTGCTGTTGCTGAACTGTTGCTCACTTTCTGTGATGTAATATTTCATATCATATTGCACGGAACAAATAGAATGTACGGAAACAATCTGAATTTTCTTCGTTCGAGATTGATTGTCTAACATATAGAATTAAGGATCCGCATTAATAAGGTATGAACTTGTTGGACTCAGGACATGGATATGGATATGGCACGAGCTTTTCCTAGGCTCACATAAATCTTAAATACATATTTCCTATCTTTTTTAGCACCATGGTGACGGATGAAGCAACATAAGGATTCTCCTCCGATAATTCCAAGTAAGGAGATGTTTGGCAAACGACATTTGTCAGAAAGTTTAGGAAAGTTCAAGAATATTCACTCAAGTTTTTATCGATTCCATTCTTGGCACATGGAATTTGGAAAAGAAAGGGAATGAAAACTAAAGTTTCTAGATTTTATGGCATGCCCGACCACATAAGATTAGAGGGTGGTTGTCATATGGAATTTGCAAAGGAGCTCAGGGAAGTTGGAGAACCTTCAATCAAATTATAGTAGTTAATTTACTTCTCATATGCTAAACAAAGAGTGGTGTGGAATTTGCACTTTCTTTCTTTTGATGTCGGAAAGGGTAATATTATCTCTACTTTCTTTCTCTTGTAACTAGTTTCAGAAGACAAAAACTGAAAGTTGATACAAGAATGTTTTAGGACTACTACTAGTAGCAGTGGCTATTAAATAAGAGTTTCTATGCACTTTTGTTGGCGGAAGACAAAAACATTCCCAGTCATTAAACACCTAAATGTTCTCATGGTTTCTCTTTTGAAAGCCAAGTATGTTATGTGGTCAGAGATGATGACAATTTAGTACCCTAGTTCCATTTCTTGATCCTTTCTAAATCCTTCAGTAGTCCTCCTGCTAATTATGTAGGATGTGAGATACCATCCTTTTTCAAAATTGCAAATGCTGTTTGGTTCATGGTTGATCGTGACAAGTGGGGTTAGCAAGTACTCGAGGATGAGTTATATCAGCAGAAGCAAAGGACTTGCTGAGAGTCCTTTTTGGGATTCAACTTAGGCTCTGTAAAGTTCTTTTTTGGTTTGAACCCATTGTGTTTGTTCTATTAGATTTTTTTATTTTAGTTTCTATCTTTTTTTCGTTTTCAATCTCTCAAAATGAGATCAACGTTCACCAGAATATTTCCTTGAGGTGATGCAATCTGACAGATCCAATGGTCGATTGCTTGGCTGAAATGAAAGAGAAAAAGGGGATGAGCACGTTATGATACTATTCATGTTCGGAGACGAAGAAACTATATATTCGTTTAGATATTTTAGTTCTTTCTTGGACTGTCACTTGTTTTCTTCTCATTAAGACTTGCAACTGTATCTTCATTTAGGTATTTTAGTTCTTTCTTGGAGTTTCGTTTGTTCTACTGTCCTTTGTTGCTGCTTATTGCTACAGCAGTCCTATTATCCTATATAAAGTCTGAACCTGTCATTTTGTGTATAGTACTGCAATGATGGGCAGTTTGCAGGTCTCTTCCCTTCATTCCCTTGTTATCCTTTCTGTCCTTGAATCTCTTTTCTATGCCTAATATGTTTCTTTTCTTTCTTGACACCTGGCCTCTGTGCTCTCCTTTCAATTTTGTTCTTCTTCTGCTTCTGCTTTTCTGTGTTTCTCTCTCTTTGTAATAAAATGTTGAAGCCTTAATTTGAGTGCATTCTGAACTCTCAAGTGGCTCGCGCTTGTATGTATTTCTGATATGAACTTGTTACTTGTATCGTTTGAGCACCGTGTGTGTGAATATTATCATATAATGCAATCATGGTTATTTAGTGATTTGGATTTTCCTGTCATGCAAAGGTATTATTACAAAGCAATCTTATCTAACTTGTTTTAGTTTTAGATTTAATTTGATTTGAGTTCATGACATGCAATGAATTCTGTGTTGTAATTTAGTTGTTTACTGATATTCCAACTTGATTAATAGTACCTTCATATATTAAAGTTGTTAACTAAAGTGTGATTATACTCGTCTCACAGGATGAAGCACCAAATGATAGAAAAATCAGTAAATTGTGTGAATATGCTTCTAAAAATCCACTGCGCATACCAAAGGTAAATTGCTGGTTTCCCCATTGTCTTCAGTGTTCGACTCAAGTTAAGATTACTATAAGAACATGCAAATGTAGCCTCTTTCTTCAATTCTAGGTCTCTGTTATCCAACCAGTTAGTTTCCACTTACCTGTACTGGTTGCCTCTTACTTTTGAGTTCCTTGAAAGTTGATTTGGTTTGGAAATTTCATTCACAAGCCAACATCAAGATAATTATACACAACAAAATGATTTCTTTAGTTTTAACTAAATTTATTTTTGTCATTAATAAATCAAGCTTCTTGGTTTCTTCAAAGTATTCATCTAGGTACTGTCTGGGAAAGGCATATGGGTATAGCCTATACCTGTTATTGGGTATTAGAAATTTGTACCTCTAGGTATTATGTACTTGGTGCATGAGAGAGTCATATGCTTAACTAGCATTTTGGATATTAACGACAGACTGCGTTATGTTAATTTCGAGCTAAGTACATTATATGTTTTCACCAGGTATTGTTTATATGCTAAACACAGAAGTAAGAGTCTTATTTAGGATAACGATGTGTAGTATATCAGCTTGTACCTGTTCCCATCTATGTTAGAGGAGACCTACTGGGCTTTACACGTACCTTTATAATGTTATTTTTCCAAATGGCAAGCTAATGCACTCTGTTTCCTACTGAAAAGTAACTATCGTAAGTTGTCTTACTACACATTCTTTTTTCATGCACAATATGAAAACCGCAATAATGATTCGTTTCAGCAAGTTCATACATCTGCACTCTACTGCGTAACTAACATTTTGTTTTTTTATATGAACAAACGAGTCTGTTTGCCTTCTTTCTTGAAATAATGAAGATGACTACCCATAAAAGAGATTACACTTTGGTAGAAGATTTTATTAAAAAGATTTTATTTTTATTATGTATTTCCTTATTGAGTTAGATATTTGAGGAAAGTTTAAAATTAGTCAACTTCAGTTCGGCTACAAGCGTTTGTCCTTTTAATTTTAGTCTTTATGCATTGATTTCTTTCTTATGTGTTTTGTGAATTCACATTTTAACTGATTAGACTTTTTAAAATTGAATTTTTTCTGGCAGATTACAAGTTATTTGGAGCAAAGATGCTTCAAGGAATTAAGAACTGAGAACTTCAACTCAGCAAAAGTTATCATGTGCATTTACCGTAAAATGCTAGTTTCTTGTAAGGAGCAAATGTGAGTTACTTATTGCTTGAAATTTCTTGACTGCTTGTTACTTGGTTACTTCTTAGGTCATGTAAGTGCTGCCAGATGGTTAATAGCTGAAATTTGTGTGCTCTTCCCTGATACAGATTAAGTCATTTTATCATGAATACATAGTGTTTTTTATGTCAGGAAAATGGTTGTTCAATTAGTTTTTCACATTTATGAAGAGAACATTCCGCGTTCATCTTCTTAAGTTTCATACATAAACAGAAAATCAAATAACAGACCCAAATCCTCCAATGCTAACTGTTAAATATCATAGAAATTTTCAGACAGTAAGTATTTCCTTATTTCCTACATTTATTTCAGATGTCCCCCTGTAGGCAGGACCAGAACCAAGTCGAGTTGGGTGGCATATGCCCGTAATGACCCCATAAAAAGCTTGAGATAGGTCTAGCGACGACAAAACAAGGGAGAACATGTTAACATGGTTTAGACAAGTGTAAGGATGATCATCAAGTCACCAGTTGTTAGGACTCTGAAAACATAGTTGATAGAGAGGAGCAGGGTAGACCTAAATGCATGTGGACCAAAATTGTTAAAAAAGGATTTGATGGTTATTAATGAAAAGAGTGGCATCAAGTCATCAGTTTAGGGAGGGCAAAAGCTTGGTTGATCACAAAGATAGGGTGGACCTAAGTGCATGTGGACCAACATGGTTAAAAAGGATTTGATAATTATAAATGTAATAGATGAGATGCCCACAAAGAGAGATGTAAAGGGAGCAAGTATCAGTCATCCAAGTGGGAGGAACAGAGAATGGTAAGCATTATAGGGAAAACATACAAGAATTTGGAAGCATGCAGTTAAGAAGGATATGATGGTGGTTAACTTAATGGAGGACATGACTCTTAAAAGAACTGAATGGAAGAACTGCCTTTTTTTGTTTTTTGTTTTTGTTTTTTTGTTTTTTTGTTTTTTTTTGGGGGG
>NC_033799.1:6665980-6681319 GCF_001876935.1 Asparagus officinalis | reverse complement strand
AAGAAAATTTTTTCTGGTATCATTTTGCTGAACTTCCCCCATGCCCACCCAAACCGAAAAATTCACTCACACCTAATACCCACCTGAAAGTAAAATTCAATTATTCTATGACTTGTCTATGCAATATTTAATGTTAAAATTTCATAATTTATTATGATGAATGAAATTTATACTTCCAGGCCACTATTTGCAAGTAGCTTACTTACCATCATACAGACATTCTTGGATCAAACAAGGCAGGATGAAATGCGGATTCAAGGATGTCATGCTCTTTTTGACTTCGTAAACAGTCAGGTAAGTTTTGTACTTGGATTGGTGATAAACATGCTTAATTTAGGTGGAACCCATTAATTATTTAAGATTTGTGCTTTGTTTTTTTATGTGTCAGACGGATGGCACTCATATGTTCAATTTGGAAGGTCTTATTCCAACACTATGTCAGCTAGCTCAAGGCATAGGGACGGACGATATGGCAGTCCGCCTGCGTGCAGCAGGGCTTGAAGCCCTTTCTTCAATGGTATTTTTTTCCCAGTAAATGCATGTTTCCCTATCTCTATCCTTAATATTATTGAGATCTTAATTTATCTCTTCTTGTGAGTTCATCACATATATGGCAGATGGGTTACTGAGATCTTAATTTATCCATATATCCTGATTATTACTGATCTCTCTCTCTCTCTCTCTCTCTCTCTCTCTCTCTCTCTCTCTCTCTTTTTTTTTTTTGTGGGGTGGGGGTTTGAGATCTTAATTTATCGATCTCTTGTGAGTTCACATCACATATGTCAGATGTGTTACTGAGATCTTAATTTATCTATCCATCCTTATTATTACTTCCCCCACCCCCCACCTTCTGTGTGTGTGTGTTTGTCTGCGCGCGCGTGCATGTAATTTTTTTTTTTTGAGGGTTGTGGGGTGGGGTTCAGTGCTCCCATAGACTTATCTGATGGGAGTTCTCAGATTGCAGATGTGGTACTTAGTTTTAAGTTCTAGTTTTTCTACCAAGATGAGCCATGATTAATATATATGCTCCAACTGCAGGATTAGTGTGGATGTTAGGATATTATTGAAGTTTGAGAAATTTATTTACTTCCACATTCAAAGATTATGTAATTCCAGCCATTTTATTTCCTGTGAATAAGGCTTACTATTTCCCCTCTGGATCAAGACACTTTTTCAACATAATAGATAATGCAAAACTTAATCACGGTATATTTTAATGCTTCGCATTATTTGGTAGGTAATTTCCAAAAATGTTATTTACCTTGCAGCACAAAACTCATATTTTCACAAAACATTCATAGGTTTTGGTTTTGTACAGTTTATGAGTTTATCTTTCTCATCAATATCGTTTGTTTCTTGGTTGTAGACATATTCCTATGCAGTTAGTTGTGACATATATTTGTCGTCGTTTTCTCAATGCTTTACAGGTTTGGTTTATGGGGGAACACTCTCATATTTCTGCAGAATTTGACAATGTAAGCTAATTTTGACGCTGTTACCTATATGAGGGTAACTAAATTGTACTGTTAGAATTATCTTACTACCTTACATTATTCCAATATCTTGTTACATTTCTCACTACTGCTAGAATTATCTTACTACCTTATATTATTGTACTGTTAGAATTGTCTTACCATCTTATATTATTCCAATGATTAATATGTGGTTTTTTTTAATCATCTTGATTAATACTAGCAGTTGATTCCAAAGAATGAGGTACTGCATTATTATTTGGAGCAGAATTTTGAATCTACTTGTGAATTAGCTGATGGCCTTTACTTATGTCAATCCTGCTGTTATCTGCATATGTGTGCTTGTCTGTGCGTATGAGTAGACCATGTACTTATATGTATATAGTTTCAGTTGATAATACAAACCCTAACCCTATTATGAGATCTCTTGGGCTTATATAGGCCCTACACAACTTACACATAACCCCCTACATATATTACTAATGTCAACACTCCTCCTCAAGATGGGCGAAAGATATCCACTAAGCCCATCTTGTCACATCCTCTAATCATGTCTAATGAGCTAAGTCCTTTAGTCAGATAATCTGCTGCCTGGTCCTTAGTTGAAACATGACTTAGCTCCAGTAGTCCACTATCCAACTTCTCTTTGATGAAGAACCTATCGATCTCGATGTGTTTGGTTCTATCATGCTGCACTGGGTTGTTGACGATACTGATAGCTGACTTGTTATCACACCATAACTTTATCTTAGCTCCTTGATCCAGCTTCAGCTCAACCAGCATACTCTTCAACCATAACAACTCAGCAACTCCTAAGGCCATAGCTCTATACTCTGCCTCAGCTGTTGATCTCGCCACCACCGATTGCTTCTTGCTCTTCCACGAGACTAAGTTGCCTCCTATAAAGATGCAGTATCCCGAGGTGGACCTCCCGTCATCAGCACTGCTAGCCCAATCAGAGTCACAATAACCCTCGATGCTCACATGTCCATTTTTCCTGAATATCAGTCCCTTTCCAGGGGCACTCTTCAGATATCTCAGAATCTGGTACACAGCGTCCATATGACCCTTCCTTGGATCATGCATGTAGCGGCTCACCACGCTCACTGCAAAAGAGATATCGGGACGTGTGTGACTCAGGTAGATCAACCTCCCTACCAGCCTTTGGTATCTGTCACGATCAACTGGTTCTCCAGCCTCAGCACCCAGCTTGAACTTCTGGTCGATCGGTGTAGTTGCAGGTTTACACCCTAACATCCCTGTCTCTTTAAGAAGATCCAGTGCATACTTTCTCTGGGATAAGACAATCCCCTCCGCTCCGCGAGCTATTTCTATTCCAAGAAAGTATCGAAGCAAGCCAAGATCTTTCACCTCGAACTCCTTACCCAGTCTCACTTTGAGTTTGGCAATCTCCTCCTCATCATCCCCTGTAATGATCATATCATCCACATATACCGCAAGCACAGTGATGTGACCTTCATTTCGTCGGAAGAACACGGTATGATCAGCGTTAATCTGTCGGTATCTCATACCTATCATAGCCCGCCTAAATCTGTCGAACCAAGCACGAGGAGATTGTTTCAGGCCATATAGAGACTTCTTCAATCTGCAGACCTTGCCCACTGTCTGTTCTGTGTTGAATCCTGGCGGAATTTCCATGTATACCTCTTCCACCAGATCTCCATGAAGAAATGCATTCTTCACATCTAATTGGTGTAGCTTCCATCCACCATTTACTGCCAGAGAGATCAAGGTTCGAACAGTGCTCATCTTCGCTACTGGTGCAAAAGTCTCATCATAGTCGATGCCGTATGTCTGACTATATCCTTTTGCCACCAGACGAGCTTTGTAGCGCTCAACCTGTCCATCTGGATTCTGCTTCACAGTGAAGACCCACTTGCATCCAACTGCTCTCTTTCCTTTTGGTAGTTTTACTAACTCCCAAGTGCGGTTCTTCTCAAGGGCCCTTAGCTCTTCGTGCATAGCAGCTTTCCATTTCTGGTCCTTCTTTGCAACCTGCCAATTGTTAGGTATAGTAACAGAGTCCAGTGATGCAATGAATGCTCCATGTGTAGGGTGGATGTTAGAATATGATACAAACTGAGCAAGATCCCAACCATATCTATCGGGAGGATTTCCCGCATTACTGCGAGTAGTCCTCCGTACAGTTATTGGTGTGGGAGGAATAGGAAGAGAAATGGAGTCACCTTGAGAGGAATCTTGTGGTGGTGTAGGTGTCTCAGGAGTCGGTTCAGGCGTTGACAAGGGACTTGGCACCAGTGGCACTGTAGGTACTGTTGGTACTGTTCTCGCAATTTGTTGCCCCTTCCTACTATAGGTAAGTAGTTCTCCCTGAGCCGTTGGCCTAACACCTCTTGTCTCAATCTCCTCGTCGTCTTCATTTCACAAAGCACACACAGCCAAACACTTTAAGTGGAAGAATCCCACCATTATCTCCCTTTAATGTCTCACACGGAGACTTCCAATCCAGCACTCTCGAGGGCATTCTGTTGATTAGTGCTGCCGCGGTCAACACTGCTTGTCCCCATAATGTTTCTGGGACATTCATAGAGATCATCATACTTCTAGCAACCTCTAAAAGATGTCTATTCTTTCTTTCCGCTACTCCATTTTGAGCAGGTGTGTATGGACACGTAGTCTGGTGTTGTATTCCCTGAGCTGACAAGTATTCCCCAAACGTTTTGTTAGTATACTCCGTCCCATTATCAGATCTTAATACCTTCACCACAGCGCCGTATTGAGTCTGAGCATACCTATGAAAATTTTGAAAGCAACCAAACACTTCACTCTTATTTTTCATCAGGTACAACCAAGTAACGCGGGAGAAACAATCAATAAAAGTAACAAAATACTTGTATCCATTCATAGAACTTGTAGAACAAGGTCCCCAAACATCTGAATGTATCAGTTCGAATACACGAGAACTCCTATGACCAGAACTTACGTAAGAACTTCTAGTAAGTTTTCCAAGCTCACATGCATCACATACAAGGTGCTGCTTATTTGCTTTCTCAAATAGAGATGGATACAACCTACTTAAAACATTAAAAGATGAGTGTCCCAAACGCTGGTGATGAAGCATCAACACACTCTCAGCACTCATCTCAGATCCTACTTCTACTCTCTCTATCATTGACACCAATGCTGAATCCAGTCCTTCACGATCCAAATACCACAGTCCACTACGCCATGTGCCAGTCCCAAGTCTCCGCCCTGTCCCCTTCTCCTGAAAGATCACCTTGGGAATATCAAAAGAAACAATATATTTTAGTTGAAGGATGATAGCACTAATGGATAAAAGGTTGACTGGAAAGGAAGGAGCATGCAAAACATTGGACAGAGTTACAGAACCTGTACAATCGACTGTACCCTTACCAACCACTGGCTGAAATGTACCATCAGCTGTTTGAATACTATCAGGCGATGCTAGGTGAGTATATGATGAGAACTCACTAGCATTACCTGTCACATGTCGAGACGCACCGGAGTCGACTATCCATTCTGATGATTTGTCGGAAGATATGGAAGCAAGAGCATGTATGTCATCAGTACCTTTGGTCGGATGAGCATAGGTAGCAGTGTTGCCTCTGACGAAGAATGATGTGGATGCCTCCTCTGTCCCACTCCTCCTGTCTCCATCCCCTGCTACTTGCTGCTTTCTCCTGAGTATCGCCAGGAGCGCCTGATCCTCCTCAGTAAAGATCACCTCAGCTTCTTCTCCTCCTTCTGCTATCATCAGATTCGCCCGGTTGCCTGCTCCCCTTCCACCTCGTCGACCCCCACGGCCACGACCACGCCCTCCGAACTGTCCACGTCCACCCGAATCTCCTTCCTTGGGTGGTTTGGTGCAAGCATGCCTTAGATGACCCACTTCACCGCAGTTGTAGCACTGCCGAGTCTCTCCCCTGGATCCATTATTGTTAGATGCTGCTAAAGCTGACTTCACCACAGGAAGTCCACCTGTCCCCGCCTGCAGCTTAATGCGAGTCTCCTCCTGGATCATAGCCGAGACAGCCTCCTCAAGCGAGGGAATTTTCGGCTGAGCTAGCAGTAATGCAATTCGCTGAGTGAACTCTGATGTCAATCCCTAAAGAAACACCATAGTCCTCTCCTGTAGAAAGGCCTCCCGCTCTTTACATCCTGGGTCCTTGCAGCTCGCCCAGGGGGAAAAATGATCATAATCCAGCCACAGACGCTCCAGCTCTGTAGCATATTCTTGTACAGTCCTCTCTCCCTGGACTGTGGCGTCAATCTCTCCTTTAATCTGGAACACCCTCAGGTTATTCCCCACTCCATCATATGTCTCCTCAATCTCTCCCAGACGTCCTTACTTCTCAATGCATCTACTTGTGGCGGCACGCATCGTCGGCACCAACGAGTGAGTAAGCCAGAATGCTACGCACCAACATATTAGTGCGACTTCACTCATCCCGTCCTCCCGATCCTTATCCGGTTCTTGTCTTTTCTCCAGTCAAGTACCCCTCCAGGTCCTTCCTGCAAGGGTGTATCTCACCGTCAGCTGACCAACTCAGATAAGTACTTTGCAGTCCATTCAAGCTTCAGATCGATGGTTGGAGCCTCCAACTTCTTTGAATGCGTCCTTGCTCGCTCGCTTTCATCAGCGGACAACTTCATCACACTTCATCAAAGTTGACCACCTCCGCAGTGGTCACGACTTTCTTTGATTGTCATCTCCTCCATCGATACAAGCTTCAGATCAACACACTGTTCGTCAAACCCTTGTTCGTGCGCAGTGAAGATTTCACGCGCACTTCTGCCCTGCACAACAAGAGTTAAGATCGTCTCCGAAAATTTCTCGCTTTCTCAGAGGAAACTAGAATCCAAAACAGTTATATATTCTCATCGTGTGGAGATATATACTCTTCCTGTCCATCAGTTCGAGGACTTGAAGTCGACGGGAACCATGCCAAACTCGAGGTCCAGCATGGTGAAGCGGGGGGGTTGAGAACCTCAAACGGGTCGGCGCCTGCTGCGGCAGCAAAAACAGGGAAGGTGGGGGGCTCGGCTTGCACAAAACAAAAAAAAACACGGCAGGGGGTCGGAACTGAAGGCGGGGGGGGTCGGGACTGCTGACGAGGGGGGGGGGTTAGGAGGCGGGATCAGCTGGCTGGGGGGGCTGGGCTGCGACGAAGTGGGGGGTGGCCTGGACTGCCGACGAAGGGGGCCTGGGGGGGGATCGGTGCTGGGGGCTGGGCTGCCGACGAAGTGAGGAGGGGGGGCGGGGCTCGGGCCGGCCTGTAAGGCGGGCGGACGTCAGGCTTAGGAGAGGAGAGGGGGGGCAGCTCTGATACCAAGTTGATAATACAAACTCTAACCCTATTATGAGATCTCTTGGGCTTATATAGGCCCTACACAACTTACACATAACCCCCTACATATATTACTAATGTCAACAGTTTCAAAGAGATGAAGATAGATGGAAAATTGGTGGATGAATAAGGGCAGATTTGCTTCAAGACTCTCCTTACTTTGGAAATGAAATGCCTTAGCGATCAGGCCAAAACAGTGCTTTGCTAGTGAACTTAAGATACTTACACCTCACTCATTGCTCTTATGGGGAAGAGGCTTTGTTTCCTGACAAGCTAATATACTCTTAATAGACATGATCTGTTTGACTGGAGGTACTACTTCAATATATTTCTTTTTTAAATGATGGTAATACCTATTGAGAGAACATGATGATTCACAGTGGTATGCGTTTTATTCTTCTGCTGGCAGTCCGAGCTTTTAATAAGAAGGATTACATTAGACAGTCCACAGTCAAAAGTAAAACCTAGTAGGTCTCTGTGAATCTAGAAAGATTGAGAGAACAATGCTTCACTTCTAACTCACCAGCCGCATATACTAGCCTATCTTAGAATCCATTTTGATGAGCCAGACACCAATTACACCTCTCTATTAGTTTCCTTGAATAGAAAAGGAGTTGTATGGTTTATGCTGAATTTGAAGGTAGATAAGAGTTCGTAATATTTGTAGTTGGTCTTACTTATCACAGTTATGATTGACTTTGGCTATTTGAGCTGACATAACATATATTTAAGTGAGTTCTATTTTCTATGAGACATGTGTTAGTTAACAAACACATAAAGTTCCTCTTGCATTTTTTTTTCTGAAGTTCCAATTGAAAACTTAATTCAGGTATGAAACAGAAGTACCAAATAATTGATTTAATTGCATCTTTTGCTGGAATAATTTTATTTCTATTTCTTTTTGCAAAAGTTAATATTTTTAATTAGAAAATTTGTTAGCAGCCAAAACTTTCTTGATTTGCTACATCCTTTTCTATGTTCATTTAAAAACAGGGAAATTTTATGAAAACAGTAGGGGGTTGTAAGGACTCCAGTTGAATTCGATAAGAATGTCAATTTAAAATTGGTAATTGTATGAATATTTAAAAATTTTATGTTCATTTAAAAACATGGAAATCGTATGAATCAATGGCAGTGGGTTAGAACAAGGACTCCATTTAAATGATATTGTATGTTCATTTAAAAACATGGGAATTGTATGAGTCAATGGTAGTTGGTTAGAAGGACTCCAGTTGAATTCAATAAGAATATTAATGTAAATAGTAAGATAAGTGGATGTATTAGAGCCATAATTTTTACCCTCATAATTTACTCTTTTGTGTTATAAGGTCCTCACTAGAGGACTCTATTATGTAAGGAAGAGAGATTCTATCGGTTTAATGACCTCAACTTGTTTGATGGCTGTAGGTTGTTACAGTAGTGTTGGAAAATTATGAAGGCCCTCATAAGAAATCTGAAGATGGTGATGCCTCCCAGAGAAAATGGGTGCAAGAGGTCCTTCAAACTGGAGGTCATGCATCTCCATCCCTCGGTGCCATGCCACAAATCCCTTCTTGGAAAGACATTGTAAATGATGGAGGAGAGCTTAACATATCTATGTAAGATTTTCCATCTAGTACTCCATCATTAAAATGTTTTATTTTCACCTTGACACTCATTGTTATTTGTTTAAACTGCCAGTGAACAGTCCAAGAGTCCTCACTTTTGGTCCAGAGTCTGTGTGCATAACATGGCGATGCTAGCCAAAGAGGCCACAACTATACGTCGCGTTTTGGATTCATTGTTTCGTTATTTTGACGATGACAAACTTTGGTCACTTCAAAATGGACTTGCACTTTTTGTCTTGCTGGATGTGCAAATTGAAATGACAAAGTCTGGTAAGAACTTATGGCTCTTTTTTTTATTGCGATATACTATATTTACAAAAAAATTCATAACCCTTTTTTTGGCTAGCAGGCTTATGCTGATCCAATTTCTTTATATAATAAATTTTACCCATTGATTTTCGTTCTTTCAGGGCAAGACACAAATTTACTGTTATCTATTTTGATAAAGCATCTTGATCACAAGACTGTCTTAAAACAACCTGACATGCAGCTAAACATAGTTGAAGTTACCACTTGCCTTGCTTCTCAGTCAAAATCCGAGGCTTCTTTTGCTGTATCCGGTGCAATAACGGATTTGGTCAGGCAGCTGCAGAAAAGCATGCAGTGCACAGTTGGTAATGGAAACTTGGAGAATGACAGATGGAACAATAAATTTAGAGAAGCAGTAGATGAGTGCCTTGTTCAGTTGTCTAAAAAGGTATAGAGCTCACGACTGGCGATAATGCTTTTCCGACAATATTTCGGGAAAAAAATTCATGTAGATTATAGCGATCTCCGTTAGATGGTACCTTGAGTTTCCTGCTTTTGACTATAGATGAATGGTGCATAGGGAAAATCTTTTGCATGCTATATTTCTTTATATTGAGTGTCAACTATTGGATATTTAACTAATGAAGACCGTGATATGATGTTTCCTTTTTATTCAGATTGGCGAAGCAGGGCCTGTTCTTGACATGATGGCTGTGATGTTGGAAAATATCTCCACTAATGTTTCAGTTGCTAGGGCAACTGTCTCTGCTGTTTATCGTACTGCTCAAATAATCACGTCATTACCAAATCCAACTTATCAGAATAAGGCAAGTGATGAAACAAAAATTGCTAGTTGAAATATGTTTCTCTTGTAAAGTACGCATTTATTTGTTACTACTCTTGATTATATGAAAGTTGTATCCCTTGCACATTGCAGGCTTTTCCTGAAGCACTGTTTCACCATCTGCTCTTAGTAATGGTCCACCCTGATCGTGATATTCATGTGGGTGCTCACCGCATTTTTTCTGTTGTTCTTGTTCCATCTTCTGTATGTCCTCAACCTTGTGCAACTACAGCAGATCCCAACACAAATGAACTTCGGAGAACACTTTCAAGGACTGTTTCTGTGTTTTCATCATCAGCTGCTCTGTTTGGAAAGCTCAAAAGGGAAATGTATTCTTTGCGAGGAAGTGTTCCCCAGGACAGTTTCGATTCAATGTCTAATACTGATCACAGCAGACAGCAAATTGGTAGTAATGATGTGAAGCTTTACCAATTCAAGCCATCTCAAAGCCGAATTCTTACCCTGAAGGATGTTTCCTTAGCCACAAATGAAGGAGAAAATCCTTTGAGCAATTCATGCCGGGACATGGTATAACTTATTCTGTTTAGGATTGAGATACAATCTGATAACGGTAGAATTTCTGAAAATTTCTTCATGCCTCACAACAACTTGACTTTTTTTTCAGGACCCAACTTCTCTTAGGTTGACTAGTCGTCAGATTACACTTATGCTTTCATCCATATGGGTTCAGGCCATCTCTCCTGGAAATACTCCAGAGAACTATGAAGCTATTTCTCATACTTACTGTCTGACATTGTTATTCTCTCGATCAAAGGTGCAAATACTTAATAATCTCAAAGTTGATGTTACTATCTTCA
Organism: Asparagus officinalis; assembly: GCF_001876935.1. Classification (NCBI taxonomy): domain Eukaryota; kingdom Viridiplantae; phylum Streptophyta; class Magnoliopsida; order Asparagales; family Asparagaceae; genus Asparagus; species Asparagus officinalis. The sequence goes on along the minus strand of NC_033799.1, from coordinate 6,670,978 downwards.
TCATCTTGTGTCGCACATAGATGATTTGTATCTGTTGTCAATACATACTGAAAGTCTTAATATTATCAGTATATTTTACTAAATGCATTTGGCTTGCACGAATTCTTTCAGGTATTAGTCTGGTGTGACGGATACCTGGAGTTATGGTTCTGTCACCCTGAATGCTGCTTTGGATCTTAATATAGAATATGGGAAGTCATGATATCACTGAAAAATTTGATGCATTACTGAACCATAAAAATATATGTTCATTTCTTACTACCTCACTGAAGAAACATTCCCATGTGATGTATTTCCTTCAATATCTTGCCAATTCAGGATTGTATGATTGCTTCCTTCTTCATCCTCTCAACAGATGTACAAAGGAACATAAGTAGTGGGAACAGAGTTTTAATGTTTCATATCCTTGTTGTTATTTAGAACATCACATTTACCATAGCTGCATATCCAGAGGGATATGCGGACTTGTGGTAATGTTGAAACTTCTTGGTGGTTCAGATTTTATTACAGGACCATTTCTTATCCTGACACATGCTTACTAAAGCTTGTCAAAACCTCAAGCCTTTTAACCTCTGTTTGTGCCACATAAATATCAAGGAGATTTTTCGACCTCTATAAATTCCTATGAAGGTTTTTTCTATTGTTGTATCTTTTCATACATACATATTGTGTACATACATAAATACATACATACACACAAGCACGTACATACATACATACATACATACTACACTTCTGTTACTTGGTCTAATTTTCTGTTGGTGACACTATAACATGTACTGTGAGTTCTAGGAAAGTTTGAAGGCTTCTCATTGACATTCCTTTTTCCATTGTTAATAGTTTGTAATAAACGACAGAAACTCTAGATGAAAGTGAAAGTTCAGTAGTTACACAATGGATGCTGTATTTTTTTACTCCTTCCCTCTTTGTGGCGTACAGCTTTTGATCTATCTAGCATTGGCAAATACTACTTAATGTGTTACTTTCAGCAGATTTCTCATTTTCCTACTACTGTTGATGCAGGGTTCCTCTCGTGAGGCTCTAGTTCGGAGCTTTCAGCTTGCATTTTCTTTAAGAAACATTTCACTTGGAGGTATATTTCAAGTTTTGCGTTCAACTTTTTCCTCTAGAAGAATACAGCTGGCATGCAGTCTATACCAACAGAATTACTCTCTACTAACAAATAATCTTCTTGTCATGATCTCTCCTTGTGAAAAACTTTTAAATGATACGTTGTTTCACAAGTTTCTCCTTTTTATGATTTTGAAATAACTATTATAGTGAATTCTTGTTGTGTTAAATAAATTGGAGTAAAACCATATGGCAATGATGTTGACTACTTGTCTTGAAAATGATATGCATTAATGGTTAATACGTTTTTTTTAAATCCTCCTATTCATTCTGTTTAGATTTGGAATATTAAAATATATCGTTCAATTGGAATAATTCAGGGGCTTGTTAGTTAAGGCTTTTGAGAGCGTTTTGGCTTTGGCTGTTGACTAAGGTTTTCAAGAGTTTGTATATGTTGTACCTGTACCTCTTCTGTTATATTATCTTTCCTATCAGCAGATCTACCTTCTACTGTTCAGCTAGATGTCACCTCCCTAATATGGAAACTGACCCAATTAGAAAACAGGGTGATTTGATGAGTAAGGTAAAACGGAACAAGGTGTAGACAGTTTTTTTTCTGGGGGCAGGAGGTTTTTTGGGGGGGGTGGGATTGGGGGGTCATTGGATACATGGTTAGGGACCTTAACTAAATGCCTATCTTAGTTTCTTTTAATGGAAACCTTTTTGTGGCATTCTGGAAATTCAGATCCTAGATTTTGTTGTTATATAGATCAGATAGTTGATTTACTTGGAATCATAGTTTGGTACTAGAGCATCATTTTGAATTTTATATTATGATATTTTGCATGTTCATTTGCATGAAAAAGAGCTACATCAATCTCAATTGAAATGGAGATGTTGCATGCAGGAATCAAATTGTAGAAAGAAGATCTAGTATCTCAACAATTTCTGTGAAACATCAAGTTGATAAATCAATTAAATCACTTGTCTTTTGAGATCAAAACCTCCAAAGTGACCATGTTAAGTAGCCCAGGCAATAAGTTGCCACCGAGATAATTGGTTTGCCGTCTAAGGTGAATATCATCCTTTGGGGGAAGAAGATATTATCAAGGACAATGTTTGTGTGACAGAAGCAAATGGATGTATGTTGGAAGAGTGTGTTCTCAGTAAAGATACGGGTTGGGAACTTAAGACTACATTGTTATCCCTCTTTTATGGGAACATTTTGATAACAGGAAATGATTTTAAAGAAATTGGAAAAGGAGATGAGAGAACGTTTCACATGAAAATAATATCATATCTATTGAATCAGTTCACGACTGGTTGTTCATTGTTTTACTTTCTCTTTTGACAAGAGTTTGAATAAATGAGTTCCCTGGCCTATTTGAACCATTGTGTTTTCTTGAGTTATAAGCAAATATTTTGTTAATGTAAACCTTGTACCTTTCCTATTCATGGGTTCATTAGCAGTACCTGTCAACTAGACTGATTGTTGCAGAAGAGATTAAACTGCATTAACCTTATAGGTGTACTTAGCTTTTGCTCTCGAGATGGAAAGTAGCAAGAAGTATTTTCCTCCTTATCAAATTTAAGATCATGCAATAAAGGGGAAGCCTCCAAAATCTCCTAGAGGAGAGTCTATAGAAGAGAGCAGAAGGATGATAAGGTTTGAATAAGGAGTTGCGTTGATCACTGAGGCTTGATATAAGACAGAGACAGATGGAAAACGATTCCCTAATTAAATCAGCGTATGATAGATTAGACACTTCCCTACCCAAGCTTAATAATGTTGCACAGCACCTACAAATGTGGACACTTTATATCGCCTGAAATTCCAAAGAGTTGTCTCATTTATCAAGAGCTTATTGTCTTATTAAATCAATTTTCTTATGAATTATCTTTTGGATACAAGTACCAATCTAATATTCACAATGTATACAATATATATACTTATATTGGGGAAAGTACACATGTTTAGCTGTGCACAATGTTTGGAATTGTGAGATTCTCAGTGGCTGACACATCGTATATTTGTTAAAATTCAAGGCTCATGTTTTTATCTATGACCATTGGTCTGACCTAATGATGCGTGCAGTTATGTAAGAGATGTATTCATAGCTAGTTGATTAAACTGTCAAATTTGAAGTTAATAAAAATTTATAGCTGTCCGCTAAAATATTGTTCTAGCTGTTGTTTGTCAGGAATTCAAGTGTCATGTTTTTAATGTTAATTTTATTAAACATGTTTGGTAAAGTAGTAGGAATAGTTGAGAGTAGATTCTAGAATATTTTATAAGTTTGCAAACTGCATTAACCTTATAGGTGTACTTAGCTTTAGCTGTCCAGATGGAAAGTAACAATAAGTATTTTCCTCCTTATCAAAATTAAGATCATGCAACAAAGGGAAAGCCTCCAAAATCTCCTAGCGGAGAGTCTATAGAAGAGAGCAGAAGGATGATAGGGTTTGAATAGGAACTTGCGTTGATCACTGAGGCTTGATATAAGGCAGAGACAGATGACAATGATTCCCTAATTAAATCAGTGTATGATAGATTAGACGCTTCCTACCCAAGCTTAATAATGTTGCACGGCACCTATAAATGTGCACACCTTATAGCACCTGAAATTCTAAAGAGTTGTCTCATTTATCAAGAGCTTATTGTCTTATTAAATTAAATTTCTTATGAATTATCTTTTGGATACAAGTACCAATCTAATATTTACAATGTATTCAACGAATATACATATATTGGGAAAAGTACACATGTTTAGCTGTGCACAATGTTCGGAATTGAAAGATTTTCAGTGGCTGACACATTGTATATTTGTTAAAATTCAAGGCTTATGTTTTTATCTATGACCATTGGTCTGACCCAATGGTGCGTGCATTTATGTAAGAGATGCATTCACAGCTGGTTGATTAAACTGTTAAATTTGAAGTTAATAAAAATTTATAGCTGTCCGCTAAAATATTGTTCTAGCTGTTGTTTGTCGGGAATTCAAGTGTCATGTTTTTAATGTTAATTTTATTAAACATGTTTGGTAAAGTAGTAGCAATAGTTGAGAGTAGATTTGCAAAGTGCCAAATCTACATAAATGTAATAAAAAAATTGTTGCTGTCCACTTAGACTTTGTTCTAGCTGTTGTGTTTCAGGAATTCAAGTGTCATGTTTGTTTAATGTTAATTTTATTTAACGATTGGTGAAGCACTTGAAATACTTGAGAGTAGGTATATTAGGAAGTTTGTAGCTCACTACATGTCTGTACAGTATGCATTCATTCATTCACGTGCCTCACTACATGTAACTTTCATTGAAAAGACACTGGCGTTTGTATTGTAACTCTAGCTCATGAACAAGATTTATGGTGCTTCATTCTTCTGCAGGTTCACTACCACCATCACGTCGTCGTTCTCTATTCACATTGGCAACTTCTATGATTGTATTTTCTTCCAGAACTTTTGATATATTACCCCTTGTGCCCATTGCTAAGTCATCCTTCAGTGAAAACACGGTAAGAACTTTATTTCTTATCTCTTGTTTGAAGTGTGTTTTACGTATCTGTTTGGTGCAGTAAATCTACTTATTAATATCTGATCTTTCCAATAAACCGTTCCAGTACTTTTCAGCTCTTCTGGTTTTTAAATGCATTTAAGCAACCAATTACATGGTTTATGTGACAAGCTCCCCAATCATCACGTACATGCATATAATTAATCTCCTTTCTCTGAACATTTCTATTTCTATGTAATTCACTTTTTTTTCCTGTATATCTATTGTCATGGGGTCTTTTCTATGTGGTAGGCATTATATCTTAAACGTATTCACCTTCACTTTATATAAACCTTGGTATGCACAACCTACTAGCCCTTTTCACCAAAATTTGGGCAGATTGGCTATACTGAGTTACATTAAATTGTTAATATAAC
>NC_033799.1:6640051-6665970 GCF_001876935.1 Asparagus officinalis | reverse complement strand
TAGTCTATATCTAAGTTCGGACCTTCACTGTTTGTGATTCTTGTACCAGGTTGATCCATTCCTTCGTTTGGTAGAAGACAGCAGGTTGCAGGCTGTAATTCCTGCATCTGCTCATATGTCCAAACTTTACGGTTCGAAAGAGGATGACACCGCTGCATTGAAATCTCTTTCAGCAATATCATTAACCGAAAACCAGTCAAAGGAATCCATTGCTTCTTTGATTCTTAACAGCTTGGGGAATTTATCAGACGTAATATCTTGTGGATTTTCTTAGCATTTTATTGAGTTTTCATGTGGACACGTTTTTCTTATTCCCTATTTATCATTTTACAGTCCGATTCATCTGCTATGAGAGCACAACTTCTTAGTGACTTCTTGCCAGATGATGTCTGTCCATTAGGGGCTCAGTTTGTGGAGGCACCTGGACAACTTCCTACATTTCTTCAAAAGAAAGACTATCTCTCTGAAGACCAGGTGCTCATTTGTTAATGGATTTTACTAAGTTTATAGAAATATACATAACCTGAGGTACCCATCTTCAATTTTGCAGGCCCTATCTAAAAATCTTGCCATTGAAGATGATGTCTCTGAAGCATTTGAGAGTCAAGCAGAAAACAAACTGCAGCTGCCCATAGACAATAATCTTCTAAGTGTCAATCAACTGCTTGAATCAGTAAGCTCAACACTTTCGCTTACAGTTTTGTACTTTTAAGACAGGAAAATGTAGGTATAGAATCTATTAAGTAATATTAATGGATATTACAGTTTTGTACTTTTAAGCCAGGAAAATGTAGGTATAGAATCTATTGAGTAATATTAAATATTAATGGATATAAGTTCAACAGAGTTTTATGCATAAAACTTTTGAGTATGGACATCCATTCTTCTGATATAGAAATTTCATACTCATAAGTTAGAAATGACTGCAGTTCTATGTCTTGTCATCATATGGACTTGGTTGACATCTTATCCTTTTCTTTTCCATTACTGATAAATTGGCGTGTCTGATTTTTCTGATTCATAATTGGTGCACACAGGAGAAAATAGATATGAAGCTCATAAATCTATGGCAAGTTTAATTTGAAAATGTTAATTTTTTCTGCAGGTTCTGGACACAGCGGTTGGAAGATTGTCTGTGGGTACCACCCCTGATGTTCCGTTTAAAGAAATGGCTAGTTACTGTGAGGCTCTTGTCACGGGAAAACAGCAAAAAATGTCTGTTTTCATGAGTGGCCAACGAAAGCAAGAAATTTGTTGGAGTGACCTTTCTCGAGATCACAATGATGTGAAATCATCAAACTTGAGTGCTGGCCAGGTCCCAAAGGTATACACGTAGATTAAATTTTGTATTTTTATAATCTCTAATAGTTGTTTCTTCCCTAAGCTTTGCAACATCAATTAGGTTATATGCATGAATCTTTGTTTAGAATCATGTGAGTAATGTTATATATATTTTCTCTTGTAGATAAAATAAATATAAAATCTGCAATTGTGTTGCAGTTGGGTTTGGTTTATCAGAGACAGGTGTCTGTGTGTTTTTTTTTTCTGTGGATAATAAAATTTAAAATTATGTGCTATTCAGCTGCAACTGGGGGTTGGGCTAACCAAACTTGACTCGTGTGCTAATGCATACATTTTTTTTCCTTGTGTATTCGTACTTGCTAATGCATACATGTTTTTATATACATGTGCATATACATATAAATATACAATTATACATTTGGACATGTTTACACCACATGTTCGACAAACAAGTATTATTTTCTTCACATATTATGCAATAAAGTGGACTATATAACTTTTTCTCTCACTGGACGAGATTACAAATGCTTCCACTGCCATGACTCAGCTGAATGACCACTCGGTTCTATAAATGTAGTTATGTTTGAGATGGGAATTGTAGCGATAGGATGCATCATGGTTACTCCATCATTTGATCTATATTGGATTCAAATTTGGCTCTTTTTTGCAAGTCCAACTAACGATCTGTGAAAAATGTACCCTAAACCATTTCCTCTTTTACCATGTTTTTCTGTTTCTGCCTATGCTTTACTTCATTTAGGGGCTGTTTGGTTCGTTTCCTAGATATAGGGAAATGCAATTTCATGTAAAGAAACACAAGTTTTTAGTTTTCCAAACTTTTCCAAAAAATTAATTGTTTCGCTTTGGTTCGCACATAAAAAATGGTGGGAAACCAATATATTTACTTTTCTTGTGTTTGGTTCGCATGAAAAAAAAAGGAAAAACTTTTGTTAATATGACATTTCCCACTTTTCTTGTGTTTGGTTGGTTTTGAAGTTTGTAAGGAAAAGTGTTTATAGTCACCATGGTAAGATTACCCCCACTATATACAAATTTTTTTGTGCTTGTAATATGAGGTAATCTTAATCATATAAAAGTTCAAATGTTCCTGTTTGAGATTGAAAAAATCACACGAATCCTGTAATAATCTGATTATTGTAAAATTTACGTAGTACATACCTGAATTACCCAAAAAAATCTACTGAAACCTATTAAAACATATAAACAACCTGAATAGTCATAAATATGTATATAACATAGCAAATGACATCAAATCTGATAATTTATGCACGTTGATGAACTATATGTGCAAAAAATCTGTGTATCTGATTTGACCTGAAATATACCTGTTTGAGATGAAAAAAAATCACACGAAACCTGTTTTCGAAGAAAAAAATAAAAGAGACATGTAATACCCTAATTATTCATAATTTTATGAAATATGTACCTGAATTAACCAAATAATCTTATGAAACCTATAAAAAACATATAAACAACCTGATTAGCCATATATATGTATATACTATAGCAAATCGTATCAAACCTGTAAATACCAAACATGTATGTAATGACTGAGGGCTCAAAATCTGGTCAATATCATCATAGTAACAAAAAACAGCCACGAGAGCTCGACGACGAGCACAAATAGCAACCAAACACCCAACAACATAGAGCTAAACAAGCTCGAATCATCATAGTAACCAAAAACAGCCACAGGAGCTCGACGACGAGCACAAATAGCAATTAATAGATATAGCGAATAACATACTTCAATTAGCGATTAAAAGCTCTCAAGCCAGATTACAGCTATAATGAATAACATACCTCAATTAGTCCAAGATAAGGAAATTTACAGCAATGAAGGGAAGAGCTCCAAGTCACCCCACTGAGAAAATAACATCTTAAAACAAGTATCAGAACAATAACATACAACTTCCCTCGTGCATCTTCGTTCAGTTTCTCCTCCTAGTGACTCTCTGGAACATGTTCTTTATATTATGAGAGTCGGTTTCAGCTTTCAGCTTTTTGGTTTGTTTTGCGTTACTTGATTTTTTTCTTTGCAGTATCAACTTTTCCCTAGGAAAAAAGGTAGGTTTTGGACAAGGTTATCAGTAAATGATCTAAGAAAGTAGAAGTTTTAATTATTGTATTGAAATCATAGCAACTTACTGAAAGAGGACGGGAGGGCATAGAGTCTTTATCATGACTAAATACTGTTGAGAACCTGAAGATAGCATAGAGATGAAGACTAGGAAGTGACAGAAACAAACATGATAATGGAGAAATCCAGATAACAGGCCAGCTACCTGTCCTTCATATGAATCAAAACCTTTGATGCTTCTTCCCTAGATTTCTTTTCCACCACGTTCCTTGCGTAGTCCTTGAGATTTCCAAGTATCTCATTGAAAAATACTTGGTCCAGTTCAAAGCCAGAAAGAGAAATTGCGAGCCCTAATAGAGCCTTCTGCATTTCTTGTTGATAAAGCCTTGTGATTGATGTCCAAGCATCAATCCCAGAAGCACCAAACAAGGATTCCACAGGTTCAGAAAGGGCTTCTGTTAGTTGTTTCTGCAAAGAAACACACTGCTGTCATAAACTAATCATAACTACTGGAGTATTAGCCTGTCAATATGCCAATTCTGGGGAGAGTTTTCTTGAAGATAGATACGTATGAAGCAATCAAATAGATTAAGAAGATAAAGATTGAAAATTTGAAATTATTTTCAAAAGAAGGTTTGTACGAACCTCACAGTCAGCTGACAACTCAGACAACTTCGTACTGCGGACAGAAACAGCATGGGCCTCAATATCACGTTGAAGTTTCTCTCGAACACAAGGTTCAGGACGTAATGTATTCAAATCAATACCCATTACACTCAAAATTGTGTTAATGGCTGCAATTCCTTCACATCCTGATTTCAAAGCCACTCTAGTTTATTCTTCTCTGACAGTCTTCTATGTATGCTTTAACCAAATTAACACCAATTACTGAAGAATTTTTGTCAATGCTTGAGAATTTCAATTGAACAGATTAAGGTCAGAATATGCAACAAGTAAAAAACTCAACATCACCATGTCTTTTTCTATCAACTAAATTAAATGATACATGAGATGCTCATATGAAGTGCACAAGATACAAAGGACTAACCTGTGTAATATCTGTTATATTTGGAGTCATCCTAGCCCAAACAGGTACAGTAGCTTTCTCGTTTATCCACCCACATACCTCCTCTAACAATGCGCAGTCTTGCCCAACTGCAGCACCAATAACCAGAAAGGTGACTAGCATCTCAAATAACCTACATTTATATGATAAACCATAATGCCAAGTGAATCAAAATGAAAAATAATAAACTAAAAGGAGAAGAAAGCATAAGAGGTCCATATCTTCCCTTCTTATTCTTTGTATACTTTTTTTCTTGCTTCTAGAACAGCAGCAGCAACAACAACACTTTGGCCAACAATTGCGAGTCCTTGTAGGGGGATTTTTCGTCTTTGCTGCATCATAGCCATAGAGAGCTTGCCAACCAACATATAGAACCAACATATGCACACAAAAACCAAGCACAAAATACCCAAATAACAGCATATAGAACCAACATGTGTGCACAAAAAGTCGAGCACAAAATACCCATTATCCAACAAAATTAACCAACATGCGCACACCAACAACATCAAGTACCAACCAACAATATCAAGTAATCAGCAGCTGGTTATTGATTATGGATGAGGGCTCAGAACTGGGTCAATATCATCATTGTTAGCCTCCAGTGCAAATATCAATAGATATTGCAGGTGGCTAATCTCAGAAATTTTAACAATCATCATAGCCTAAGGGGCTGTTTGGTTCGTTTCCTAGATATAGGGAAATGCATGACAATGTACAAAAATATCATCATTGTTAGCCTCCAGTGCAATATCAATAGATACTGCAAGTTGCTAATCTCAGATAAATTGAAAAGCATCATAGCGCCTAATTTGAACACCTGTAAACAATCATCCAAATCAAATCCAGCCGAAACAAGCACAACCAGAAATCCCCAAAACAAGCACAAAAGCATCATTTACCCGGTGATGTGTTCCGATCATTCCAAAGTTGAAGGAATGCTTCAATATTTCTAAGTGTGTCTATTTCGTCATCATTCTTTAATTTAATTGCTAGTGATTGAAAGAATCAGCAGACCAATATCACTTGCAACAAGTTAAAAAAACACTTTGCACACTTGTTTTGGATGTGAATCCATTGTCCATTTCACTCTAACAATCTAATGCAGAGTTGCAAGCAGATGGTGTCTTTGGGGGCGATCTTTGTTCAAGGTCCGCTTGGGGGCTAGGGTTTTGCGGTGAGGATCGTCGGAGGCGGCGACAATTTGGAGCTCCGACGAGGTCGAGGCCTTGTTGTTGTTGTTGTTGGTGTCTTTGGGATCCATTGGAGTTAGAGAGAGAGAGAGAGAGAGAGAGAGAGAGAGAGAGAGAGAGAGAGAGAGAGCCGAGAGCTTTGAGAGCCCAAAAACAACAAAAATCCCCCAAATTTCTGAGAAAAAAAACCCATCGAAACCTAGAAAAGGAAAGGCGAACAGATCGAACCTCAAACTTCGAAAGCGCTGCCACCCCTACGGTCTTGCTCCGCTCCGGCATCCCCATCTCATCGGAACTCCGGAGATGAATCTGATGGAGGAGAGAAAGGCGATGGAGTCAATTTTAGCGTCGAAGCCGACGAGAGAAATCAACGAGAGATTTCTGGCGGGAGGAGAGCAAGGAGGTAACCGCAGCGTCCCAAAGAAATCAAGGAGAGAAAGGAGAGAGCGATTGTCAGAGCTGGCCAGTTTTTTCATCGATTTCTCTTGGTTGGGGAAGGAAATCGGGGAGAGAAAAAAGTCTGAGTTGGCGGCGTTTTCACCCCGTTTCTCTCCCTTCAACCCCAGCGAACCAAAGCAAGGAAAAGAAATGAGCGGAAACAAAAAATCTGAGGTGGCGGTGGTGTCAGGCGCAGAAATGCATTTCCACGGGCTATTTAAGCGAACCAAACAGCCCCTTAGTGAAAAGATTATTTTTAAAACTATCTTTTCGATTTGAGGGAGCTCAATATTTTGGTTGCTAGGTTTGTAGGCATGTAATGGAATCTAGAATATGAATTATCAGACAGGCTTGGTTTCTGCTCAATTTCAGCACGAAAGTAAAATTTTAAATTTTCAAGCAGAAATTCCGTTGCTTAGGTTTTAACTCATCATATAATCCCCTCACGGAAGAGTTGTTTTCTTTCCGTTTTCCTAGACTTCACACAAAATAACTGGCTTCAATTGTGATTGTTTTTTCTCAAAAAAAAAAAAGTAAAATAATAAAATAAAAAATAAAATAAAATAAAATTGTGACTGTTATCTTAAACCAATACTTTGACATGTTATTTGTTCCTGCACTTGACTTTGCTATTAATCTACTCTTTAACGAAACCTAATTCTAGTTCTATACATATCATGTTCTGAAGTTGTATGCAACTCTTTGTTGCAGGCTGGAAATCCTTTCGTCAAGGAGAACCTCAGCACAGACCCTCAACAAGCAGCTGTACTTCCATATGCAACTGAGAGTCAATCTCAATACCAACAGCCTGAGTTCCTGAGACTTCCGGCTGCAAGCCCATATGATAACTTTCTGAAAGCTGCGGGATGTTGAAGGATACAATTTGAAAATGCTGAACCTTGGGGGTTTAAACCTTTCTTCGCCTTTACTCAGTAAGTGTACAGAAGCATACAGGATCTTGTTTGTATATCATCCCCTTCATTCCTTCATTCAATTGATTGAGGCTCAAAATTGTTTAGTGTGGAGAGGTCGTTCGAGGATTCGGTAGACTTTTGATAGCAGAAGCCTTGTGTGAGTTCAGTCGTGGTTTTGTTAGTTGATGCGTGATTATGTGATTAGCTCTCTTATACAGTGCTGATGCATGAACGTATGGGGTAAATAGAAGTCCCTTCAGTAAATACGAGTGCTTTTTTGATCCTCATGATTACACGCTTATAAAATTGAGTTTGGTGTATTTGTGATAATCTATCTAGCTATTGCCCAAAAAGATTATATGCAAGTAGACATCAATTTGGATCCTACTTTCACGTGATTTTCAGGGTTTAACAAGCAATCGATATTTCAGGATTCAGTTCATCTTTAGTTTTAACTCAACTGCTTAAGCAGTTAGGTATTGACCCTAACTCTTATTTAATCCATCACTTATTTTATCCTATTCAATGTGAAACTATAATCACACATAAACATTCTAAAAAAAGTTAAATCTAAAATCTTTCAAAAACTCAACTGTCTATTTTACTAGATCCGATCTCATGGACACGCTTATTATCGGGCTATTATGATGTTTCAGACTTGAAGTCGGAAGATTCTATGAGAACCTCAAAAACCTTATAGACTTTCTACCCTTGCCTAAGTCAATCACTATGCTTCACCCAAAATGTTGGTAAACTCTCTGAACCACTGGCTAAGCTTAGAAGCACATGATAATAAGAAGGATAAATTTTCAAAATAGACCCTTTTAGAAATTTATTTTTAAAAATTGTCCCATGTGAAATTTAATTATCATTTTCGACCTGGTTTCAGAAATAAAGTTTGAAAACTTCACGGGATTTAAAATATTATGAAGTTTAGTGTGGTTAATCAAACGCTAAACTTCACGGGATTTTAAATTTGGTGAAGTTTTCGAACTTTTGTAGTTTTAGGAACATGGTTAATCAGGCACTAAACTTCACAGGATTTAAATCATGTGAAGTTTTTAAACTTTATTTGTTATTTTCGACCCAATTTTAATCAGGTGGCTAAGACTGAATCGAAAGTAGTGGTTTATTTTTAAAAAAATAATTTACTAATGGGTATATTTTAAGATTTTTCCCCTAATAATAAGGAGACAAACTTAGCACTCCATCTGTTCCCTTTCTTGCCGGAGGAAAATTCTAACACGCCAAGCTTGCAACACATACGCTCATCAAACAAGACCACAGTTGATAATGCACCCACGTCCCACCTACCACTTACACTGGGCCCAGTATCAAGGAGAACTCAACTGTAGCTGTCCGTCGTTTAGATTTCCATTTGGTCACGGAACTTGAACTCATGGGCGTCTCATCTGATATCTTTTATAGTGGGACCCACACGAGCCTGTACTGAAATGTGGGTTTTCGCTGTTTGGTTATCTACACGTACACCTTTTGCTGCCGTCTGATGACATGGACGTTGATACATGTGATGCAAGTGGCATCCGATATCCAAAACTTATGGCAACTCTTTAGTATGAGCAAATGATTGCTTTGATCGGGTTTGACTACTTTTTGCCAAGCCAAACTGAACTGGACTATTTACAGAATTGAATCGAATCATGTCAAATCGATTCGGTGGGGTTCGGTTCGTTTTGTTAATTTTGATCTTAGAGATGTAAAGTTAGATATTTTTTTATCTAAAATTCAAGACTATTATTTATTTAAATCTTTCCCTCATCATATTCTAAATGGTTGGGCGCGCGCGTGTGTAGGGCTGAGCATGGGTCGGTTCGGGTCGTTTTTTATCAAATTTTAAACAATTGAACCGAACCGTATATAATTCAAAACTGAACCGAACCATTGTAGGTCGATTCGGTTCGATTTGTTCGGGATCCCATGAATATTAAATAGTAGTATTTCAGGGGTTGTCGACTTAATTTTGAAAAACAAGAGGAGGAAAAAGGAACAAAATCATCATCCATGAAAACATATATAACAGAAAACAAATTAAGGATCGTTATCAAAGCACAAACTCAGAAATCATAAAAGAATAGGAGTGCATAAATGAACAAAAAACTGATAGGCCGATATCTCAACTTACTAGCTGCTGTATCCAAGGAAATAAATCAAAATTAAAGAATAATCGCAGCCAGAAGCTTGAAGAAGAGCAAAAGATAAAGTTTATACATCGGCCTCGACGATGGCGACTGGTGCAGGTGTCCCCCCCAAAGCCGGAGACAGATCCTAAGCTTGAGGAGATGTTTCGACCTCGGCCATGAAAACTGTGGAAGTGAGGAAGATGAAGAGGAAGTGAGAGAGGTGGACCGTGGAACTGAGGACTGAGGAGTGAGAGAGAGTGAGAGAGAAGAACTGAGGAGGCGGGTGGGAAAGGGGGAAGAGAAGTTTAGGTGTTTAGGGTTTGAGAGTCTGAGATTTTGTCTTTGGGGACGGGTCAGGTTTGAGCAGAATGGGTATTTAGACCATGGGGTATTCGGTCAGTTCGGGTTGAAAAGTTTTCAACCCGACCCGAACCGCCCTACTCTTAAAACCGATTTTTTCGGATCGGTTCGATTGGTTTTTTCGGTTTGGACCGAACCATGCTCAGCCCTATGTGTGTGGGGTGTGGGGTGGGGAGGGTACTTTACAAACTAGAATCAAATATTTATCAATTAAGATATATAAAAATACCGGTATAAATTATCTATTTGTATTGAACAAAATGTAAGTTTTAGGCAATTATGTTGAGTGTGATCGGTTCAGTTACTTTAGTTTTATATATTTTAGAACCGAACCGAACTGAAGTTTTTCTGAAATCGAACCGAACCGCTAAATTTTGGTTGGTTCAATCCCTTTAACCAGTTTGCACCGAACTATACTCACCCCTGTTAGTGAAATTGGAAAGAAATCTCGATGAAGGATCCATTCTTATTAAATTCACACATCAACTGGTTCTTCTCTAAACATCTGTTTAGAAAATCAGAACGCGCTTATACAGTAAATGGCATTTACTAGATGAAAATACGCACCAAATACTATATATCATGAGGTACAATTATCATGCAACCGATACGATCCGTTTCAGCAGTTCGCTGTTGGAAGCAAGGCAGCTAATAATCGCACGGATTTGGAACTCCACGTGGCGTCTCGTCTCAGATAAATAAATAAAGAAAAAAATTTCAAAACAAATTCACCATAAGTTTTAATTTTTAAAATCGATTCATTTTTTTTACAAAAAGCGTCACATTTTTTGTCAAGTCAGCTTAATCGCATTCCTAAACAACCCGACTGTTTAGAAGGTTATTAAACCCTAATTAGAAGCATTGAACCTGATTTTTTATGCCCTAAATAATCGGGATTGTCAATGTTGACTAATTAAGAAATGAGATTAAACTGACGTAAGAAAAAATGAGTCTATTTTTGTAATAAAAAAGTTTATTTTTGTAATAAAAAAAAAGAGTCCACTTTGAAAATTAAAAACTGTTTTGAAAATTTCTTCAATAAATAAATTCACAGTGAAACGCCGTCGTCTCCTCTCATCCCCTTCGTCTCTTTCACTTCACTGGGAAAGCTCTCCAAAAATCCCCAAATTCTCAATCTCGTCTCAAAAAAGATCGATCAATGGGATTCTCTAAAGAGCTCCAGTTCTTTTCGGAGCTCGGGCTCGGCCCTCGAAATCCAGGCTGCTACGTCAACGGCAAGTGGCGCGGCAGCGGCCCCGTCGTCGCCTCCACCAATCCCGCCAACAATAAGGTAAAATCTCCATCTCGATCTCGATCTCGATCTCGTTCAAAGTTTCAAAATTTTAGGGTTTGGCTACTATTTTTTTTTGCTGCGTTTGGGAATAATTTCGTAGCGATTCATTGATTTTGGGGTTAGGTGATCGCTGAAGTGGTGGAGGCATCGAAGGGAGACTATGAGGATGGTTTGAAGGCATGTGTGGATGCTTCGAAGTTGTGGATGCAGGTAAATTGTTATTTAGTTCACTTTTTAAAAGAAAGTCAAATTTTTTTTTTTAATGTTCCATGATGTGTAGTCATATCCTTCTGTTTTCCCCCAAAGGGGATTTCATCACGTCGAATGTACCTGTTTTCTTTGAATCCCTTTTTGTCGCGGTCTTCCTATTTTATTCATGTACGTTTTGAGCTCATAATCCAGGTTCCAGCTCCAAAGAGGGGAGAGATCGTTAGACAGATTGGGGAAGCATTGCGGGCCAAGCTCCAGCATCTTGGCAGGCTTGTGTCACTTGAGATGGGGAAAATACTTCCCGAGGGAATTGGTGAAGTTCAAGTGAGAATCCTTCAACATTTCAACAACCTCTTAGCTAGATCTTTGAGTTAAATTTTGATTTTAGCTTAGATGACAGTGACATTCAAACCTTTCAATAATGCATTCCCTGATATTGTGTAAATGTACATGTTACGATGGAAATCGTTCAGTAGCGAGATCTGAAACATGTGTTACCAGGATCTATTTGATGTTAATGTAGCAAAATTTCAAATCTTAAGAGTGAAAAAGTCAGCAGTTACGAGGTTTAGTCCCAAGGTACATGACCGTTTAATTTTATAACATACATTGCTGGGCCATCAGCCTTTTGCTTATGTCCAAATTGTTGTTGGGATTGACATGGATAAATCACTACTTTTTTCCTTTAATATATAATAATTCACTACTTGGTCATCCATGATGTCACTATTTAACTATTATCTTCATTGTGTCCTCGACAAGTTTGTCGTAAACACATTCATGTAAAAGTGATATACTAATTCCTTGTAGAAGGCCTTTTTATCTGGAAGAAACTGAAGCATTTGTGAGCAGATACTTTCGCTAATATGCTGTGAGCGGGGGACAGGGGCACGTGGGCCTGCCCACGTGAAGCCGCCCCTGCCCTTTCGTGCGCGCGCATGGGCCTGCCCACGTGAAGCCGCCCCTGCCCTTTCGTGCGCGCGCACGAAACTCAGCCCCGCGATTTTTCTCCCGCGCGCGCGGCATTTTCCCGCTGTTTGCTCCCGCCAAATTCTTCAGCTCCTCCCTTTTGGTTTCCCTATAAATAGTGAAGGGGTGGAGGAGTTATAGAGGGTGGGGAAAATAAGTGGGTGTGTAGATTTCTTTTGAGAGAAAAGAAAGAGAGGAAGAGAGAACTTGTAAAGTTTGGTATTTTTCCTCATAGTGAAAACCCCCCCTCCCGTGGACGTAGGCTAGTTAGCCGAATGTATTTATTGTTTTCTGGTTGTTGGCTATTGCTTGTAGGTTCCCTCAATATTCGGTCTTAGAGCTGATGAGAGGAAGAGTGTATATTTCATTTTGATGAAATATATCACTTTCGATTCTTGTTTCCTTTGAGAAATAAGAATTTCACTATCTATTCTCGTTTACTTTGAGAAACAAGAATATAGAGGTTGACTTGTGCTTTTGTGACAACAAAGGCCAGGGCTCTCTCTCAGGTGATATCGCTTCCGCGGCGACGGGCGTGACTCTCCGCCCTAACAATGAACCACGTAAAAATCTCGTGTTTGTATTTGTTTTATCTGTGAGTTGTCATAGCTTGTAGGTTCCCTCAATATTCGGTCTTAGAGCTGATGAGAGGAAGAGTGTATATTTCACTTTGATGAAATATATCACTTTCGATTCTTGTTTCCTTTGAGAAATAAGAATTTCACTATCTATTCTCGTTTCCTTTGAGAAACAAGAATATAGAGGTTGACTTGTGCTTTTGTGACAACAAAGGCCAGGGCTCTCTCTCAGGTGATATCGCTTCCGCGGCGACGGGCGTGACTCTCCGCCCTAACATATGCCAATACAAGCGTCCAGCATCAATATGGTTGGTTTAATAGGGAAAAATTCCCAGGCCTGTGGGTTGAGTTTACCCCAGCAGCAGACAAGCAGGAGCTGGTTCACTTGCTTGTTTAGACTGTTATACTTCTTTAAGATATATTTGAATTGTATAGTCAAATTCCTCGGATGTTAGAACTTAGGTATATGTATAGTTAAAGACGTGGTTTCTAGTAGGATATCAAACCAAAAGAAGAGCATGTAAGTTATGTAACTGAGAAGTGGACTGAAGGGGTGTATATTTTTTGTAGTATGAAGGTTGTTATACATCTTGAAAATGCACTCCATCTTACAGATCTCATTTCACCTCACTCATCATTTAAAAATGTTTTTGCTCAGTTATCCATTATGATCCATAAAAAGATGGCTCTTGGTATAGCCATCTTATAGAAATCACCCTTTAATCTATTACTCATTATTCTACAACCCACATAATGCTCGAGAAGAACTCTACAAGGACTATTCCAGTTTGTTTTTTGAATAACGTTCTCGATATCACCATTGATCATCACTTCCAGATTTTTCTTGTCAAAATGTGCAGCATACCCTTTCTTTTCCTCATAATTTTGCTGGCTTCAATATGTTTGTTTTTCTTACTGATTCTAGTTCCTTTAAATTCACAAGATTCTCTTCATGTTTTTGATCAGGACATTATCTCTTGTTTATTTCAGAGATAATAGTATAAAATCTTCATCTAATGACATGTACCTTGCAGTGTAGTCCTCAATATGCTTGGTATATTCATGCATGACTATGATAAAGAGATGAAGACTTTATTTTAATCCATGATTTAAGGAATGATGATAAGGAATGGCTACCTCTCCCCTCTAATTGTTCTACCTGTAGTTGGTACTAAATTTTACATATTCTCGAGCATATCAATATAATCACTGCACATTTTCAACTATATTCTAAAGGTCAAATAGAGCTACCATCTAGTAGAACATTTCTGAAAACTTTGGAAAGCATATTACATGTTGACTAGGATACATACTGTTTATTTGTTTAAATGTATTCATTAATTCTGACAAGATATTGAACTTCTTGCTTACTTTATGGATCACTCATTGCAAGTTGTGCAGGAAATAATAGACATGTGTGACTATGCTGTTGGATTAAGTCGGCAGTTAAATGGATCAATAATACCATCAGAACGTAAGATATCTATCTCATTTTAGATTTAAATCTATGCATGTATGGCAAGAAAGAAAAAGATTACACAACCTTTTCAATTGGGGAATAAGTTTATTAATGATGCATACTTTGTGTAACAATGTTGAGAAACTACACTATGCATTTTGATTCACAGATTGTCTGAAACATATCAGAAACAAAAATGTTTTGAAGGTTTCTCACCACTAGGTCGAATGATGACAATTAACAAGTGGGCTAGATTTTGGTTTGGAAATATCTATGGAGTTTTTGGTATCATGCGCTTTTATGATGTTTACTTTTCATGATTAATTGTCATCATCGTCATCTAGACTTTCTCCATAAATATTGGTCTGCTATCTAGCATGACTCAGAGTTGATGAACTCCATATGATAGTTGTCTTGAGATTTACATTTGTTTATCTACCTGATATCACTACTTCAGGTAGGGCAGTCCCAAAAGCCTGCGGCCCGGACCCGGCCAGAAGTCCAGCCTGGTTCAGGTCGGCCAGTACCCAGCCTGGGACCAGGAAAAGCTCGAAAAATAGGTCCTAGCCATGTTCCAGGCCCGGGTCCGGGTGCCTTGATCGGTGCCCAGCCCGGGCCCAGTCCGGCCCAGGAAAAGGTGTTTTTGTGCAGTTTAGCTAGTTGTAGTTATTAACAATGTGTGAAAGAATGATTGTAATCCAACCATAGCATGGTTGGCTTAGTGGATTGTAGTTGGTCATAGGTAGTTCTTTAAGTCACTACTTCGAATCTACAAGTCCATTTTTTTGTTTTTATTTATCCTTAAAAAACTTTTAATTAGAAATCAGTGTGATGTCATGTGAAGGTTTTGACATATTGTATATATCATTAACTTTTTTTTTCCTAAAAGCTTAGTTCGATGATATGATTGTTGCTTAGTAGTATAATATAAATATTTTGCTTGAGATTATGTTGAAATCATGGAGGAGAATGTAAATTAGTGGGAGATAATACTTTTGATTAAGTAGCTGTTATTTTTAAATTAAACTATTGGTGCTTATTAAATACATTCATTCAATGCTCTATATTTTGAAAAATATTTTATTAAACAGTTATGGAAATACCAAAAATTCTATGTGATTTTTTTATATTTTTGGCAAAATATTACATCTTTTTGCACAAAAAATAGAGTAAAAATAGCCAGGCCTTCTTGGTGTCTGGCCCGCAATTGCTTGGACCCGGACCCCGCCCGGCCCAGTACATCCGGGCCCAGTCCGGCTAGGGCATTTTGCCCGGCATGAACCCGGATTTGCGAGCCGGGCTTGGCTAGGCCGGTCCACTTAGACACCCCTAACTTTAGGGTGAGTGTGAAATTCCAAACATGGTTGGAGGGTTGTCTGCGTGCCTGCTGATAAGTAAATTTTTTATTATGTTTAGAACATTCGAAAATATTTTACAAGTGGCAATTGAAAAAGTATTTATTTGACAAATGGATTCAAGAGAGAGATGTGGCAATTGAAAAAGTAATTATTTGACAAATGGATTCAAGAGAGAGATGTTGATTCCTATATACACAACCCTGTGTGCAGCGCACAGTGTGTAATCTAGTGATTATATACTTGAGTTTGGCTGTAGTCCTTTAATAGTCCATTTAGCATTTGTAAGGAAATTGATTTATGCGCTGGACACCTTATATTTATAAACTATGCTGCTAATGTCCCAGACATCATTAGATTGTTAAAAGAATATAAATATGGATCTAGCTTTTGGTACTAGAGTATAGGATAATCCATCATCTGTGTCTTAGCAACCTAGGTAGACGCTCACACCACATTGTAATTTATGCAGCATGTGATCACTCAATCACTCTGACTACACGCAATAAACTCTTAAAATTCAAATGGCCTGTCATGCAATTTCTAGATTCTGCATGCTCTTATACTTTTTCCTAGTATTAAACTGCTATATTTTCCATGTATGCAGGTCCAAATCATATGATGTTGGAGGTAAGGAACATTTTAGTACTTTTTGATTGGTGTCTCTCGGTTTTTCTATTAATAATTCACAAGGTAAGCATGCTTAAGTACAATCCTGTCAACATGCTTTGTGTGATTCAGGTGTGGAATCCACTTGGGGTAGTAGGTGTAATCACAGCTTTCAACTTCCCGTGTGCTGTGCTTGGTATGTATCATGTTCTCTTACATGCTATTCATAGTATAGTAAAGGATTATGAAAAAAATTCATTGGCATGAATGCTATCATGCTCATATTTGAGATTTGACCTTTTAAATATGTAACGATGATATTTCTGTTGTGTTATAGAGCCACCTGATATGATACCAAGTAATTCCACACAGGATATGTGCTAAGAGAAAATCCTATTTGTTGTAATTCTTTTCTGCTCAGGCATTAATCATATTTAGCATTTCCTAGAGAAGGATTATGAGAAAAATTCATTGTCAAGCATGTTCAGATAGGCGGACTTTAAAGATATGTAATGTGGCAAGTTCTTGCTCAAGGCATTACAAATGGTATTGAAACTAGCCACCAAGTTGGAATGTTTCACATGAATAAAAGGAATGAAATGTCATATGACTCATATCATATGACGATGTGATAGGAACCCATACTTAAAGCCATTGGAACCACATCTAGTTCCATGGGATTGATCTCTAGAATCAAATAATCTGGAAAACATTCAGGACTTCGTATCTTAAAGGACTATTTTAGAAGTCCAGTACTGGATAGTTCCACATGGGATATGTGACAAAGGGAATCTGGTTTATAATAATTCTAATGAACTCATAACTGAGAACAAATAGCATTTTTTTAGAATGAAAAATCATGGAAAAACTTCATTGTTAAGCTTGCTTGAGAAAGAGCCAGTTTCATATATAAATACTAGTTTGAGGCACTACAAAAAGCTCGAACATGAAGATTTATGCAATATTAGAAAAATTGTACGTAAAATCCTAACGACAAATATAATAATTGTTATGCCTATGCATGAGGCTCCTGCAGATTAGTGCAAACCCCCCCCCCCCCCCCCCCCGCCCCCCCAACCCCCAGCCCCCCCCCCCCCCCCGCCTCTCACAAAACCACAAAAAAAAGAGCTGACACAAAGAATACCTGGAATATCACAAATTTGTTTCAACAGATCAAAACCCATTAACTGAAGACCATAGTCTAACAAGATTTTACTATTATCAGTGGAAGTGGGAAGTAAGTAAAGAAGTTGTACCATTGATTATACTTATGATTTAACTCATCATATTCTATTGACTTAATTTACTTGAGGGGTAATTGGCTGCTGGTGATCTGCAGTTCTCATTGTATAAAATTATCTATCCAAGTTATTTCTGCAGTTGTGCATATCCTTGACTTGAAGTTTCTCTCTTTTTAGGATGGAATGCTTGCAATGCACTAGTATGCGGAAACTGTGTTGTATGGTAAGCAGTTAGTCCATTTCTGTAAATTAAATAAAAATGTAACTAATAATATCCCAGATCCATTTCTAGTTGTGTATAACACAAAATTTTGTAATTTCTTAATTGAATTAGATGTTCTGCAAGCATGAATCTGATTATCTGGAAGTGAGGTTTAGGTTCATTGTTGATCCAACTTTATTTTTTTGCTTTCTACCACCAAGGATGCTGAAATTAGAAGTGCTTTTGTAACATTATTGTATATACTTCTTGCATGGATTGTTTTAGAATCAATTCCGGTACATAAACATATTGAAGCTTTTCTTCTGTTTTCTAAATGACCATGGATTGGCGTCAGGAACAAATGTAGAATAGTTGGCCTTGTAATTCTAAGAGTTTAAAATTATTACCCTCAACCCTCACCATAACTGCAGAGCTTTGGTGTTATTCAAAGGGATTTTAAAACCATCAAATGGAAATATGGTACTTGTTGCACAAAAAATCTTAAGCAGGATGTTTGATGCTAGCCCGAGAAATCATAGGTACAACTGAAGTGAGTATTAATTCATGTGCCATTAGTATGGTAACTGCTTAATAAAAGACGATCTATGTCATCAGAATTATTTTTCTTCCAATGGGAAAAATATGGGGGAATTCAGTTGAAAACTTCAAAACTTGGAAATGTTTCCATCCCTCTGATAAAGAGACTTAGGTGCTCTTTTCTTGCGTTTTTATATAGTAGTTTCAAGTTTTGTCTGAATTTAAGATGGTTGTCCTTGCTTCTGTTTTCTAGGAAGGGTGCACCAACAACCCCATTAATCACAATTGCTATCACTGAACTAGTTGCTGGGGTTTTAGAGAAAAACAATTTACCAGGTGCAATATTCACATCATTTTGCGGAGGTGCTGAAATTGGCCAGGCAATAGCTCAAGACGCACGGATACAGCTGGTCTCGTTTACCGGGAGTTCCAAGGTTCTTTTATGTGCTATTATTCTCATTATTAATAATCTTGTAATCTGAGAATAACTATGATTTTTCACAGGTCTTAGGTACTAATCCTTTTAGCATACTAGCGATTATTAGTGCGTGAAAACTGAAAACTAAAATATCTCTGAAATCTAGTTAAAGAAACTTATCATTTCACAATACTTGTGCGTCAAAGGAACTCCCATGTGAATAGACAGAATATGTTTTATGTTCTTGACCATTGTATTCTTTGTTGTTCTTCTAAATTTACGTGTTTATGCTTATCTTTGAATATTGATTGGGTTTTTGAACTCTCTTCATACCCTTATCTTTTGGTTGTCAGTGAATTCTTTTCATGAGCATGTCTAATTTTATTTGTGCATCTTCATATCCAGGTGGGTCTTATGGTTCAACAGACAGTTAATGAGAGATTTGGCAAATGTTTACTTGAACTAAGCGGAAATAATGCTATCATCGTCATGGATGATGCCGACATCCAGCTTGCTGTCCGCTCTGTTTTGTTTGCTGCTGTTGGTACAGCTGGACAACGATGCACAACATGTAGAAGACTGGTACGATATTTTCCTTTCTGTATGGCAATCTTTTATTGCAAGCGAATCTGTTTTTTTAATCTCTAATTCTTTTTCCTATTGATGCAGCTTCTCCATGAAAGTATATATCAAGATTTCCTCGATCAACTTATTGTAGTCTATAAGCAAGTGAAAATAGGGGATCCACTAGAGCAAGGTACCTTATTAGGACCATTGCATACTCCTGCTTCCAAGGTCAATTTTGAGAAGGGAATTGAAGTTATTAAGTCTCAGGTTAGTTTCATAATTTAATACATTGATGTTGCATGCAATGAAGTGGACAATACTCTACTTTTAACTTATCTCTCACCCGTTATCATTGTGTAGTAACTGTAGTTTATGTCATATAGCAGTTTCTAGTACTCCATAAAGCTATTTAGAGTAAGTGTTCTAAGTTTTTGATTGTCATTATCTCCAAAAGACCTGTCGCTGGGAAGTAGATTAAATTCGTATATGTATGCTAAGTTGTTAAAATTTGGTGAATTCACTAGTTGATAATACTGAGATGAATTTGTTTCCTTACTGGATTATATTCTCTGAAGGGTTAGGTTTTTCACCGTGCTTCATTTGATGCAGAAGATCAAACAAAGACTAAAGCAGAGATTTTCCTTCCCCTCTAATCTTCTCTTTCACCATGTGCTCATATATGCAGGGTGGAAAGATACTCATTGGAGGATCTTCTGTAGAATCTGAGGGAAACTTCGTGCAACCCACTATTGTCGAGGTTAATCCAGATACACCTGTTGTTAAGGAGGAGTTGTTTGGACCTGTCCTTTACGTAATGAAATTTCAGGTAACATGTTTACATCTTGTATATCTCCTTTAGAGTCTGCAACTACATGATAGGTCGTTACATTATCTGCCTTCTACATCATTGATGCTTCCGTTTTGGTAATATCTTATGTTAGGAACGTGATTTCTTGAGTGATCTCTCATTTTTTGCAGACATTGAAAGAAGCTGTTGACATAAATAATTCCGTGCCACAAGGTTTAAGCAGCTCCATATTCACAAGCAGGCCAGAAGCCATATTCAAGTGGATTGGGTAAGTTTTGGAATCTAAGATTACTGCAAATATGAACAATCTTCTCTTTCCATAATGTGTAAGATGCATGCATGCTCAGACAGGAGATGATTGCGTCTTGAAGTGTTATATAAATAGCGGGGGTAGTGGCATGCCAAATTTCTAAATGTAGTTTGGTCTTGCCCTTCTCACTTTAGAAGGATTTTCTGTCTGCAGATCACATGCGCTATGGATAAAGGAAGAAGAGAGATTATTAATTTGTGAATTTTGTGATATTTACATTTACCAAATCACGTAAAATATTTTTTTGTTAATCTTTGGATCTGTTGATTTGTCGTGCAAAACATTCTCTTCCCGCTGTTTGAATATCTACCTCTTTTTATTATTATGCTTTACATGTTCTTTTCTCCTGATCACCCTTGAGGCAGAAATTAATGCTTCTAGTTTCTGGTATTCATTTACTTGCACCTCTGACTAGTTTGTCATCCATTACCATGTACCTAAGCCCATATGTCTGGAATATTTTCTGTTAAAATCCTAGTAAGCACTAAGGTTTCATTATCCATTACCAACATATATTAATATTGTCTCCTATTTCCTTACCATCCTACTTACTTTATTATGGCGTCCTAGAGTCCTTTATGTGGCTGATTGTTGCACAAGTATACCATCAAGTAGTTATCCACTTATCCTTACCTACCTTATTGCAGGATGTCACAGATTCCTCCAATATAATGATAAGATTGCATCTAGTCTGAACAAATATTTTTTTAATCATTGATTGTTGTGTAATAGTGGCTTCTCTAAATTTTAAGGAGCACCAAGCAGTATTGTCCAAAATGGATCTGGTTCTATGGATTTATATTTCAGGCCTTGTCTGGTGTTATCTTGATTTCTTTTCAACTTGATTTTCCTTATTTGATTGTTCACCTCTCCGTTTGTATCCTCCTGGAAAACTCAAGTTCTGATTGTAACTAGAGCTTAAAAGCAGGAGGAGAAACAACCAATCATCTCCTATTTCTGGTGGAGCCTTAAGTTTTATATTCGTGTACTATTGATTTTGGGTAAAATATTATCAAGTCTGAAGTACCATGATGATATTGTAGAATAAGAAGTTCCAGCGTGGTGGGAATATCATAGTCCTTAGTTATATGCTTACATCTGAAATTTATCAAGTTTATGTGAATATCAAATTGGTCTCAATCATCTGCAGCACTTTTGTTAGAAAAATCATGGTTTCTGTTAATTATATCTTCCATATACTTTTTGGGATATAATATATATTATATGTGCATTTTTGTGAGGTATGTACTGTTTGAAAATTTTGCAGGCCACACGGTAGTGACTGCGGTATTGTGAATGTAAATATACCTACCAATGGTGCTGAAATTGGTGGTGCCTTTGGTGGTGAAAAAGCCACTGGTGGTGGCAGAGAAGCAGGAAGTGACTCTTGGAAACAATACATGCGACGTTCTACATGGTAAATTATAAATTCTAGCTGTTCAACTTGTTAGCCACCAAAGTTCTTAGTTCGATTCATTCTGTCAACCTTCCAGCTGTTTAGTATACTTTATTCGAAACTCTTGCAAATAGGTCCTTCAAAATCTTTCTGATTATACAGCAGATATAAGAATTTTAAGACGCCTTTTATACCACAGTTTAAATTATTTGTATATAGGTCCTTCAAAATGTTTCTGATTATACAGCAGATATAAGAATTTTAAGACGCCTTTTATACCACAGTTTAAATTATTTGTATATCATAAAAGGGATAATCTTATAGTAGAGGATTGGTGGCTGCAACTTGGGTTAGTGAACCTCGACCCACACAATCCACTACCAGGGATTTGACTGATCAACCTATCTAACTTGTGAGCCACCAAAGAACTTAAGTCAAGGTCTCATGAACTGAGTATGTCTTATTGTCTGAACTGACCTTTTCGCAGATGGAATCATGGGACTATGCCTTTATACTTTGTGCCATAGCTTCAAGAAATCTACATTGTGAATTAACTAATTCAGGACTGTCATTTTGGTGACTTCAATTTGTTTTTTGACTAACCCAACCAACTCCTGGTGATGGTCAGTAAAGAACTTTGAGAATCATTTGGCTGGATGATAATTAACTGCAATTTAATTTGACCAAAAGAGTGCTTACCCTACCCAAGAGAGTATTTAATATATTAGTCAGTATAGTCCTCTATCATGTATGTAGTATGTACTAAAATATCATGTTGATGACTTCTGCGGTTACTAAATGCATGTTTTTATGTTTATTCATGTCTGCATTAATTTTCAACCCTCTAATTACATTTATACACTTGTTTGTTATTCCAATTAAATCTGGTTCGTATGACATAGACTCTGAATTCTCATGCCCTGCCTACTTCAGGCACTCAAATTTTATATTACGTGCATGAAATGTTACTTGGTTACATATGATGAAAATATTGGACTAACAAAATGTACCTCTGCAGTACAATCAACTATGGCAGTGAACTCCCTCTGGCACAAGGAATAAACTTTGGTTAGATTCTACAGAGCTCAGGTTAGTTTCCTCCCTGATAGAGATTGGTTGATTGTTTACTGAGTTGTCCATCTCACGTCTTGTTTATGCATCCACAGGTCTTGTTTCTCTGAATCCTGGATACGTAAGGTTTCATGTAGCTCATCCTGGAGATGACAGAATAAGATGAAGGAATATAAACTCAGGTTTAGCCGACTGCTCACTGACTTTCCATTGAGGCTCTTGATATTGTTATATACTACATAGACTTCCTGTATGTTTATTACAGCCTTGTGAGATAGGAAAGAACAGTGCTTTCTCTTACTCTAATGCGCGTATGTGTTTATTTCTATGTTTTTTAGGGTTCTCGTCTCTCTTTATGCCAGGCTCTGTTTGTTATTGCGTGCTTTTAGCTCCGTGAAGAGACTAGGAATATGTTTTAACATCCATTTGTTCAACGCCTTCTTAGACTGTTCTTAGAAATCAAGCTAGGAGTTTTGGTGCGGTGTCGGGTGTTTAAGATGGTATCAGTGAATACCAGATTTGGATTCCAATGCTCACTTAGATCCCATCAGTCACTTTTAAATGCGGTGGTGTTTTGTCCAGATTTCAATACATGAAAACAATGTTCTAACCTATGGGACATGTTACACCAATAACGTTATATAAATCTAATTCCTTGTCACAACTTAGGCAGGACGTTAAACGTTCTTAACAAGACAAATTCGTCATGGAATTGACATGCACAACAATAACAACAAAGCATTGTAAAGTTTATACTACAAATTGGGCTATTTTTCAACCGAAATACAATGACAGTTTGAATGGAAAAATCCACATCCCGTGGAAATAGTTTTGTAGTCAACCTCAAAAGAACGAGAACTACGGTTATACGTAAGATAAGATGGTTCTTATACGCTTGTTTCAAACAGCATTTACTCAAACCTCCTAAGGTCAAGACCTGAATGTCAGTTGGGCATCTGAATGTAAGTTGCGCAACAAGAGAAAGGAATGACACCACCGATACATTCACCTTGGTGAACTTAAACCAGTCTGTTGGTATTGAAATCATACGAATAGATAATATTTTGTTTCACGACAATCAACATACCCTCCGAGTCTGGGAGGAAACTTCCAACGACTGTGAAATGAACATGTCTCAACTGTAGTTGTTTTTCCAAAAGGATGCAACTTTGTTCATGGATCGGTATCCATCTATTGCCTTCTTCGAGTTTCAAGTTTCCAGATTTTGAAACAATCACTGTCCCCGATGAGACAAATGCGCCCATTGCACTTCCCTAAAGTCCCATAGGCAATAAATCTATTGGTCTGGGGGAAGCTCAATCCTTTGAGAGCTCTCCTCTTGAATACCAAACCTCAGCACAAAACGGTCAAAGTTCACAAGAATATTAATATCCACTGTAGGCGTCAAAAAATGCTCAAAGGTATCCAAATACAGTTCAAAAGGAAGTCATCCAAAATGTTAAAAAAGAACACAAGTATAGACTGTCTCGCAGGCGAGACAGTCTTTACTGTCTCGCCTGGCGAGACAGACTTTTACTGTCTCGCCCACGCGAGACAGTTTTCACTGTCTCGCCCCCGCGAGACAGTATTTACTGTCTCGCCGTGCGAGACAGTGTTTACTGTCTCGCCGTGCGAGACAGAATTTACTGTCTCGCACACGAGACAGTTATCAGTGGTTCAAGAAACTGTTTTGCAACCACCGACACGTGGCCACCAACTGTTCAAGAACGTGGGGAACGTCGTGGGCGAGAATCACGTTGATAACTACCAGAATAACGGAGTTTAAAACGTGGGAAGGCAGTTACAGCGAGAAACTGTCAAGAATATTCGTTTTCCAAGACAGTATTTACTGTCTCGCTGGGCGAGACAGCAAATTTACTGTCTCGCTGGGCGAGACAGCAAACACTGTCTCGGCCAGCGAGACAACAAATACTGTCTCGCCCGCCGAGACAGCAAATGCTGTCTCGCGAGCACTGTTCATCAACGGGCTATAAATACCCCCAAGGTGATTTCTTTAGGGGGGGCTTCCAGCAGAGATCCAAGGCTGATCAGAGAGCATCCATAGGCGGATCAGAGAGCATCCATAGGCTGATTCCAGAGCAGAGAGGGCAGAGTACTCGAGCTTCTGGCAGCTCCTTGATATTCAGGCTTTGACTTGATTTCAAGAAGAACGACTATCTTACCTTGATAAGATATCGTTTCAAGTTCTCACTTCGATAAACGAAGTCAGAATCATAAACCCCTCACGATTCGATCAGAATCTGTGATTTGGTGGTCCACGGGCTAACGCACCCCCGGCACAGGCAAAGATCCCACGCAAGCAGTGATCCAAACAACGATCCTGCGTTTGTTTCCCAAGAGTTATAATTTTCATTTTGTTGTGTAAAAGAAGTCTTATAAAAAGGCTATTTCTTTTGAATTTATTGTAATCGACTGAAGATATAATGAATTCCATGACAAAACCAACTTTTGACGCAAACAAGCTGGCGACCACAGTGGGAGCCAACGGTTTCGCTGCCGAGACCGTCGTGTCGCAGCCAATCATCAAGATCCTGGTTGAATCAACGGTCGAGTACGAGTTCGACCAAGCGAAGTTTGAGGAGTATTTGTCATCCTCATCTGTAAAGTCTTCCGCGCCTCGCAAGTGCAGGAAGATTTCATCTTCGTTGAAGTTATCAAATGCTACGGATGAAGACTCTCGTCCGATTGTTGCTGAGGATTTTACTCGCAACAGCTCTGCTCAAGATGATTCCTCCCCAATTAAGGAGTCGTTCGATCAAAATTCGCCACTGACAAAGAGGGCTCGTCAGAGGCGATGCCAACGCCGCGCTCGTCAATTAGCTAAGGCATTGGAACAAACCGACGGGGTTCGTTATCACGCGGACCTAAAGTCGAGGAGACATCGAGTAGTTCAGTTGTCTCAACAACCAATCACTCCTATCTCTGTTAAAATAACGACGGAGGAATGGACTATTGTCAAAAGGACTCGTTCAACCCTCAAAGAGCGTATACGAAGACGTCGTGCAAACGCTGCTCTTATTCGTGCTCTCTCACAACAAAGACGAGAAAGGAGGAAGGAAACGGTGACCAAAGAACCACCGAAACTCTGCCAAGTTTGGATTCCAAAGTCTGGACTTATGCAAAATCAGCATTCAGAGCCCGTTAAGACTCCGCACCCGTAAGGGGGTGGTTCTAAACGTGTGACTCTTGACACAACCTTGGATTACTCAAAGGCAACAATAATTTGTCCTGAGAATGCCACCAAGGCTTTACACCCCCAGAAGAAGACGTGTTCGCCAAAAGACATCGTTATACCTGGAAGGTCATACCAACAGACAATAGGATTTTCCGGCAATCATACCGATGAATCGTACTATCAA
>NC_033799.1:6639421-6639954 GCF_001876935.1 Asparagus officinalis | reverse complement strand
CAACTGCTTTAAAGCCATTCCGCCGAAAGTTTCTGTGTTCCAGAGACTTTCTACTGAAATGTCAAAGCCCAAACCGAGACGTTTCAACAAGAAGCTCACTATTCAAGGGGATGAATTCCCTGAAGTCACCATCAACATGGCTGATAAAGGAAAATCTAAGTGGCCTTCAAGTGAATCAAGCCCCGACTTTTCCCCGGGAGGAAAAGTCAATTCAAGAATTGCCCGACGGAAGTCTCGACTCCAGCTAGGAGCTATCAGGAGAATGCATGAAGGGATGTCATCAGAGGATGAGCTCTCGGACACTGGTTCTGCGATCGCTTCGGATGATACAGTATCTAGCACAGGGCAAACCAGAGAAGTACTCATAATCACCTCTGATCAGTTCGCTCAAATACTTCAAGAAGCTCTAGCCAAACAACGTGAAGAAATTAGGACTGAGATGAAGATGGAGATAGAGTTGGCTATTCAACAAATGAGAGAATTGCTAGCTCAACGGTCTCAACTTCCTGAGTCCAGTCAGCGAGCTAAATCCA
>NC_033799.1:6634891-6638460 GCF_001876935.1 Asparagus officinalis | reverse complement strand
TTCATCGCAACGCGTTGACCGACGTTGACCTAGGGTTGTGCGTTGACCGGCGTTAACCCTAGGGTTTCGTGTTAACCTGAGGAGGACCAGTTTATACTCGTGTACTCCTGGGAGTTTCGGGAATCAGTTTAACCTCATGTACCCGTCGGAGGTTGCCAGGTTATCCTTAAGAATTATTATCTGTAATATTCTCTAGGAACTTCCTGTCAAAATGGGAAACAGTTTAGACTCATGTACCCGTTGGAGTTTTGAAAGGTTATCCTTAAGAATTATTATACGTAATATTCTCTAGGAACTTCCTGTCAAAATGGGGAGCAGTTTAGACTCATGTACCCGTTGGAGTTTGGATATCGAGTATTCCGATAAAAGGCGAAAATATCGCGAAATCACCCAAAATATAAAATTGGGTCCCGAATATTCCGAAATAGGTGAAAAATCACGAAATCACCCAAAATATAAAATTGGGTCTCGAATGTTCTGAAAATAGACGAAAATATCTCGAAATTATTTGGGAAACAGAATTGAACTCCGAAAATTCCAAATCTGACTGAAAATGCCGCTCAATTATCCGGGAAAAGAAGTCGAACTCTGAACATTCCAAATAGGATCAAAAATGCCGTGAAATTGTCCGGGAGATGAGGTTAACCTTCGAAAATTTCGAAAACGGACGAAAACGGACGAAAATACAGCAAAAGAGGCACTAGACCCGGTCTGACCCGCGTTCACGCGGGTCAGATGAATCCGACCCGCGTTCACGCGGGTCAGATGGATCCGACCCGCGGAACGCGGGTCGGATTAATCCGACGCGCAGAACGCGGGTCGGAAGGGGGTTTAAAGGGGAATAAAAATCCCCAACTCCTTCTTCGGTTCCAGCTTTCTTCCCCCTCTTCATTTCGGTTCTCTTCTTGAGTTCTAACCCCTCAAGAGCTCCTCTTCCTCCAGAATTCCAACCGAATCAAAGCTCCTCCTCCTTTAAAACCATCAGCTCCTTCCTCTCTTCTTCCCATTTGGATTCGAGCAAAGGAGGAGATTCGGATCTAGGGTTTCGGCCATTTGAGTTCTTCTTCCCCCTTTCAAGCTTCAAGAACTTGGGTAAGTCTTTTCTAATGGCTTTGATTCCCTTACATTGACTCTAATTAGTTCTTCATGCTTTGATTCAATGTCTTGAAACCCTAGTTCTTGGATTTGGGCAAAAACCGAATTTTGAACTTGAGCTTTGAATGTGGCCGATTTTTTTTTTTTGAGTTTGATTCTTGAATTTGTGTAAAAAACTGAAGTTGTTGATTAGAACTCTTTGTTAGCCGAAATTTCCACTGTCCATGGCCAAAATTTACTGTTCATGGCCGAATTCTTGGACTGTTCATGGCCGAAATTTTCTGCTGATCGTGAATATGATTGACTTCGTAATTCTGGGTTGATGATGGCCGAGTGAGCCCCTTTGTCGCGCCTGTACATGATCGAGTTTGCATTTGGTTGTGGTTATGTGCATAACTTGATGATTAACATATTAATTTGATCCCTTGGCATCAATTGTGTATGAGGGCTAAACTCTTTTGCTTGATTCTGGCGCTCGTGTTTGTATTTGATTGAGAATGAGGTTGATGACTGAATGCGTGGTCGAACGGCTCCTCGAACCTATGTGTGGCTGAAAATTCTTGTAGAGGTCTTTGAGCTATTCATGGCTGAATTCATATATGTGCTTGAACTTTGTATATAATTCGAACTCATATATAATTGAACTCATGTATATGATCGACTTCAAACTTTGTATATAGCCAAGCTCTTGTATATGATTGAACTCTTATGTATGCCTTGGGTTCAAACATGTGTAAGGTCGAGAATTAACTTGAATTCAAACTTATATAAAGCCAAGTTCTCGTGTATGGTTGAACTCTTATATTCCTTGAATCCAAACTTGTATGTAGCTCGAGGATTTGAACCCGAACCTGTATATGGTTGAACTCGTGTGTGACCGAACACTTTGTTGAGCTCTTGGTCGATGACTTGCACTTGAATTTAATTATTGGCCGAGGATTTTTTGTAATCTTGTATATGCCTTGAATTCGAGTCAATCTTGTATATGGAGCTTGTGAATCTGCATGTTGACATGATCTAGGCCTTATATTTGACTCTGTGTCACTTAACTTGAACCGAGAATGTCGTTTAGGTTTAATTGGACCCTTAATTGGAAAATTCCATTTTGTAGAATTTCAATTAAAGATTCGCAATTTCCCTTTTAGTCTTTCGATTTATGTATCTCGATTCTTGATCTGACTGAGCTGTTGATCTTTATTGCAGATTAGCTATGTCGACGCTTTGGACCGGCTGGAGCGCGAATTCCGACGGTTACAAGAGTTGAAGACTGCTGGTAGCTCAACGTACACAGCCATTTGGATGGAATCTCGTCTACAAGCATGGCACGACACTCGGGCTTCGGCTGGACTTGAGATTCAAACGCACCAAAGTCGGGTGGATCAAATGGAGGCCTTGGCTATCTTGGGGATGGCGAAGGGTGACTTGGAGCGTTCACGAGTTGTGATATCCGGAAAATTGGAGCTCTCGAAACAGAAGTTAGCCAAGATCCAACAAGAGGCTGCGAAAACATTATCCCTCACCGAGGAATCCTTCAAGGTTGCATTGCAGTGTGAGCTTGAGCGAACTTATACAGAGGATTTGACTAAA
This sequence comes from Asparagus officinalis, assembly GCF_001876935.1. Classification (NCBI taxonomy): domain Eukaryota; kingdom Viridiplantae; phylum Streptophyta; class Magnoliopsida; order Asparagales; family Asparagaceae; genus Asparagus; species Asparagus officinalis. The sequence continues at coordinate 6,635,778 of NC_033799.1, read as the reverse complement.
CTTGAACAGCAAGCCTGTAGTCACAAACTTCATGTAGATTGATTGTAACTCTTGTACCTGCAAACTCAATTTTATTAATAGAAAATGTCTTTTTCATTCATTATGTCTCATTTATTATGATGTCTTATTCCGTATGGAATAATCAACCACTAGGTATGGAATAATCAACCATAATACTTGTGGGATTTTTGGCAAACCCCCAGCCTTCAACGGGTTTTTAGACGTAGACTTAAGATTTTTGGCAAACCCCCAGCCTTCAACGGATTTGATGTGCCTTTACCGATTACCGTTTGAATCGGGCTAAGCATGTGAATTATTAAAACCCGTTTCACATGTAACGTTGCGCTAAGAGAGTTAATTCTCCTAGACTTGGTGCTATGATTTTGAATACATAGACTTCGTCTTTCTCATGGGAGTAGACTAAACGGCAACGCGTATTAGGCGTTGACTTACCCCTCCTTAGGCTTCGGGGTAAATTCCCCAGGCTTAGACCCTGGTGTCTTTTTCAATTGGTGAAAGACTAAACCGGCTACGTGTGTTAGACGTAGACTTAAGATTTTTGGCAAACCCCCAGCCTTCAACGGATTTGATGTGCCTTTACCGATTACCGTTTGAATCGGGCTAGCATGTGAATTATTAAAACCCGTTTCACATGTAACGTTGCGCTAAGAGAATTAATTCACTTAGACTTGGTGCTATGACTTTGAATACATAGACTTCGCCATTTCTTACGGGAATATGGCACCCGGCAACGCTTGTTAGACGCTGACTCATCCCTACTTAGGATTCAGGATAAAAGTCCCCAGAGTTATATTCTGGTATCTTTTTCATTCGGTGAAAGACTAAACCGGCAACGCGTGTTAGGTGTAGGCTTATCTCTATTTAGG
>NC_033799.1:6621485-6633891 GCF_001876935.1 Asparagus officinalis | reverse complement strand
CAACCCACAGACAGATCCCCAGGAATTCATCACTCAACCACCATCATCTTCCTCCTTCCCCCCTTCCCATCCCCCCGTTCCTGCGCGTCGCCTCTCATCCTGCCTACATCGCTCACCCAACCAATAACAGCAGACCCATCCTATTCTCCCGCCGACTCCCGACACCCCGTCGCCAAATATCCTATCACCGCCAGTCCATCCAAACTCCCGTTTACTCACTACCATCTCAACAGGAACCCAGCTTTCTGGCAGAATAATCCCACTCAGCAATCATTCTTCCAAGATACACTTGAATACTGCCCAATAGGTCACACGAGTCTAAACTGTTCTCTAATCCCTCAAACAGGCAAGTTTTGAAAATGCCTCAGCCAAATATTCTTCTAAGCAACGTAACTCAACTCACTCCAAATACGGTACCAAGAGTCTTAAACTCGTCTACACTACCACTCAACAGGCAATACTTCTGGATGATATCAACTTTAAAATTATTTTAAAGATAAACTGTGCTACCCCCCAAATCGTATGCAAACGCAGGTTAAGCTATCTCGTGTCTCTGTAATATTAGGGAGCACTGATTTCAAAACACCAAATTCCAGCTTCCAAGTTCAAGATCTTCACAACAGTTAAGGCGATAAACGCGATCTGGATATGAATCTATTTAGCTATTCCTACAAAGACTGAATACCCGATTGTGAGGCAGACAAGAGATCAAAAAGTGAAGCCATTTACGGGTTGCCCTCTAACACGATCTACTCAACCAAGGCATGAGTGAAGGCGGATCGTAAGTAAGACTATCGTTATCCAATATCCCAGAACCACTCTAATTAAAAGATTGAGCCTCTCGGAAAGTACATTTGGAAGGGGTACATCTGTAGGGCCGTCAAAAAATTCTCAAAGGTATCCGTCTCAAATACACAGTTCAAAAGGAAGTCATCACCCAAAAATGTCAAAAAAGAACACAATATCAGACTCAGTCTCCGCAGGGCGAGACAGTTCGTTCCCTACTCGTACTCCGGCCTGCGACCGACCAGAACTTTCTTAACTGTCTTCGCACGCGAGACAGTTTCACTGTCTCCGGCCCTCACCACGCGAGACAGTATCATGTCTCGCCCGTGCGAGACACGTATATTACTGTCTCGCCGTGCGGACAGAATTTACTGTCTCGACGCGAACGTTTATCGATCGTCAAGAAATGTTTTCTGCAACCACGGCGACACGTGGCCACAAAACTTGTTCAAAACTTTGGGGAACGCGTGGCGATGAATCACGGTTGATACAACTACCAGTAATCACAGGAGTTTAAAAACCGTGGGAATGTAGATTACGGAGCGAGAAAACTGTCAAGCAGATCAGTTTCGTTTTCGCAAGACAAGTCATGTTTCTACTGTCTCAGCTGCGAGGACGTTAGCAAATTTAATGTTCTCGCTGGGCGAGACAAGGCAAACACTGAATGCCGGCCGAGCGGACAGGCAAATCACTGTCTCACGCCCGGCCGACACCGCAAATGCTGTCTCCAATGCGAGCAATGTTCTTTACAACCTGGGCCTAACTAATATCCTCCCCAAGGTGATCTTCTTTTAGGGGGCTTCCATGCTAGAGATCCAAGTGATCAGAGAGACGATGCCATAGGCGGATCAGAGCATCTCAAGCCTGAATTCCAGAGCAGAGATGGCAGAGTACTTACAGCTTCCTGGGCAGCCTCCTTGAATTATTCAGGCTTCTGACTTGTTTCAAGAAACACGATCTATCTTCCCCCGCCGTGAAGCACTGATAAGAATATCCGCTTCAAGTTTCTCACTTCGATAAACGAAACTTCAGAATCATACGAACCCCATCAAACCAGATTCCATCATGATCTGTGTTTGTCGGTCCACGGTGCTAACGCACCCCCGGCACAGGCAAAATCCCACGCAAGTCAGTTGATCCCAAAACATACGATCGGTTTGTTCCAAGAGTTGGTAATTTTCATTTTGTTGTGTTAAAGAAAGTTTATAAAAGGACTATTTCTTTTTGAAATGAATTTATTGTAATCGACTGAAGATATAATGAATTCCATGACAAAACCAACTTTTGACGCAAACATCCACAAACACTGATGTATCCGTGAGAACAATCTTTTCGACGTGAAGACTATATCTGTCGTGATCGTAGTCATCAAAGCTCGTTGTGAACTCTTGCCAAATGTTAGTTTGAGATGAGAAGAGTTGAAGCACGACCGATGGAAATATCGTGATCAATCGGGCGACCTTAAATTGGGGTGGGGAGCTGCGTGGATCTAAATCAATTGCTGCATACTGGTACTCGAACTTGAACTGAGTTGGCGCAGGAGACAGTCGGATCAGTTGCTTGGTCGTCGGGTTGTGTACCAAGTAGCAGCGGCTTCAATAGAAGATCGTTACGTGAGCCGAGAAGGAACTTAAAACTATTTTCAGTGTGCGACATATAAATATAGCTCCCTGTGAGCACTTTTCTTCATTTGCCAAACACAACAACCTTAATTCTCCATCTTAAGGCTTAACTGCACTTGAATACCTTGTAGTAGTTCACCTACTTTGCACGCATATAACCTGAGTTGTATTTGTGGTTGCAACTTAAGTACCCTAAATTTCTGAAAATTGCACTTTGGTACTCTCGGTTATGCAAATGTGAGAATTTATATTTGAAAATTCTCCTGCAACGTTCACATGCTAATGTTACTTTAACCTTTGCACGCATATAACCTGAGTTGTATTTGTGGTTGCATTTAAGTACCCTAAATTTCTGAAAATTGCACTTTGGTACTATTGGTTATGCAAATGTGAGAATTTATATTTGAAAATTCTCATGCAATGGTCACATGCTAATGTTACTTTAACCTTTTTTTTTATTTTTGTGTTAAATCTACTATTAAATTTATCAAAAACCTGTTCTGAAATTAGCATGTGTCACATAAAAATTTTCGAAGAAAATTCTCACGTTTGCATAACCAAGGGTATCAGATCACGGTTTTATACTTAGAACGACCCATACAAGTTGGGGGGTGTATATACACAAAATATCTGAAACAGTAAACTATTTAAGTGCAACTAGGCCCCATGTTAATTATTTAAGGTGAATGGAATGAAAATATTTTTAACCTCTCATGATGGATTATCTACATTAATCATCATCCTCCTGAACCCTCTTCTCTTTAACTCCTCTCTTAACCCTTTGCCGATAGGATTATTGTCTACGCACTATGAAAATGTTATTAAAAAAAACACATGTTATAGTTAATGATGGCTTTGTGAAGTTTAGTTCGAGAAATCTAAGTACCTGAGGATTTCATAGAGTAGGAGACCATTGGATGAGTCGCGAAGGACGGGCTTACTTTCATGAGGCGATGATGATGATGCCGACGGCAACAAGGCTAGATTTTTAAAGCCGCCGGGAAGAGGCACGTAGTAGTTATCTTCGGCAAAATAGCCGCGATAGGAGCCTAAGCCGATGAGGCCGGACGTTTTAGAAAAGAAACGATCTCGGATCCGACTCCATCAATGTTTCTGACACTTGCCGAAATCTGACGAGTGATTTGATTGGCAGTCTGACGAGGATCTCATCTTTCGATGAAGTCATCGTTGATGACGGCGAGGACAGGGAGAGATTCAGATTCTTCTCCCTCCGTTTTTTAGAAATTTCGATGACGGAGAGGGCAGGCGGAGATTCAGATTCTTCCTCCTCCGTTTTGGAAGTTCTGATGCCGACGGGGAGATTGAATGATCAATTGAAAACATTAGGTTCATCACGTACAAGAGTCTTCTAAGGGGAGGAGGTAATGCCATCTTTTTAGGGTGATTTTGTAGGTGGCTCAAATTAACTCTCAGTTCAGGGTTTTTGTTTGCTTTTAGAAACGCTTATACTGTAATTTATTTTTGACCCCCAAACGCCTCCGAATTTCCTGTGGAGCCAACTTCTCTTTAAACGCGAAATTTTATAAAGATGTAGGGATTTTCAGATATATATATACCCACCAAATTGCCCGTATCTTTTAAATCTGCCCTCATGATCCTTGTATTTCCAAACTTTTGAAGATTCTTGTTGGAGTTTCCCGTTAAATTAATTTTGAATTTCTGAAATGTTCAATTCACCTCTAGTAAATTAATTAAAACCAAGGAATGTAGTTTCTCTGCGACTCTCTCGCTCTCATGGATTCCTCCACTCTTTTTCATTCCTGTGTTCTCTCCAACATGCCATCGACGAAATAGGGCTTTAAATTAATATAGAACAATGTGAATATGTCATTTGTAGATCATGATCGAGAGCACGCAGTCGACTTTGTGCTTTTGGACTTGGAGGGCTTTGATTGCACTCACTGCGGTGAAGATTCACCGTTGAGGGGTAAAATTAAATAGGGGAACAAAGAAAGAAATAGGGGGAGGAGGAGGATTAAGATTCCCCCCCCTGAAAATTTCTCTGTGTCATTCAAATAAAATAGGGTTTTCGAGGTGGTAATTTACCCTAAACACTGTTAAAATTTTAACAGTCTTCCGATTGAGGGGTAAAATTAAAGAGGCCTAACAATTTGGAGACCCAAATTTGAAACTATAATGATTTGATTGATTACGTTACCAAGAACATTTGGCCTAACATACATCGAGTGAAGTTGGCGAGGCGACTGGGGATAGTTTGGATGGTAGGATCGATTTACTTGTAATACTAAAAGGTTTCCATGCTTAATTTTCGAAAATAGTTAAAGAGTGTAAAAATATTCCCCTTCTTTAACTGTGTGAGGCAATTTTTTTAGTAATAACTACGTGCTATCACCACTTTTTGTTTTATTTTCATTAATCTTTTGATATATTTTAAACTACTACACCTTTATTTTACGTGTTACAGTTGATGAAGAGTTAGATAAAATGAATATATTACTATAATATGCTACATAAATTCAGATTTTTACGAAACTGCTCACCGACTTCGCTCTTGATCCTGTTATATGCTGCGTAGGCTTTGTATGCTTGTTATAGCCGTATGAGCACGCGACAGGAAAGAACAGCGTATTCTCTCCCTCTCCCTGTGTGTATGTTTTCATTTCGGTTCTCGTCTGTCTTTGGGCCAGGTTCTGCTCACATTACCGCATGCGTTTAGCTAGGTATGTCCATTCGGGCCGGGTCGGGCAAGAAATCCGGATTCGGGCCTGGCAAACTGGGTGACCCGAACACTGTGGGCCCGGGTCGGGTCCGGGCCGGAAAGGGCTGGACAACGGGTCGGCCTGGTTATTTTCCCTTTTTTTAAAAAAAATTGTTTAAAAATAGCCGTTTCAGGGTATTTAGGCAGACCAAATCGGGTCGGGTCCGGGCCGGATGGTCCAACGGTTAGTTTTTTGACCGTTTGGACTGGGCCAGGACCAGGCCAGACCTGGACCCGGGTACTTTGGGTTGCACCGAGCCAACTCGAACACGGATCCGAAGCCTGATTTGGCCCGAAAACCCGTGCTTTTCCCAGGTCAGGACCAGGCGCCTGTCCAGGCCCAATTTGGACAAGCCTACATTTAGCTCAGTGGAGAGAATAGGAAAACAGTAACTTCCATTAATTTGTTTGATGCCTACTTAGAGTGTTCTTGGTTTGAAACTAAGGTCGGAGTTCTGGTGCAGTGCAGGGTGTCTAAGATGGTATCAGAGAATTCCATATTTGAATTCCATTAATGCTCATTTAGATCTCATCGGCCATGCATTCAATATAGTCGTTTTCATTCTAGATCTCAATCCTTAAAAATGATGTTGGATCCATAAAACATATTGCACGAGGACGTTATATAACTCTCACTCCTTATCACAACTTAGCAGTTTTTGTGCAGTGGTAGGACATTTAACATTCTTAACAAGACAAAGTTTGTCATGGAATTGATACAAGCAACAATAACGGCAACAAAGCATTGCAAAGTTCATACCATAATTTGGGTAACTGCTTTTAACCGAAAAAGGAAAACACTCTAAATGGAGAAAACCACATCCCGTGGAAATAGTTTTACAGAAAACCTCCAAAAAACGAGAGCTACAGTTATACATAAGATAGTCACATAAATGCTTGTTTTGAAACAATGCTTACTCAAAGGCTCCAATGGCTCGATCTGAATGTACGTAGATCGCATCTAACTAGTTCATGTGTAGTAGATCGTATCTACCAATTTGGATTTTTATTTTTAGGTTCACTTTTTTGAAATTGGGTTGATAGTATCCGCATGATGGATACTATTGTAGGCGTCAAAAAATGCTTACAGACATTCAAACACCACTCAAGACGATATAGAAGAATAATATACACGTCATCAAGCAACATATGGCGGCGCGGCAGGACATGGTGCCGCGGCTATGGCGCGGCAGACCAAGGTGCCGCGGCTAAGGCGCGGCAGACCAAGGTACCGCGGCTAAGGCGCGGCAGCCTATGGTGTCGCGGCTTAACCGCTGCAACCTATGGTGCCGCGGCAGTTAAAGCAGGATGCTACAGCAGTTATAATACAGTTATCTGATGATTATTTAAAGTCCACGTGGCGGAGTATCAGAAATAGAACGTGTGCTGATGTGGAAAAGCAGTTAAACCACGAAAAAGGTGGTTAAAGGTCGTGGGAGAACTGTTTCAAACACGTATGAACGTGGGTGTAACTGCCCCTTTAGCCGCGGCAGTGTCGACTGCCGCGCTCTTTGGCCGCGACAGTGTCGACTGTCGCGCCCTTTAGCCGCGACAGCATCAGCTGCCGCGCCTAAAGAGACAGTTATTGACCGGCTATTTCTTCAGTTATCGTCTAAGGAGGCTATAAATACCCCCCTATGGTCATCATGGACAGGGGCGGAGCATTTCCAAAGCAGATTAGAGCAGAGAGCCTTGAGTTTTGGTGAATTAGAGCAAGAGAGAGAGTCTTTCTTCTTCACAAACATCCTCATGATAAACAATGACCATCTTGATATGGAAAAAAAGTCAGTATCAAATAGACAAAACTTTAAAAACTAACCAATTTACTAGTTTGGATCCTATAAAACCCATAAAATGCCAGACCAACAGAACTCTTTATTATACTGAAGAAGACCAAAATAATAAATATATCGGAAAAGACATCGATATATAGTAAAAGTTCCATAGATGTTAAAAGGTACAACACAAATACTAAAAGAATGACAAATAGTTAAAGCATGAAGAACACGAGACAGTTGATGGGGACAAAAAAAAAAGATTCAGCTATCTACCTGATATCCATTAGTGAATATGCTTGCATATGGTCATGGTTGAGAAGAATTAGAGGCAGAAGATCAACACGTAGCGGCTCCAGTCCTAATTGCTCCAAAATTGAAAGAAATCTCTGTCTTACACTATCAGAACAGAAAGGCTTACACTTGACAACAAGCCGGGAGTTAGGAACAGCACATAATATCCTTGCCCAAACTTTTAATACTTTTGGCGTTATCTGCCAGAAAAAAAAAGATGAACAACGCAAAGCTGTAATTCAGTTTAGCTAAACATTTTTAAAAGAGACATTCAATAATAACACTACCTTTGCCAAATTATTGAAGCTCCCAAAAGTAATAAAACCATTAGAAAGAGCTGGTGTGGGACAAACAGGACCAGCATCCGGCGAAGGCGTATAACAGAGAAAACATTTAGGCAAACGAACCAACTCCTCAACATGCCTGCAGCCACAATTAGTCAGAATATCTCTATCTATACAATTTAAAATCAAATCTCAAAAGTTCAACTCACTTCTGCTTTGTGTCAAGGGGATCAGCCAGTGCATCTGTGATTCTATAATCAATTGTTGGCAGACCGGTTGTATTTGGGTAACCAATCCATGTTGCCTAAGAAAGCATAGTGGGAGAAAAAGTAACTATGAGAGGCAAAATTCATAAAGAAAATTATCATTGTTAAAAGTAGTTATTGGAAATAATTACATGCGGATCTTCAGTCTTAGTTCATTTTAACATGAGGAAATAAGCTAAGAAGCACAAGTTGGCATGCAGACATGGAAGCAACATGATAGACATGAAGATAAAAATGATAAAAGGTACAAAAGGAATGGCAAGTACGCAACAAAAAGTGTCATCTCCAATATATGACTGACATTAATATAGCTTCACAGTAGAAATATCCATGAAAATAAAAGGATGCTCTTTAATAGAAGAACAACCTATATCCTGTTGTATCTCAGCAAAATTTGGCAGTTTACTGCCACTTTCTAGTTGAGTTTACTCGCAGACAGTGTTTAGGCCACAAGACTGGAGGTTTCAAGGGGTATGAGTGTAAATAAGAACTGTGGAGGTGAAGGTCATTAAGGAGCATGTTTTACATGGATGTATGTAAAAAACAAAGCGACTCAAGCAATTCCAGGAAACATGATAAATGACAAGGATGCTAAATTTATAAATTTTAAAAATATCAAGAGGAACAAAAACGCAGAGAAGGTGATACAGATGTGAATTTAAATAAGGGCAGTACCTGGATGGGAGCAGGCCTGCAGGCCATCATCCCTAGCTTGTTATTTGCAGTGTGACCAGTAAGCTCCACCAGTATGTCAACTTTATCCTCCCTAACCATGCTAGCAACCTTCTTCTCATCAATCCCATATATATCCCTCCATAGCCCTCCTTTTTTCAGCACCCTGTCCTTGAATTTATGGGTTTTGGCATCTGCCTACAATATCACAGTAAAACACAAGGACACTAACTATGTTTAAGCGTAAAGGACAGAGACTTTATAATTTACTGAAAATGATTGAAAGAAAAAAAAAAGTAGAAGTAGAAAAATTGATTGGTTTACATATCATACAGCCCCCATAAACTTGACTTAAAGACGTGTTGTAAATTACTTGAAAAAAGACTTCAAGATACTTGAAAAAAGACTTCAAGTTAACTAAGTGGTGACACTTGTGCATGAGAGAAATAACCATACCTTTACAACACCAGAGTACACAATCACCTTGTAATTTGTGTAATCATGGAAAAAGAGAGGTGCTTCAATGAAATATGATACAGAGTGAGTAATATAATCAGGTGACACATATCCAATTACTAATGGGCGTTCCATATCTTTAGGATTATCCCAACTGGTATATTGAGGGTATAGCTTCATAAATCGCATTCCCCATTCCCTGAGGAACAATTAAACATCAGTCAGTCAAACTACTATGAATTTGTACCACTAACTGAAGTAGTTTTATGTGCTCATTCCCTGTTGAAATTAAAAGTACAGAACTGAACTTGTAAACAACTAAATACTGAAGTTGCAGAATTACCAATAAAAATGATTAACAGGTGTGGTATACAAAACTCATAATCATTTTCATGATTAACAGGCATGCTATAAAAATGAAGTAGTTTTATATGTTCACTCCGTGTTGAAGTCAAAATGACAGCACTGAACTTGTAAACAACTAAACAAGTAATAATGAAGTTGCAGAATTATCAAAATAAATTATTAACAGGCTGCTATATAACACTCGTGTCTATTGCATGCAGATTTCATTCGGATGGTACTTCAATAAGAAAATTTTAGCAAGAAATCAGATATTCCATCTAAAAAGACATGGTTCTACATTTGTTTCCAACAAAGATAATTTGATCAAAAGTACCATATATGCATCTTTCAATACAGGAACTTCGTGGAACATAAAAAAATTCACAATACAGCTACACAAAAAGAGACAAAAAAACAGAGAGGATATCCATAACATTGACACTCCGATCTTAATGAACCAAGGAAATTTGCAATGGCAAAAAAAAGTTCTCATTTGCAAAGCATCTATAAAACAGGTTTTCCATCCTTTTAAATATGACACGGCAGAGCAACAATGAATCATAATGCATTAACTACAATATAAATTTTATCAGGCTCTCATCAGATTTCTTTTGGACCAACGAATTTGAAGAACAGTTCGACAAATATTTCTAATTCCCAAGGCATTCAATAACATTCATTAACTTGACAAAGCAATCGTGTGGCATAAACCTGTCACAATAGATGGGCAGCAAAACAATAGAAGCGCTCAATGAGATCGAAAAGTATCACCTCTTCTATAGTCAAAATCAAACAGAGTTGATTCATCTAAAATGAAGCTTAAAAAGTTCAAACATAAAAGCTAACTCCTAGATTGAATCTTACCAGGTTTGGAATAAAAACCAACTATTATCGAAAATTGACTTCTAAATACACTGATAATCTCATATTATAGAAATATCCATAAACAGGTACCGAACAGAATGGGAATCCTGTGAAAGCATATATACTTTGTAAAGAGTTAGAAATACCTGTGAGCCTCAAAAAGCTTATCATCAGAGCCCTCATTTATATAGTTCATTGCAAGCAGCCGGTTCTGCAAGAAGTTAATTGCTTGAGAAAATTTCATAGAAAGCACCAGAAGAATCAAACAGCATAGGTAATTTCTACTTAGCATTCAGTACATGATTCATGACTTAGATATTGAATGTCTAAACATCCAAGAATCTACCAGAACATCTAGACTGGAAGACGATATATTGTAATGATGTAAAACTCAATACATGTTACGGCAGGAAAATTTCAGTAGAATTACAACCAACAGCAACCTCAACTAATGAATAGAATGTTATGGAAAAAATAGGTCACGCTATACAAATAAATTCTGAATGCTTTATTGACACTGATAGATAGTACTATTTTTTTTCCTTAGCTTCCAATATACATAAAGAGTAATGCTTCATAAGATCCACGAATAGCTGATATTTTGTGAATAGTTTATTCATAAGAAGATTTACAGAAACCATGCCCCGAAAAACAGTTGAATGAGAATATTAGTGAATGATTCACCAATATGTCAATGTAATAATACAAAAAATGAGCTAGATTTTTGCAGTAACTAGTAAAAGAAAAAGTAGGTAGAAAGAACATGTGCTGTGTTTCACTACATACTAGCAAAAAACCAAGCTTCCAACATAAATAGTGACGCTTCATAAGATCCATGAATAGTTGATATTTTGTGAATAACTTATCCATAAGAAGATTTACAGAAACCATTCACCGAAAAACGATTGAATTAGAATATTAGCGAATGGTTCACCAATTCGTCAATGTAATAATACAAAAAATGAGTTAGATTTGTAATAACTAACTAGCAAAAAACAAGCATATACATAATAACCTCTAATACTGCAAAAACAGAGTGCATGAATTGTGAATTCCTCCAATAAGGTTATAATTATCGATAGAAATGAATAACTACATGTAGGCGTCAAAAAATGCTTACAGACATTCAAACACCACTCAAGACGATATAGAAGAATAATATACACGTCATCAAGCAACATATGGCGGCGCGGCAGGACATGGTGCCGCGGCTATGGCGCGGCAGACCAAGGTGCCGCGGCTAAGGCGCGGCAGACCAAGGTGCCGCGGCTAAGGCGCGGCAGCCTATGGTGTCGCGGCTTAACCGCTGCAACCTATGGTGCCGCGGCAGTTAAAGCAGGATGCTACAGCAGTTATAATACAGTTATCTGATGATTATTTAAAGTCCACGTGGCGGAGTATCAGAAATAGAACGTGTGCTGATGTGGAAAAGCAGTTAAACCACGAAAAAGGTGGTTAAAGGTCGTGGGAGAACTGTTTCAAACACGTATGAACGTGGGTGTAACTGCCCCTTTAGCCGCGGCAGTGTCGACTGCCGCGCTCTTTGGCCGCGACAGTGTCGACTGTCGCGCCCTTTAGCCGCGACAGCATCAGCTGCCGCGCCTAAAGAGACAGTTATTGACCGGCTATTTCTTCAGTTATCGTCTAAGGAGGCTATAAATACCCCCCCTATGGTCATCATGGACAGGGGCGGAGCATTTCCAAAGCAGATTAGAGCAGAGAGCCTTGAGTTTTGGTGAATTAGAGCAAGAGAGAGAGTCTTTCTTCTTCACAAACATCCTCAAGAAGCTTTTGGCCATTCCTAGAGATCTAAGCTCAGACTTGATCTTTGAAAGAGTGAACATCTTACATCGATAAGATATTCGCTTCAAATTCTTACTTCGATAAACGAAGGAAGAATCATTAAACCCCTCACGGTTCAATCAGAATCTGTGATTTGGTGGTCCACGAGTCAAAGCGCTCCCGGCATAGGCAAAGATCCCACGCAAGCAGCGATCCAAACAACGATCCTGCGTTTGTTTCTAAAAAGTTGTAATTTTTCTTTTGTTGTGTAAAAGAAGTCTTATAAAAAGGCTATTTCTTTTGAATTTGTTGTAATCGACCGAAGATATAATGAATTCCATAACAAAACCAACTTTTGACGAAAACAACTATTAATAGTAGTCTAGCTCAATTTTATATTGTGAGTGTGTGTGTGTCACTGCAACGTGGATTCCTCCTTTAAAAACGTCAAGAGTTTCTCCAAAATTACCACTTGAATCTTAGTATTTGTAAAACTACCCCCCCCCCCCCCCCCCCCCCC
>NC_033799.1:6554543-6621475 GCF_001876935.1 Asparagus officinalis | reverse complement strand
CCCCAAACATCTTGTATATTGTTTTCCCAACCCTCCTGCTTAACAATGTCGGTGTTTAAACTGTACCATGTTAAATATTTTCAATAATTCCATATACGGAACGTTTTCCTATTTAAAAACTAAATTTTCGAGTGGGAGTGGCAAAAAAGAACCCGTTGTGAGAGAACTAGCTAGGGGTAATGTAGGCTGTCTAAAAATCACAATAGATAGCTGATCCCCATAAAAAAAAATACTCTGACGACTTCCAGAAGGTTACAATTTGAAGACTTTCACGTAGATTGATAAAGGTTACAATCTGACGACCTTCACGACAACTGATGGAAGCTCTAATCAAACAGCCTTCATAATCAACATCGGGAGTTACAATCTGACGACTCTCATATATCAGAGAGCTAAAGCAAAGATTACAAAATGACGATCTTTGCAACGCTTCGACAGAAAGAGACTACAAATCGACAGTCTCTTCAAATCAAACTGTGGAAGTCCTCCCCGCACACCAGCACCAAGATGCACCGCGTTCATAGCCACGAACGCAGCTCAAACGCAGCTTCCAAATCGCTGCAAACGCAATCGCTGCCAGACGCAGCTCAAACCGCTGCCAGACGCAGCTCAAATCGCCGCCAGACACAGCTCAAATCGCCGCCAGACGCAGCTTCCAAATTGCCCAACGCAACTCTATACCGCTGTCAAACGCAGCTCCATCGCTGCTCAAACGCAGCTCCATCACTGCCCAAACGCAGCTTCCAAGCTGCCAAACGCAGCTTCCAACAAAACACTGCGTCCGAGCTTCCAGACACTGCGTTTGAACGCAGAATTTACGCCAGAATGCAGGATCTGCGTTTGACTCGTTCAAACACGAGTTGAACGGTTTCAAAACCGTTTCCCACGATCTGAGGGGATCACAACTCCACTCAGGAGTGATTTGAGGGGCGGTTACATCTCATTAGCCCCACTTAGGAGCGAATTAAGGAGGTTGTTACACCCCTTAATCCCCTATAAATAACTAAGAAATCAACTTAGTTCGGGGCTGGATCTTTCGGGGCGGTCTGTTAGAACTTCTTGGCTCGTCAACAGGATCCTTAGAGCATTTCTGGAGCTTGGGAGATCTGCAACAAGAGCTTCTTCATCCTTGGCTTGAGAACCGATTCTGGAGCTTGGGAGTTCTCCACAACGTCAAATCGTAAGGAGAATATCATGTTCCAGTGAAACAAGACGTCGGATCGTCAACGAGAAGCAAACTCGACGCGAGCATTCGAGGGAGGCATCTCATCGCCACCGTGAAGAACCCAGAATTAAACAAAGGGGAGAATCTAGATCATTCTCTTCTCTTTTGTAATCAGGAATTCAAATTGTAATCGAGAGTAGAGAGAATTGTAATCATTCTTTTTCTAAACAGTTAGAGAGAATAAAGTCAAACGCAATTCTTTTATTCATTTTCTTATTACAAAATTTCCGACAAACAGGTAATTTTGTAAATACCAAGATTTGAGTTGCAATTTTGCAAATATGAAAGGTCGGAGGGGTATACATGCAAGCCCCGCAATGTTGTTACATTATTTCTAAGCTTTCCAACTCACTACCTAATTATGAACGACGAATTTATCCAAAAAAAATGTTCACGAAAAGGCTTCGTTGTCATCGTTGTTATTACCATTGTACGGTATTGTTGTTCATATCAATTCCATGATAAACGTGCCTCATGACAGACATTTTAAGGCCAATTGTCGTGGCATCAAAACTCCTAAATCAGGATGACAATTGAGGGTTATCATGTGTGTATAATATTACATGACCTCTCAATTAAGTGGCTACAATGACCTTTACGTTATCGACTTGACATGGGTGACCTTTGAGAGTAATTAAGTGGCCAATCATGGAAGAAGGGTGTGTAGCACAAGAAAATTTATTTACTTTTAGAGTTATATGCATATATACCCTTTCAATCATATTCATGGGTACTTGCAAAAAAAAAAAAAAAAATCTCCCGGTTTCTGTATTTGCAAAATAAAAAAAAAAAAAAAAAAAATCTCCCGGTTTCTGTATTTGCAAAACTATCCCCTAAATCATCAATTTTGAAAAAAAAAGATTACCACCAAAGCAACTAATCATCAAATTTGATAAGCTAATTTGTACGAGCGCAATGTAAAAAGTATCAACAAAATGGTCAAAGTTTTAGTACAAAGTTGATGATTTGTTGATTTTAGGGTTATTTTCCACAAAGCTGCAAATACTACGATTTGGGTTTTTTTTTTGCAAATACCCATAATTCAAGGGGTATATATAAAAATAAGCCATAATTTTAACATATTCTCATTTACATGTGATAAGTTTCCCATAGCCTACTCCTTTTGTGCTTGCGCATGTCACCTTGATGCTCATTAAGTAACTAATTAAGAATTTCTCATTGAATGAATGCCGAAAGTAGTCGTATCCAATATATTTCAAGATGCCGGCAGCGATCAAGTAGGTGTATCCAATATAGTTCGAGATAAGGCAAAACCCATTTTTTAAAGGAGCAACAAGGATACAATTTTTTATTGTAAAAAGAAAAATGATAGGGGCACACCACCAACCACAACCTTAACCACACTCCCTCTCTCATTTGCTACAGTGCACCGGGCCTCACATGGGATTTTAAAATTTTAAAATCCCATGTGGGGCCCGGTGTACAGTAGCAAATGAGAGAGTGAGTGTGGTTAAGGTTGTGATTGGTGGTGTGCCCCTAGTGCCACCCTTGTAAAAATCATGGCACCACAACACAAACTAGTCGGACGATGATGTTGCGCTAGCTAGGTTTCTGCCTTTATTTTTTGTAAAAATCATGGGATAACCTATTTTTTCTTAAATTAACCCTCTAGTCACTCATGGATAACATAGATGATTGTTTTTTTTCCGTTCTATAGAATATTCTGATAGAATTTTTACTCTGTACATTTAGATCCCTCTATGAAAATAAGGAGACAATTAGAACTTGTCATACTTTTTTAATTACATATGATAATAATCCAATTATATGTATAACTCAACTGATTTAAATTAATTTGTTTGCCACTGAATGTAAATCCACAAGGGGATCTACCATCGAAGCAACAATCTAGTAGAGCATATAACATGTTCCAAGTCCAAAATTTTGGATCATACTTTTGATGAAATTAACTTTTCCAAAAGAAAAGATGAATAGAAGTACGAAAAGTTGACAAATTAATATTGGTTGCACCACTCGGTAGAGTCAGATAAAAGATTTAGGCTGGAAAATCATCATTTCATATAAAGACCCTTTATATAAACTTTAAAATTTAATGTGTGTCATAACTATCCAAGAGGTCCAGTCAAGTTAGTCAGCTATCTATGAGTAGTACACGGATTGGGATCCTCTACTAATGAGGACCCTTCAGCATTTGATTTATCAATCAAAGGTCATGATCTTCTCATGAGAAAAAGTAGGGAGGAGGAAGAGAATGAGATCTTGACCTTTGATTGATAAATCAAAGGCAAAGTTCTCTTCATTATGAGATCTTAGGAGGATCCTTATTAGTAGAGGATACCAATCCGTAGTACACTCGGTCTCAGGTTCGAGACTCTTAAAGAGCACCCCCACAGAAAGTTAATTTCCTGAAGTACTCAAGGCCGTGTATTGAGAGGTACCCCTTAGCCGTGTATGGGGATTTGATAGGTTGAACCCGGGTTTGATACCTGTGGTTCGAAGGAAGGCTCCGGAATCTATATACCGTGCCGTTTTTTTCTAAGTAATTTTAACATTAGTCTTTACTGTTTGCACTCATTTTACGTTGTGCTGTTTAAGATTGATAGACAGCTGTATAGTGTCTTACTTCCTCCATACATAATTTCCTACGCGACGCATTCTCAATTATTTATTTCCCAAAATTGAGAAACACGTACTAGCAAATTATTTATTTCAAAGTGGTAAAATTAGACACGGATGAATTTTGAGCCTCAGCGCCTTCCGAATCTCCGACAAGGAAAAGGTCTGGTGCTGTTCATGAAGCCGTATCCCATACATGGGCACCTCTCGTTTTTTTTTTTACTCATTGTGAAATTCAAGCTAACCATGTTTGTACTGGATTTGGCTCGTGTATTCACTACTTCTCCCTTTGGCTTCGTGCATTCAAAACTTCCTACTTCATAAATGGTGCACCCTTTCGCCAAACCTAGCATGTGATCCGATCCGTCTCACTCAAATTTGAATAGAGGCTATTTCCTCTCTCTCTCTCTCTCTCTCTCTCTCTGGCAGCAAGATATTTCCCTAATCATAATCATCTGTTATAAGTTGAAGGATTGTGATTGGTTTTAAATATACTTCAAATCATAATGGTCCATTTGGATTATCCTACAATTTCATTAATTATGACCTTTGTGAACTGGGTCTGGATTCGTCCATGCCTGATTATTTTTTTTTTCCTTCGGTATAATCTGGGTCAGAATTAATTAACCCGTAATTTTCGGTCAAATTTTGACTCTTGGTAGGTCATCTCCCGATTTACACGTAGGGGGCGTTTTAGGAAAATAACTGACAATGACAATTTTGTAACTAAAAGTTTTATTTAGTTTTCTGTAAACTATGTTTGGTTCAAAAAAAAGTTTGTAGAAATGTTTTCTATAAAGTAGGGAAAAGTACCACATTTTACAAAAATTCAACTTCCTCTAGAAATGAGAGGAAATTGGTTAGAAATATGACACATTGATTTAAATAATATTTTTTTTAACAAACTTATCTGTTTACACTTCTCAACTCATTTTCGCATAAAGTTAATTTTTCATCTTTTCGTATTTTGAACCAACAAAGAAAAAGTAAAAAAAACACCACTTTTTAGTTTTCTATAAACTTTTCCTATGATTTTTTTTATAGAAACACATAGAAAATCAATTTTTGGGTACTTTCCTTTTCCTTTTTTTTCTTATAGAAATTGAACCAAACAGCCTCTCGTAGTATAACTTGAGGATAGAGCACATGTTTATGGTTTGCAATTGATACGCCCTTGATCAAATCAGAGCTCGGGTGACTCTCTTTTTTAGTGAAAATAAAACATGTATACGTATAACTTAGAGGTTCATGTTGGTTCCAGATCCATCGAAAGCAAATGGGCCAACAGACATGCATGAGGCCTTTCGTCATCACCTTAAAAAGCTCTTCGCGGGTGCTTATCATCGTCTTAAAAACACTGATAAGAGCAGAGCAGAGCAGAGAAAGAGATGGAGCCTTATCCAAGCTGTCCAGATCCGCCCGCAAGTAATTAATTATACCTCCTTTTTTACCCTCACCAACCTCGACCTGTCGATAAAAATCTCACAGAATTACAAAAGGTCCTCCCCCTGCTGCCGTTTTTGGCTTTTTGTAGCCTCAAAAGGCGATAAGATCGAAAACGAGATGTGACCACATACTGACGCATTTGGCGTTTCTCTTGGACCAAAATCAGGTGCGGCTCAGATCGTCGTAGCACTGCGTGATGCTAGTTGCTGGCTTGTGCATGCTCTTGTGGGCTACCATGTGAGATTTGGATTGATTTCCTTCATGGTTGGCCGTTCTCTAGTCTACGGAGCAAGTAGTACTAAATTCACCAAATCACTCGGAGATTACGGGCACGGTGTGCACGTAAGCCCCTGCGGCTCTAGCTCTTCGTAGTGTTGATGACAGCACTCGATGGGGTTGCTTTCACCGAAAGAGGTAGGTTTAAGTAAAAGAGAAATTGTGTCTGAGAGAGAAGCCAAACCTAGCACATCTGACGCTATATAGTGAACCAAGGTTTATCTGTTTCTTTACCGTGTCGATCGCTAGCAGTTAATTCGAACTATCGGTCAACAATCTGAGTTATAGCATGTTATTGGGGTGCGTCACGTCAATGACACGTCGTCAATCGACACCGTGTAAAAATACCAGCTCAATTGAAGAACATGGGTTTCTAGTTGGATTACAGTTTAGTTAAACAACATCAGAGAAGGTACCGATTACTACAAAGAAAAGATGGTTAGTGTGCGTCAAGAAGGAAGTCTTGTGATAACCCAATAATTTGCATGATGTCTAGGTAGCTACTAATCTCAACGAAATCACATTCCATAATTTCCAATCTAGTCCAGATCAGCTTAATATCTGTCTTGCATGTGATTGGTTTATTTATATATATATATATATATATATATTTGTGTGTGTGTGTGTGCTGTTTTCCATGAACCAACAAGCTAGTGTTGTTTTCCATATAATAGTGAGTTATTGCTTCCATATATTTTCCCTTTTTATGTCTAAATAGTTGTTTAATTAGACATCTAGGTCACAAATTAAATTCCTATATCTATGTTCACATCATAAGAACCTAGCTATACCTTGCTATATTTCGATTCCCTCGATCTAGTAACCCTTTGGCCTTGACATTTATTGGTCAAGCAATAATGGGGAAAAAAATGTAAAAGTCCAATTAAAGATCTAGACAGCTTTTAATGGGATATTCCTAATGAAATGCCAACTCCCAATGATCATAAGCATCTCAATTTAGATGTGACAATGGCACTAAACTCATATGACACTAACTACACTCACGCACTCCGGAAAAAAAAAAGGTGGAAAGAAAGAAAGAAAAAATAGTGGTAAGGTCCTACGTCATATTTTTCCTTTAAGGTACCGTTTCACAAAAAGTTAAGTGAGAGGTGTAGGCTGTCTAAAAATCACAATAGATAGCTTATCCCCCATCAACCACCGATGATGGAAGTTACAATCTGACGACTTCCAGAAGACTACAATTTGAAGACTTTCACGTAGATCGCTGAAGGTTACAATCTGACGACTCTCATATTCTCAAGGAGCCAAGACGAAGATTATAAGACAATGATCTTTGCAACGCTATGACAAAAAGAGATTACTTGGTGATAATCTCTGCAAGGCAAGACGCGGAGGTCCTCCCCGCGTTTCAACATCAAAACGCCAATGTCGAACCCGTGTTACAACATCAAAACGCTAGGGTCGAACCCCGCGTTTCAACATCAAAACGCCAGGGTTGAACCCCGCGTTTCAACATCAAAACGCCAAGGTCGAACTCGCGTTTCAACATCAAAATGCCAGGGTCGAACCCCGCGTCACAACATCAAAACGCCAGGGTCGAACCCCGCGTTACAACAGGCGAAACGTGAGCGACCCTCGCGTTCGTAGGGGTCCAGCCAACACCGACCCCCGCGTTTCTAAGCTACAACAAACCAAAACGCGAGCGACCCTCGCGTTCATCAGTGTTCAGCCAACACCCAACTTCGCGTCTCAATTCTAATAGGCGAAGTTGGGTTCTGAACGCCAGATTGGGCGTTTTGACTTGTTCAAACACAAGTCGAACGGCCTCAAAACCGTTATCCCACGTTCTGAGGGATTTTCGCCCACTTAGGAACGGATTTAGAGGGCAGTTACACCCTCTTAATCCCCTATAAAAGCGAGTAAACTCAACGGAGTTAAAGGGCTGGCATTTTGGGATCTGAGAATTGGCAGTTCGGTTGAATTTTTGGCATCTGAACCACACAGGTTGGATTCAAAAGATCTAAACCATACAGGTTGGAGATTTTCAGTTCTCAAACAAACTCGACAGAGTTAAAGGATCGGGTTTTTGATAATCAGATCAGAGGTTTGATTCTTTATCATCAAAATCACTCTGGTTTGGAGATTCGGCAACGACAGCAACGAAATCCTCGGAGATAGGATTTTTGAATCAATCTCAGAAGATCAAATCTGAAAGGATTCTTCGACAACAGAAAAAACAGCTTGATCTTTAACCGAATTTTCGGTTCCAACAACTCTATTCACAGAGTTCAAACTCGTTCAGAGTTCTTAAACTCATTCAGAGTTATTCATAAAACTTTCCACGAAAGTTCATCGTTCCCACGAGATAAAGACGGTCGGATCGTCAACGGAGAGCAAGTTCGACGCAATCAATCGAAGGAAGCACTCCATCGCTGCCAAGAAGAACCCAGTTTTAAACAAAGGGGAAAACCAAATTCGTTTTCCTCTCTTTTGTAATCAAGTTGTAACCGAGATCAAAGGAATCAAAGTCACATTTTCTTTATTCTCTTCTTTACAATTTTCTCTAAAGAGGTTAGGAAAACTTAACTATTTCTTAACTCGTCAAACAAAAAAAAAATATACAAGGGTTATAGTGAGTTAACCCTTCATAATTTGCCAAATATAAAAAATATAGAAGGGTTAAGCTAACCCTTCTAGAGGGATTAAAATAAGTTAACCCCTCAAAATGAGGGGTTTACTAATACTCCTATTTAGAATGATTAAGAGGTAACCCTTCTAATTATAAAGAAAATAGTTAAAATCATTATTGTTATTCTCAAACACTAAAACTAGTCACAATGGCCAAAATAAAACTTATTTAACGGATTAATAATTTAATCATTCGGATTATCGAATGGGCCATATATATTAATCGTTCTCTTTAACCTTTCTTCCTTAACCCTTTGCCAACCGGGAGCTCAGATTATCGAATGAGCTAAGTGTTTGGGTCAAAAGTTGGTTTCGTTGTGGAATTCATTATATCTTCGGTCGATTACAATAAATTCAAAGAAATAGTCTTTTTATAAGACTTCTTTTACACAACAAAAGGAAAATTACAACTCTTGAGAAACAAACGCAGGACCGTTGTTTGGATCGCTGCTTGCGTGGGATCTTTGCCTGTGCCGGGAGCGCTTTGACTCGTGGACCACCAAATCACAGATTCTGATTGAACCGTGAGGGGTTTAATGATTCTTCCTTCGTTTATCGAAGTAAGAATTTGAAGCGAATATCTTATCGATGTAAGATGTTCACTCTTCCAAAGATCAAGTCTGAGCTTAGATCTCTAGGACTCGCTAGAAGCTTCTTGAGGATGTTTGTGAAGAAGGAAGACTCTCTCTCTTGCTCTAATTCACCAAAACTCAAGGCTCTCTGCTCTAATCTCTCTGGAAAATGCTCAGCCCCTGTCAATGATGGCTATAGGGGGGTATTTATAGCCTCCTTAGACGATAACTGAAGAAATAGCTGGTCAATAACTGTCTCTTTAGGCGCGGCAGCTGATGCTGTCGCGGCTAAAGGGCGCGACAGTCGACACTGTCGCGGCCAAAGAGCGCGGCAGTCGACACTGCCGCGGCTAAAGGGGCAGTTACACCCACGTTCATACGTGTTTGAAACAGTTCTCCCACGACCTTTAACCACCTTTTTCGTGGTTTAACTGCTTTTCCACGTCAGCACACGTTCTATTTCTGATACGCCGCCACGTGGACTTTAAATAATCGTCAGATAACTGTATTATAACTGCTGTAGCATCCTGCTTTAACTGCCGCGGCACCATAGGTTGCAGCGGTTAAGCCGCGACACCATAGGCTGCCGCGCCTTAGCCGCGGTACCTTGGTCTGCCGCGCCTTAGCCGCGGCACCTTGGTCTGCCGCGCCTTAACCGCGGCACCTTGGTCTGCCGCGCCTTAGCCGCGGCACCATGTCCTGCCGCGCCGCCATATGTTGCTTGATGACGTGTATATTGTTCTTCTATATCGTCTTGAGTGGTGTTTGAATGTCTGTAAGCATTTTTTGATGTCTACAGATACCCCCTCCAAAGTATCTCAGACTCATCATTTTTTTAGAGAGGGGTCTGGGACACTTTGGATATGATAAGCTTTCCCTGCAATTTCTCCAGTGCTTTGTTGAGGAAATTGCGTAGAATGGTTTGTGAATGGCTTCAATCCTTGACTTCTTCATCTTTTAGCCTATTCAGTGCTTTGTAGAATAGCTAAAATTCCTCCGGTGCTGCGTTTATCGCGTGGCCGTTGTCGAAGTCTCAAATTAAAACTGCTGTCGAAGAATTTGAGAAATAGTTTATACTCATATACTATATTGGAGTGTTCGGGAAATAGTTTAACCTCATATACCGTTTGGGAGGTAACCAGGTTATTCTTAAGAATATTTTGAGTAATATTCTCCAGAAACTTCCTGTTGAGATTAGGGAAATAGTTTAGACTCGTATACCTATTGGAGTATTCTGGTCTCTTGTTTGTTGGTAGAGATGAACCCGATGATGGAGAGGAAGAATTTTATATTCTGTCTCCTGGTCTCTTGTTTGTTGGTAGAGATGAACCCGATGATGGAGAGGAAGAGTTTTATATTCTATCTCCTGGTCTCTTGTTTGTTGGTAGAGATGAACCCGATGATGGAGAGGAAGAATTTTATATTCTATCTCCTGGTCTCTTGTTTGTTGGTAGAGATAAACCCAGAATCGGAGAGAAAGAATTTTATATTCTATCTCCTGGAGTAAAGAAACTCAAAGTGGGATCTCCACTTAGAGAATCTGGATTGGTTTGAATAATCCTAACTGTCATAAGGTTTGATTACTCAATTCAAAAGTGGACCCTTCGTTCGCAAAAAATGAATCGAAAGGAGATTTTGGTTGTGGTCCTAACTGTAGTAAGGTTTGACCAAGTGGGAGTTTTGAGACGATCCTAACTGTTTAAAGGTTTGATCGTTCAATTTGTGGACCTCTCGTTCATGGAACGAATCGAGAGGGGATTTTGGCTTTGGTCCTAACTGTTTAAAGGTTTGACCAAGATGGGAATTTGAGACGATCCTAACTGTTTAAAGGTTTGATCGTTCAATTTGTGGACCTCTCGTTCATGGAACGAATCGAGAGGGGATTTTGGCTTTGGTCCTAACTGTTTAAAGGTTTGACCAAGATGGGAATTTGAGACGATCCTAACTGTTTAAAGGTTTGATCGTTCAATTTGTGGACCTCTCGTTCATGGAACGAATCGAGAGGGGATTTTGGCTTTGGTCCTAACTGTTTAAAGGTTTGACCAAGATGGGAATTTGAGACGATCCTAACTGTTTAAAGGTTTGATCGTTCAATTTGTGGACCTCTCGTTCATGGAACGAATCGAGAGGGGATTTTGGCTTTGGTCCTAACTGTTTAAAGGTTTGACCAAAATGGGAATTTGAGACGATCCTAACTGTTTAAAGGTTTGATCGTTCAATTTGTGGACCTCTCGTTCATGGAACGAATCGAGAGGGGATTTTGGCTTTGGTCCTAACTGTTTAAAGGTTTGACCAAATGGGAATTTGAGACGATCCTAACTGTTTAAAGGTTTGATCGTTCAATTTGTGGACCTCTCGTTCATGGAACGAATCGAGAGGGGATTTTGGCTTTGGTCCTAACTGTTTAAAGGTTTGACCAAATGGGAATTTGAGACGATCCTAACTGTTTAAAGGTTTGATCGTTCAATTTGTGGACCTCTCGTTCATGGAACGAATCGAGAGGGGATTTTGGCTTTGGTCCTAACTGTTTAAAGGTTTGACCAAATGGGAATTTGAGACGATCCTAACTGTTTAAAGGTTTGATCGTTCAATTTGTGGACCTCTCGTTCATGGAACGAATCGAGAGGGGATTTTGGTTTTGGTC
This sequence comes from Asparagus officinalis, assembly GCF_001876935.1. NCBI lineage: Eukaryota > Viridiplantae > Streptophyta > Magnoliopsida > Asparagales > Asparagaceae > Asparagus > Asparagus officinalis. The sequence continues at coordinate 6,610,062 of NC_033799.1, read as the reverse complement.
CTAACTGTTTAAAGGTTTGACCAAATGGGTATTTAAGACGATCCTAACTGTTTAAAGGTTTGATCGTTCAATTTGTGGACCTCTCGTTCATGGAACGAATCGAGAGGGGATTTTGGCTTCGGTCCTAACTGTTTAAAGGTTTGACCAAATGGGTTTTGTGAGGGAAGATTGATCTAACGAAGTGATCGAATCTCATCTCAGCAAAAGAGTGTTCGAAAATCATAATAGGAGCTTAGTATTTATCATTCTGTCCATAATAATCGGGTTATCCCTAAGAATATTATATTTAACATTCTTCCAGGAACTTCCCATTACATGAATTATCGACCCCCAGCTTTCTTTGTAAAACTGGGTATAACGAGGAGTACGTTAACCTCAGTCATATGTTCGGGTTATCCTTAAGAATATAGGATTCTCCAGGAACTTCCCGTTAAGGAAAGGAAATAGTTTAGACTCATATACCTTTTGGAGTATCGAGGAGCAGTTTATACTCGTATACTTTTCGGAGTGAGGGGAAACAGTTTATACTCGTGTACCCAATGGAGTTGGGGAAAACAGTTTATACTCGTGTATCCGATGGAGTAATATGGTCGTCTTTACTCGACTTCTTTGGCCGTTATGACGCCGGAGTCAATTAAGGCTTGGATTTTGTTTTTGAGTCCAAAGCAAATTTCGGTGGGATGAAGAATCCTTCTGTGGTACGCACAGTAATTTGGATCCGTAATCATCTTAGCTCCATCCTGATCTTTAATAGGTGGTAGCTCGATTTTGTCATTAGCGAGGAGGTATTCCAATATGGCTGGAGCTTCATCCTCTTCGAATGAATATTCTTTTTGAAACTTCGGATCGAAAGTTGCGTTCCCAATGATTGCAGATGTCATTTGTTGGCCTTTCTCAGCTTCCTTTCTTTTAAGAAAGTGTTCAGCTTGTTCGCCACGAAATTTTAACTCCTTCCAAGTTGTGGACGGCTCAACCCCCAAAGCTTCCAAGACATCGATGGAGAGGTTATTGTGGCATGTTTGCAGGATGAACTCCTCTGTAATAGGATCTCTGCAATTCATCGCCATGTTACGGAAACGCTTGACAAAATTGTCGACTGACTCTCCGTCTTTTTGCTTCTCATCCAAAAGGATTCCGATTGACACTTCGGTGTCATCATCGAAGAAGTTGCTGAGGAACAAACTTTCCATGTCATCCCAGCAATTGATGCTCCCTGGCTTGAGCCGTCGGTACCAATCGAAGGCGGGCCCACGAAGGGTGCCAACGAATGACCGGATCATTAAGGCCTCGTTTCCAGAGATTATGCCCAAATGAGACTTGAAATAAATCAAGTGTTGAATCGGCGAACTCTTCCCTTCAAACGGTGTGAAGTTAATCAGATTGAATTTGGTCGGGTATGGTATTGAATCCCATTCCCTCGGATAAGGACATGGAATACCCGTCTTCTTAACTTCTTGAGCCGTCATCAAAGCATTGATTTTGTCTTCAAGTTTTTGCATTTTCCCGTCATCGTCTTCATTTCTTTCTGAATGATGTCGAGTAAAGATAATTGGACCACCCCCAGTGAGAGGTGCTATTGAACCACCCCCAATATCGTTATTGGGAGGATCCGTTAAACCACCCCCAGCGTTATTGCCATTGGGAGGTGTATCAGCCATAATGACTTCATCCACCTCTGGATCACTGTCATCTACAACATTCCGAGTGTGGTGGCTGGATTCAAATCGCTGATTGGACTCAGGAGGTTGAGGCTGTTGAGTTAACAGTTCTCTCATTTGTTGGATAGCCAACTTCATTTCTGTCTTCACTTCAGCTCTAATTTCTTCACGTTGTTTGGCTAGAGCTTCCTGAAGTATTTGAGTGAACTGATCAGCAGTGATTGTGAATACTTCTCTGATTTGTCCTGTGCTAGACATTGTATCATCAGAAGCGATTGCAGAATAAGTGTCCGAGAATTCATCCTCCGAGGACATTCCTTCTTGCATTCTCTTGTAGTCTCTGCGTCTGATAGCTCCTAATTGGAGTCGAGACATCCTTTGAGCAATTCTTGGATTGACTTTTCCTTTCGGGGAAAAGTCGGGATTTGAGTCACTTGAATGCTGTTTAGACTTTCTTCTATCAGCTACGTTGATGGTGACTTCAGGGAATTCATCATTTTGGGCAGCTGATTTTCTTTTGCGGAAATGTCTCAGCTTAGGCTTTGATAATGCAGAGACTTTTCGTGGGATGATTTCTCGTTTGAAACAGTCACATTCTGATAATGCTGTTTTGACGAGTCGTGCACAGGAACAACGAGAGTTTATCTCTCGAATAACTCTCTTTCGAAAATTATTCACAACCTCAACTTGATAATACGATTCATCGGTATGATTGCCAAAAAATCGTATCGTCTGTTGGTATGATCTCCCAGGTATGACGATATCATTTGGTGAATGCGTCTTCTTCTGGGGGTATAAAACCTTGTTGGCATTCTCAGGACAATTTATTTTTGTCTTTAAGCGATCCAAGGTTATGTCGGGAGTCGCACGTTTAGAACCACCCCCTTGTGGGTATGGAGTCTTAACGGGCTCCGAATGCTGATTTTGCATAAGTCCAGACTTCAGAATCCAAACTTGGCGGAGTTTTGGTGATTCTTTGGTCACCGTTTCCTTCCTCCTTTCTCGTCTTTGTTGTAAGAGAGCACGGGCATGAACAACGTTTGCACGACGTTTTTGTATACGTTCTTGGAGGGTCGAACGAGCCCTTTTGATGAGTGTCCATTCCTCCGTTGTGAATTGTGCAGAAACGTGAGTAGTTCGTCGTTGCGTTGAACGAACCACTTGTTGTTTCCTCGACTCTAAGTCCGCATAATAACGAACTCCGTCGGTTTGTTCAAATGCCTTAGCTATTTGACGAGCAAGACGCTGACGCTGTCTCTGACGAGCTCTTTTCGTCAATGTCGTCGGGCTTTGATTCGATGACTCTTCAATTAGATAAGAGCCATTTTGAGCAGAGGTGTTGCGAGTGAAATTCTCAGCAACAATCAAGCGAGAGTCTTCATTTTGTGCCTTCTTTGGCATGCAACTCTTCCTCAATTGTGAGATCCTCTTGTACTTGCGAGATAATGAAGATCTTGAAGAGGATGATGAGAGATATTCCTCAAACTTGGTTTGGTCGAATTCGTATTCGACCATGGATTCAACTGGAATCTTGATCGGCTGCGACACGACGGTCTCGGCAGCGAGACCGTTGGCTCCCACTGTGGTCGCCAGCTTGTTTGCGTCAAAAGTTGGTTTTGTTATGGAATTCATTATATCTTCGGTCGATTACAACAAATTCAAAAGAGATAGTCTTTTTATAAGACTTCTTTTACACAACAAAAGGAAAATTACAACTCTTGAGAAACAAACGCAGGACCGTTGTTTGGATCGCTGCTTGCGTGGGATCTTTGCCTGTGCCGGGAGCGCTTTGACTCGTGGACCACCAAATCACAGATTCTGATTGAACCGTGAGGGGTTTAATGATTCTTCCTTCGTTTATCGAAGTAAGAATTTGAAGCGAATATCTTATCGATGTAAGATGTTCACTCTTCCAAAGATCAAGTCTGAGCTTAGATCTCTAGGACTCGCTAGAAGCTTCTTGAGGATGTTTGTGAAGAAGGAAGACTCTCTCTCTTGCTCTAATTCACCAAAACTCAAGGCTCTCTGCTCTAATCTCTCTGGAAAATGCTCAGCCCCTGTCAATGATGGTTATAGGGGGGTATTTATAGCCTCCTTAGACGATAACTGAAGAAATAGCTGGTCAATAACTGTCTCTTTAGGCGCGGCAGCGATGCTGTCGGCGGCTAAAGGGCGCGACAGTCGACACTGTCGCGGCCAAAGAGCGCGGCAGTCGACACTGCCGCGGCTAAAGGGGCAGTTACACCCACGTTCATACGTGTTTGAAACAGTTCTCCCACGACCTTTAACCACCTTTTTCGTGGTTTAACTGCTTTTCCACATCAGCACACGTTCTATTTCTGATACTCCGCCACGTGGACTTTAAATAATCATCAGATAACTGTATTATAACTGCTGTAGCATCCTGCTTTAACTGCCGCGGCACCATAGGTTGCAGCGGTTAAGCCGCGACACCATAGGCTGCCGCGCCTTAGCCGCGGTACCTTGGTCTGCCGCGCCTTAGCCGCGACACCTTGGTCTGCCGCGCCTTAGCCGCGGCACCATGTCCTGCCGCGCCTTAGCCGCGGCACCATGTCTTGCCGCGCCGCCATATGTTGCTTGATGACGTGTATATTGTTCTTCTATATCGTCTTGAGTGGTGTTTGAATGTCTGTAAGCATTTTTTGATGTCTACACTAAGTACATTAATCTTTCTCTTTAACCCTTCTTCTTTTAACCCTTTGCCAAACGGGGCTTAAGGAGTTAGGAATTTATAAAAACGTAGAAGCAAAGCATCTAGTAAAAAGTGGAAAGATTTCAGTGAAGAATAAAGTATACGTAGTGTTCTTAACTAATGCATGCTGAGATATATCACACGATGATTTCGTAAGCTTTTCTGTTTAGGCCCCGTTTGTTTTGTTGTTTTTGCAAGCTGAAAGCCTGCAACAGCCTGCAAAAGTTCTGATTTGTCAGAACTTTTGTAGGGATTCTTGCAAAATCGCCCCAATTTGGGGCGATTTTGTAAGAATCCCTGCAAAAGTTCTAACAAAGTCAGAACTTTTGCAGCTTTCAGCTTGCAAAAGTTGCAAAGCAAACGGGGCCTTAGGCTTTAAACCGGCTTTTCTCATATTAGACCCCGAATTTATCATATTCTATATTAGGCACTCAAATCTTCGAATTTGTAATTTCCGCCTCCGATTAATTCATTAAACGTGTTATATAGGTTGAAGAAACTTAATAGATTTGGAGGTGTAAATTATGAACCATGGGATGTTAATGTTCGTGCAAAGTGTTTGTTGAAATGCAAACATCGAGTGAGCTAATCTCATTGGTTCATATGTGATCTACAAATGTTTATTACGTAATTGGATCAGAAGGCTGAGCTGGCTATCCGAAGTGTCAATTTCTCACCATCAATTCATATGCCCCCCCAAACCCCACCCCACCCCAAAATTTTTTTTTGATGTGTTGCATTTTTCATAATTTAAAGTTGGAAAATGCAATTTGGATTCGGCTCCACTTGACTCGGAATGTGATAAGGTCTTTGATGGTAACATTCATTCATTATATTTAATTTTGCCTTGTTAAATGTATGGCTGTATTAACTTAATAAGTATAAGGCCACATGGGATGGATCCAATGAGTTGCTTTAGTGCACGAGTTCAATTGTAACATCTCCATATTAACCAAAAGACAAAAAGAATTCACAACTTGGAGCGCGACGTGTCATCTCATTAGTGCTGAGTTGGCAGTCATCCCGCCTAAAGTACCGTCTACAATCCTCAAGCTAATGGGAACCAAATTAACGTGACCGCGCATAGGGCTGAATTTGGCTCAAACATAGGGGATTAATTGTTGGTGTTTGTTTTAAAAAAAAATTTGGTATTTGGGTGGGATTTTAAATTCTAGGATGGAAAAGTGGGTTTTTTTTTGGGTTTTAGAATTCTATAAAACTTGTTTGTTTCAAAACAAATTTTAGAATATCAAATCCCCAAATAATAAAAAAGTATTACATTTATGAATTTGTGAAATCCTCTTTTTTGAGTGGGATGTGGGATGGATTTCAAAAGTGTTAAACAAATTAAGGATTTTAAATTCCAAAAAGTTTGAAACAAACAAAAATATTACAAACTATACTATTCAAAATCCTAAAATATTGTTGAAACAAACAAAGTTTTAGGAATCTCAACCCATAACAAATTACCTATGGATTTCAAATCTCATAGTGAAATCCATATGCATCCTATAATTTTAAGATGGAAAATAACTTAAGAACCCAAAAATAAAACTTGTTTGTTTCAAAACAAATTTTAGAATATCAAATCCCCAAATAATAAAAAAGTATTACATTTATGAATTTGTGAAATCCTCTTTTTTGAGTGGGATGTGGGATGGATTTCAAAAGTGTTAAACAAATTAAGGATTTTAAATTCCAAAAAGTTTGAAACAAACAAAAATATTACAAACTATACTATTCAAAATCCTAAAATATTGTTGAAACAAACAAAGTTTTAGGAATCTCAACCCATAACAAATTACCTATGGATTTCAAATCTCATAGTGAAATCCATATGCATCCTATAATTTTAAGATGGAAAATAACTTAAGAACCCAAAATATGGGACCAAGGGAGGGGACGGGTAAGGTGTCCCCTCTATTGGTTCCATATTTGGGTCCCCGTAGCAACACTCTTAATAGGATTTGAAACAAACACCCCCTTGCTTACTTGTGTTTTGTTTTGAGATCTCATGCTGAGTTTTGTTCTCTCGGGCATGCCTGAGGTTATCATGTGGATAAGGCTTAATTATTCAATTGGTAACGAAAATAATTATTCATTGACCAAAAAAAAATTGTTTTATTTGCTGGTTATGTTTCCACTTTATACGCCAACGTGGTATCAAGTTTTGAAATTTATTACCCTTATAATTTCATTCTATTCTATAAAGTAATTACACTATATATGATAATTGGTATGTAGAGATTTAATGTTAATCTAGACCATATTCTCGTAGGAGGTGTTAGTCAATTGGGACATTTTTATGCAAAATGAGATAATTGTTAAAGTGAAATAATTTTTCGCTAGTGTGATATTTTAGTGGGATAAATAGGAATAATTTTGTGAAGCGGGATATTTTGATAAAATAACGTGGGATAAATTTTTATAATCATGAATTATATATATTTATGCATTTTGAATATATAAATACTATTTATGTATTTTAAACTTACTATTATTGATTGATAATTGCTTATAATAATATTCTTTACTATTAAATAACTTTTGATTAGACTATAAGATATTGACAATTATTATTATAGTGATGGTCTAATGATGGTGATAACCATACAGGAAATAGTAAATGAAAAAAAGAAATATAAAAAATGACAAAATAAATATGAGTTCTGGTTTTTTATCACCTAGTTCCAAGCTAAAACTTAGAATAATTTGAGGGACTAAAACTCTTATTTTTGTATAGAAAAATAAAAAAGGTGGGATAATTTTGTACCATTATCCCAGTTCTAGTTTTGACTAACACTGTAAAAATTTGTTCTAGTTTTAGTTCTATGTAACTAACACCTTAACAATTTATCCCACATATCATCCTAGTTCCAATTTTAAGTTTTAGGTGACTAATCCCCCCTAGGAAAAATTTATCGTTGCAACTATTTTAGCATGCATGTTCCGAAACCATCGAGTTACTTTTTCTTTCCAAAATAAGAAACTTGAAAATTTAGTTGCCAAGGCAAAGGTATTTGCAACATAATATGTTAGGCTAAAATCTTAGTACATCATTGGCCACATCTACTAGGTATGAATCTACATTAGGCAACAAGTTGCATCATTTACATTTTGTACACGGTAGTTGGGTACGATACATGAGTAATTTGGTACACTTGCTAGAAATTGGATCCGCATCATGTCATGAAAGCGGTTAAAGGTATCTAAAATGAAAGATGGTAGATTATGAGTCGCATATATAAAACTTAAGTCAAAAAAATAATCATTTATGAAACGATTTTAGTTGTTTGGCCAACTAAGCCTGATTACCTGGATAGCCTCCAAGCAACCACCGAAACGCCAGGGAGCCAAATCCTACACGGAACTGAAAGTCAAGCACACCCATGCAGGACCAGCAATCTATCCCCCCCCCCCCCCCCCCCAAAAAAAAAAAAAAAAAAAAAAAAAACAATGCATAATAACAACAATGAGAAGGTAAATATTATCACATATTACTCAATTATATTTTGTTAAGTCCTTTTAGGCCACACATCTAGTCATATTTGCTCCTATAATGACAATCTTTATTTGTTTTCATAACTAATGAATTTAGTGGTGAAATGCAAATTTCATCATAACAAACTGTATTTGAGTAGAATGTTGTTAGTCGTTAACTAGTACCCGTAAATGACTAGAAAATAATTCATTCTTGTGTACGAGTGTTTTGACAGAATGTTTACTCACATGTTTATCTCATTCTATTCTCAACATGGGCTAAGTTTGATCTCCTAGAACAGCCATCTCTCCATTATAAAAAAAATAAAAATAAAAACTAGGAGGTAGTATTCAAAACAAATGAAAAACGATTAAAATGATCATGATGAACAAAACGTTGATTGGTGAAAGCAACGGAAAAAAATCAATACAATCGTTAAAGTTAAATTTAGAAATTGATGTAATTGATTTAAAGGTACTGCTCCGTCTAGTTATATCATGTCGGCGGGTAGAAATGTTGGTAAGTTTTTTTTTTTTTATTAAATATATTTTTTTTCCCTTAAAAAACCGGGTCAACGGCAATCTCGTCTATTTATATTTCGGCCCCTTGCAACAGTGGATGACAGCTGCAGAATCCCAATCACAGATAATTCCAGCCCAGCAGAGCCGACGTGGCCCAATTCCAACGGCTGTCAGTGGGCCCTAGGACGCTTCAAATCATTGAAGGGGCGGGTCCCACTTTCCCTCCGTTACTACAAGGTAATAAATTGCCTCCCTCCCTTGTCCTCCGCATCCTTCCTCCCTCAAATAAAACCCTTCAAAAGCCCTCAGAAGGAAATCCAAACCCAATAAAAATAGAATTTGGGCGAGAGGATCTAAAATCTAGCTAGGTTTACTCCGATCAATCCTTCAAGGGGAGTTTTGATCTTGCGATGTTTCCTTTGGTCTTTGGGGCCTTGGAGATCGTGGAGACGAACGGAGACGGCCAGCGAGGAGGAGTCCCAAGATACTGCGATCGTTTGGGAGAAAGAGCGATAGCTTGGATCATCGGATATTCTCTGCGGTTCTGGCTCCGTTTTTGACTAGTTCCCTGTCGAAGTCGGTTGGCTGTAGTTATTAGAATTCGATTTTTTTTTGTCTTTCGGTTACAGATCTCCCATCAGTCGCATCTCTTAGGATCAGAGAGAGGGAATAAGTTTTCTGATCCGGTAGTTATTCTCAACTTTATCAATGATTAGAAACGAGTATTGTTTGATTTATTTTTTATTTTATTTTTTAGATAAAGAGCCGGTCAGATTCTTTATTATCTTTTCCATAACTAATCTTTTTTTAATATAATTTCCCTATTTTCCTTGTAATTTCTCTCGCTAATAAAATTATCAGTGATATTCAGAGCGGCCTATTTAAATTCCATCCTTTTATCAAGAACGAAGCAAACCTTTTTCTCATCCCTACAAAACTATTGGATTCTGATCTGATCAATATCCTTTACCGTGTCATCTAGATTGCGAAAATGTCGGCACAAGTTAAGCGCGAGCGAAGCGCGATCCCAAACCAAAGCTCGAACTCAAAGCCGCGCAAGGACCACGAAACGGCGCCAAATCGAGAATCGAGACCGCCAATGCGACCTGCTGCCGGTCTAATCGAAGAGATGCACCCCGCTACATGCGAAAATCCGCGAGCGCGTACAACAACCGCTGGAATCTTGCGCCTCTGCTCGAGGCCGTCAAGGCGAGATGCTAGCGATGAAGCGCCTTGATCTCGACCGAAGACAGCCCTGCAACCGGCACTGAGCTTCTCTAAGAGTTTCAGGTTCGTCGCCGCCGCGATGAACTCGTCCGATGAGCCTGATCTGGGCGGATGAGGCATCGCTCTGAGGAGGACTCTTGATTCGCCGAGGGCGGTGAGATCGGTGCCGCGAGCCCGAGGAGAAAGACGATGGGCGATGGCCCGGGGGCCGCTGGCGAGGTCGGAGAGCCTGTTTGCTCACGATGTTGATGGAACCGGAGGGGAGATTTTAGTTAGATGAAAAAGCCTGCAGGGTGAAGACTTGCGAGTATTTAGTTAGGCATTAATGTTTATTATTATTATATATATATAATATAAAATTTATTTATATTGCTATAGGTTCTAGGCTTTTATTCGGATGGTAATTTGATCGTTAAGGACTTTGAACTTGTGGAATTGGATTTGGGAAATTGATGAAGAAATTTATATTTATTGTTTTGGATGCGTTTTGTTATGTTTATGGCCTGAGAATTCTGCAAATTTTTCTTTTGGGAAATTGTGTTAGTGGTAATTGCTTGTGCTCCTCTTATTTTTAAAGAATTTTTATCATTAGCAATTGTTGTGTGCATTTTCGTTTTTTCTTGAGGATCCAATTTTCTTTGAGTTAATTCTCGGTGGAGTCTAGCCTTTGGGACGTACCCATATTAACTTTCTTTCTTCATATTTTCACTGAATAGCTTTCTTGTTTTATTTGTAATAAATTAATATAAATGTGGTACGTGCCGTTTTATCATCCAAATGTAGCATTTTTCATACTGTTTTCAAATAGTATCCTCTGAATGCTTCTTATAACCATCATTGTCGCTGTTGATACCTGGATCTTCATTATCGTTAGCCGATATTCTTCCGGATACGCGATGTAACTATGCGGTGATCCTAGAATATTATATATACTAAAACGTAATTCTGAGTGATTCTTAATTGAATTACATGGATATCAGCCTATAAGTTCACATCTTAGCAATTCTAAATTTACCCCTTGTTGGCTTGTATACTACACAAACTCCTCAGGATTATATTGTTCTGTGATCGCAAGTCAATCAGGGGGATCCCAACAAGAATGAATAATCACTGGGATGCTGGTAATTAATCGTTATTATTATTATTATCTGTTTGTATCCCCGTCATTGGACGGATACAGAGGGAGAGCAAGCGAATGGGAGAAGATTGTTTTTAAGGTTTTTTTGGTGAAGTGTGATTTTGCTTTGCCTTATTTATTATAAGTATGTATTTTATGTGTTGTATTTTTTTTCAGAGCAGCAGATTTATTCGCTGAGGCCCACCCCACTAAAAGATAATTATTTATACAGCGATGCGTATTTGGCTTGGCTTCCCCCAGCTCGCTCTCAGACTCGCAGAGAGGCTCGAGAAGGGTGGGGCCACAGCTGTGGCCCGTCAGCTGTGGCCCCACCTAGGGCTAGCATTGGTTCGGTCCAAACGCGATACGAAACCGATCGGCGAACCCGACCCGGAAAAATCGGTTTTATGAGTAGGGGCGGTCAAGTCGTTGAAACTTTTTTCAACTCGAACCGATCCGAACCGACGCGAATATAAGTGGCAATAATACCCATTCTGTCCTCAAACAAGCTAAACTTATTTTGTTGAATCATTATGGTTGAAAAACAATATCATATATCAGTGTTATATGATTCATAATTGCGTACTTTGTTGATATCTTTTCTTTTCTTTAACACAGTTTCTTGCTTGATCAGAGTTGATGAAGTTAGAACCGCACGGCACGCGAAGCGACTTGCAATAGTTCAGTTCCGGTTTTTAATTATAGGCGGTTAGTTCGGTGTTCAAATTTTAGTAAAAACCGAAAGCCGAACCGACAGTGCACACCCTAGCCCACCCCCTGCTCCGCTCTTGTGAGTTGAGAGCGAGCTGGCGGGGAAGCGAGCCACAGAGGCATTTCGTTATTTATATAATGTTTTTTCTGTTTAGAAGTGAAAATGCGCAGATAGATTGTCACTAGCGGAGGTTTTTCAACTTTTTTTATTAGTTTGGGTTGACGAGGAAGGATCATCGGATGCGTGCGTGAAGTGGACGAAACAGGAATGCGTAGGTTGGTGATCTTTGTCGTCCGCGGGAATTATTGCTCTTGTTGGCCTATTTACATAACTGATTGCTGACATTGTTTTAATGGTACCTCCGCCCGTGAGCTCATGCCCGCCGCTCGCCCGTGTCGGAAGCCTTTTGGGGGTGCAGGCACGACGGGGTGACGGGATTCCGATTTTGGCGCGTAGACGTCCTCTTCTCGAAGTAGCATTCAGACGCGATAATATTAGCAGACACTGTCCATGACAAATTACAATGGATTTTTAAAAAATAAATAGCAAAGAAAAGGAAAAAAAGAGTACCTTATGATAGATAGGTCCTGCCTCTAGCGGGTTCTAAGCCATAGATCCATATCCGAATAAATATACGAACCGTATTCATCAGGATACGATATGGTTACTAAGTTATATAATTGATCGGAGTAATGGTTACAGATAATGATTGGTAGTGAAATATGCTGTATCTGTATCCGAAAGATCACAAATCATATTAGCTCATACTCTTAGCAGTCCCTACACTTACGAAGAATTTTGCATCTTAGATTACGATTTGTGATTAATTTTGAACGAACAAAATATCTAAATCTTAACTTTTTCAATTATAATAGAATCTTTAGCGAACTCTTTGTATCACATGAACTATGTTTTTCTCCATACTATCTAGTGTTTCTCCTATCCGTTTTTGTAATGCCGCATGCATATCCGATCGATATATCCGTATGTATAATCCATAATGTGATCTGATTTTATGCGGCATATGGTATAAATTTTCGCTTACCAAGGGTAGAGTATTCGTATCCGTATCCGATATGGTGTAAGTGATATGAATGGATGGATGAAGCATTCATATCCGAATCGTATTCGGACGGAGTGCACCCCTATCCTGCTTCTGCTTGAGGGAGAGCTCGAGTTCGCAGCCCTAGTGCTATTACGAATTCAACACTGCGCCTCAATAATTATCCCCAATTCTAGAAAACTCGACTGGGAATATCGAATCTAAAAAATGCTGAACATGAAGCCAAATTCATCAATTGTTCTGACGGTGCCCGATGAATTTTATCAGAACCATTTGAATTCATGTGTCATATCTCCGTAGACAAGAATTCGGAATGTCTACGTTTCCACTCAAGCAGTTAGGCAAGTTGCCTCTAGTGCATCACTAGGGTCAAAAATAACTTGGGTATGTGTTAGAGCAATACTATCGCAATATGAATATGCTAGGATCAAAGAGTTCTATATAGCTGAGGCCGTTCTGATAAGCTTTATATTTCTCTCTAAACAAAAAAACTGCAGTTTCCATCGCAACAACAATGATAGGGCATTTGCTGTGTTGGTCTAATTTCTCACGCGACTGGATCAAGCTTCTGAAATTTCAAACTCGTGCCACAGCGACTAAAGATTTTTTTTAATCTTGTTAAAAAATTGCTGCAAGACTAATTTGAAGGCGCAACACGAGCTCGTAACCTATAGGCCAGCGCAATTTTTGAAATTTACAAAAGTAAAATTTTCGGCATGGCTCTTCAACAATTTTTCCTTCTGAAGTTACCCCGCGCGCCCCCCCCCCCCCCCACACCTGCCCCAAAGAAAAAGCCAGTTCCCATAAACCGCTACAGCACGGTCCCAATAGCACAAAAACGAACTACAGCCGCATTTTACATGTCCACATAACCTTGGAAATTACTGCAATCCTATTGGGGCCAGGCGCACTCGGTCTTGAAGATCCTTTTTACAAGTCGCAGCTGAAGTTACTTATTATAAATAATAGTGTTATATGGCCCTAATAAAGTATCCTTTTTAATCAAGAGGTCACCAAGATAGGGCCAGAGTTCGAGCAGCTGAGTAGGCTGAGAGCCGCTTCCCATCGAGAGGAGCCCAAGACCCGTCCCCCTTCTGTGGTCCCACTGCCCCCGATCAAGATTAGGTTTCATCGTAAAACCCTAAGAAATTTCCTCGCCACTCTCTCAACTTCCCTTCAGCAGATCGTAATCTTTTTTAGCAAGCAGAAGAGGAATCCGCCAAAGATTCTCCTAATCTTCTCCTTCGACTCGTTCGCGCCGTTTTATGGACAAGTTCTCTTCACGGTTCATCCTCTCGGTCGATCTCCGCAGGGTTTTGCGATCTTAAATCCTCTGTTTTTCTTTTGTAGATGCTGGCTTGTTTAGGCTTCACGTGAAATCTATGATAGATGCGAATCTGGGGAATTTGTTTAATTTAGGGGAAAAAGGTTGGTTTTTTAGGTTGCAACTGACTTATTTATTCGTTGTTGCTATGAAGCTATGTTACTTGCATTCACTTCCCACAACTTCGAAAGAGAAGTTTTTTATGTGATTCTTTTTTGGGTTTTGGAAGCTCTGAATTGTTTGGTGGTGAACATAATGGTTTTTTGGAGTCGTTATACTGAATATAGTTAGTTAAGGAAAGTTGTGTAGCGCATATTTCTCGTTTTTCTGCTCACTATGCAAACTATTTAAGGAATGATATCATAATCAAATTGAGAGAGGTGACGTGTACCTAATTAGTTTGGTGGAGAAAAGTTTAAACAGTTGACGGCATCTCTTTTGAAATTTGCTGCGTAGGACCGCACTGAATGCCAAATACTTGCAAGTATGAAGGAAGGTACTGTTGAAAAGAAAATCCTTATAAATGCTTCCTCCGCTCAGAAATTTCATTTGAAAATGTCGAGCTGTTGGGAAAAAAAAAGTTGCATCGGAAAATCGATTATTATGAGTGCAATTCTGATAATAACAACAATGAGAAGGTAAATATTATCACATATTACTCAATTATATTTTGTTAAGTCCTTTTAGGCCTACACATCTAGTCATATTTGCTCCTATAATGACAATCTTATTTGTTTTCATAACTAATGAATTTAGTGGTGAAATGCAAATTTCATCATAACAAACTGTATTTGAGTAGAATGTTGTTAGTCGTTAACTAGTACCGTAAATGACTAGAAAATAATTCATTCTTGTGTAGAGTGTTTTGACAGAATGTTTACTCAATTGTTTATCTCATTCTATTCTCAACATGGGCTAAGTTTGATCTCCTAGAACAGCCATCTCTCCATATATAAAAAAAATAAAAATAAAAAACTAGGAGGTAGTATTCAAACAAATGAAAAACGATTAAAATGATCATGATGAACAAAACGTTGATTGGTGAAAGCAACGGAAAAAAATCAATACAATCGTTAAAGTTAAATTTAGAAATTGATGTAATTGATTTAAAGGTACTGCTCCGTCTAGTTATTCATGTCGCGGGTAGAAATGTTGGTAAGTTTTTTTTTTTTTATTAAATATATTTTTTTTCCTTAAAAAACCGGGTCTACGGCAATCTCGGTCTATTTATATTTTCGGCCCCTTGCAACAGTGGATGACAGCTGGCAGAATCCCCAATCACAGATAATCCAGCCCAGCAGAGCCGACGTGGCCCAATTCCAACGGCTGTCAGTGGGCCCCTAGGACGCTTCCAAATCATTGAAGCGGGTCCCACTTTCCCTCCGTTACTACAAGGTAATAAATTGCCTCCCTCCCTTGTCCTCCGCATCCTTCCTCCCTCAATAAAACCCTTCAAAACCCTCAGAAGGAAATCCAAACCCAATAAGAATAGAATTTGGCGAGAGGATCTAGAATCTAGCTAGGTTTACTCCATCAATCCTTCAAGGGGGAGTTTGATCTTGCGATGTTTCCTTTGGTCTTTGGGGCCTTGGAGATCGTGGAGACGAAGGAGACGGCCAGCGAGGAGGAGTCCCAAGATACTGCGATCGTTTGGGAGAAAGAGCGATAGCTGGATCATCGGATATTCTCTGCGGTTCTGGCTCCGTTTTTGACTAGTTCCCTGTCGAAGTCGGTTGCTGTAGTTATTAGGAATTCGATTTTTTTTTCTTTCGGTTACAGATCTCCCATCAGTCGCAATCTCTTAGAGATCAGAGAGAGGGAAAAGTTTCTGATCCGGTAGTTATTCTCAACTTTATCATGATTAGAACGAGTATTGTTTGATTTATTTTTTATTTTATTTTTTGATAAAGGAGCCGGTCAGATTCTTTATTATCTTTTCATAACTAATCTTTTTTTTAATATAATTTCCTATTTTCTTGTAATTTCTCTCGCTAATAAAATTATCAGTGATATTCAGAGGCCTATTTAAATTCCATCCTTTTATCAAGAACGAAGCAAACCTTTTCTCTCCCTAAAACTATTGGATTCTGATCTGATCAATATTTTACCGTGTCATCTAGATATCGAAAATGTCGGCCAAAGTTAGAGCGAGCGAAGCGGCGATCCCAAGCCCAAAGCTCGAACCAAAGCCGCGCAAGGACCACGAAACGGCGCCAAATCGAGAATCGAGACCGCCAATGCGACCTGCTGCCGGTCTAATCGAAGAGATGCACCCCGCTACATGCGAAAATCCGCGAGCGCGTACAACAACCGCTGGAATCTTGCGCCTCTGCTCGAGGCCGTCAAGGCGAGATGCTAGCGATGAAGCGCCTTGATCTCGACCGAAGACAGCCCTGCAACCGGCACTGAGCTTCTCTAAGAGTTTCAGGTTCGTCGCCGCCGCGATGAACTCGTCCGATGAGCCTGATCTGGGCGGATGAGGCATCGCTCTGAGGAGGACTCTTGATTCGCCGAGGGCGGTGAGATCGGTGCCGCGAGCCCGAGGAGAAAGACGATGGGCGATGGCCCGGGGGCCGCTGGCGAGGTCGGAGAGCCTGTTTGCTCACGATGTTGATGGAACCGGAGGGGAGATTTTAGTTAGATGAAAAAGCCTGCAGGGTGAAGACTTGCGAGTATTTAGTTAGGCATTAATGTAATTATTATTATTATATATATATATATATATAAATTTATTTATATTGCTATAGGTTCTAGGCTTTTGATTCGGATGGTATTTGATGTGTAGGACTTTGAACTTGTGAATTGGATTTGGGGAAATTGAAGAAATTTATATTTTATTGTTTTGGATGCGTTTTGTTAATTTTAGTGCCCTGTAGAATTTCAAAATTTTCTTTTGGGAAATTGTGTAGTGGTAATTGCTTGTGCTCTCTTAGTTTTTAAAGAATTTTTATCATTACATTGTTGTGTCTCATTTTCGTTTTTTCTTGAGGATCCAATTTTCTTTGAGTTAATTCTCGGTGGAGTCTAGCCTTTGGACGTACCAATATTAATTTCTTTCTTCATATTTACTGAATAAAGCTTTCTTGTTTTATTTGTAATAAATGTAATCATAAATGTGGTAGCGTGCCGTTTATTCATCCAAATGTAGCATTGTTTCATACTGTTTTCAAATAGTATCTCTGTAGATGCTTCTTATAACCATTCATTGTCGCTGTTGATACCTGGACTCATTATCGTTAGCCGATATTATTCAGATACGATGTAACTATGCTGGTGATCCTAGAATATTATATATATATAAGTAATTCTGAGTGTTCTAATTGTAATTACATGGATAGTATAGTTGCAATTTAGCAATTCTAAAATTACCGGTGTATATACACAAACTTCAGGATTATTTGTGTGATGACATCATACCCAAGAATACCGGACTGTAATTAATCGTTATTATTATTATTATCTTGTTTGTATCCCCGTCATTGGGAGGATACAGAGGGAGAGAAGACGAATGTGGAGAGATTGTTTTTTAGGTTTTTTTTGTGAAGTGTGATTTTGTTGCCTATTTATATAGTATGTTTTTTGTGTTTGTATTTTTTTTCAGAGACCAGAGATTTATTCGCTGAGGCCACCCACACTAAAAGATAATTATTTATACAGCGATGCTATTTGGCTGGCTTCCCCCCAGCTCGCTCTCAACTCGCAGAGAGCGGAGAAGGGGGTGGGGCCACAGCTGTGGGCCCAGCTGTGGGCCCCACCTAGGGCTGAGCATGGTTCGGTCCAAACCGATCGAACCGATCCGAACCGACCCGGAAAAATCGGTTTTATGAGTAGGGCGGTTCAAGTCGGTTTGAAAACTTTTCAACTCGAACCGATCCGAACCGACCGAATATAGTGCAATAATACCCATTCTGATCTCAAACCCTAAACTTATTTTTTGAATCATTATGGGTTGAAAACAATATCATTATATCAGTGTTTAATGATTCATAATTTCCTACTTTGTTGATATCTTTTTTTTCTTTAACACAGTTTCTTGCTTGATAAGAAGTTTGATGAAGTTAGAACCGAACCGCACCGAACCGACTTGCAATAGTTCAGTTCGGTTTTAAATTATAGGCGGTTCGGTTCGGTTGTTCAAATTTTAGTAAAAACCGAACCGAACCGACAGTTGCACACCCCTAGCCCCACCCCCTGCTCCGCTCTCTGTGAGTTGAGAGCGAGCTGGGGGGAAGCGAGCCAAAGAGCATTTTCGTTATTTATATATGTTTTTTCTGTTTAGAACGTGAAAATCGAGGATAGATTGTACTAGCGGAGGTTTTCACTTTTTTATTAGTTTGGGTTGACGAGGAAGGACCATCGGGATGCGTGCGTGAAGTGGACGAAACAGGAATCGTAGGTTGGTGACTTGTCGTCGCGGGCAATTATTGCTCTTTGTTGCCTATTACATAATGATTGCTGAACATTGTTTATGGTCACCTCCCCCCGGTGAGCTCATGCCCCGCCGCTCGCACGTGTCTGGAAGCCTTTGGGGGTGAAGGCACGACGGGGGTGACGGGATGTCCGATTTTTGCGCGTAGACGTCTCTTCTTCGGAGTAGCATTCAGAGCGCGGAAAATATTAGCAGACACTGTCCATGACAAATTACAATGGATTTTTAAAAAAAAAAATAGAAAGAAAAGGAAAAAAGAGGTACTTATGATAGATAGGGTCTCCTCTTACGGGTTCTAAGCCATATCCATATCCGAATAAATATACGTAACCGTATTCATCAGGATACGAATATGGTTACTTAATTATATAATTGATAGAGTATGGTTACAGATATGATTTGTAGTGAAATATCTGTATCTGTATCCGAAAGATCCAAATACATATTAGTCATACTCTTACAGTCATACTCTTACGACAATTTTGATTCTTAGATTACGGATTTGTGATTAATTTTGACGAACAAAATATCTAATCTTAACTTTTCAATTATAATGAATATTTTAGCGAACTCTTTTGTATCACATGAACTATGTTTTTCTCCATACTATCTAGTGTTCTCATATCCGTTTTGTATCCGCATGCATATCCGATCATATATCCGTATGTATATCCATAATCGTATCTGATTTTAGCGGATATGGTTATAAATTTTCCTTACCAAGGTAGATGTATTCGTATCCGTATCCGATATGTGTAAGTGGATATGAATATGATAAGCATCATATCCGATCCGTATTCGGACCGAGTGCACCCCTATCTCTTCTGCTTGAGGGAGAGCTCGAGTTCGAGCCCTAGTGCTATTACCGAGATTCAACCTGCGCCTCAATATTATCCCAATTCCTAGAAAACTGATAGGATATTCGAATCTAAAAATGCTGAACATGAAGCAAATTCATCCAATTGTTCTGACGGTGCCCGATGAATATCAGAAACCATTTAATTCATGTGTATATATCTCCGTAGACAAGATTGGATGTCTAAATTTCCACTCAACAGTTACAAGTTTCCTCTAGTGCATAACTAGCAAAAATAACTTGGGTTATGTGTTAGACAATACTATCGCAATATGAATATGTAGGATTCAAAGAGTTCTATATAGTGAGCGTTCTGATAAGATTTATATTTTCTCTAAAAAAAAAAAAACTGCAGTTTACATCGCAACAACAATGATAGGCCATTTGCTGGTGTTGTCTAATTTCTCACGCGACTGGATCCAAGCTTCTGAAAATTTCAAACTCGTGCACTAGCGACTAAAGATTTTTTTTTTAATTTGTTAAAATTGCCTCAAACTAATTGAAGCACAACACGAGCTCGTAACCTATAGCCAAGCGGCAATTTTTGAATTTACAAAAGTAAAATTTTCGGATGCATTTCAAACACGGTCCAATAGCACAAATAACGAACTACAGCCCATTTACATGTCCACATAACCTTTAGGAAATTACTGCAATCCTATTGGGCCAGGCCACTCGGTCCTTGAAGAAGTCTTTTTACAAGTCGCAGCTGGAAGTTACTATTAATAAAATAATAGTGTTATTGCCCTCAATAAAGTCATCTTTTTAATCAAGAGGTCAACAGATAGGCAGAGGTCGAGAGCTGAGAGGCTGAGAGCCGCTTCCCAATCGAGAGGAGCCCAAGACCCCCGTCCCCCTTCTGTGGTCATCGCCCCCGATCCAAGATTAGGGTTTCAATCGTTAAAACCCTAGAAAATTTCCTCCAAAATCTCTCAACTTCCCTTCAGCAAGATCGAATCTTTTTACAAGCAGAAGAGGAATCCGCCAAAGATTCTCCAATCTTCTCCTTCGACCTCGTTCGCGCGTTTTATGGACAAGTTCTCTTCGGTTCATCCTCTCGTCGATCTCCGCAAGGGTTTGCGATCTTAAATCCTCTGTTTTTCTTTTGTTAGATCTGGCCTTGTTTAGCTTCACGTGGAAATCTATGGATAGATGCGAATCTGGGGAATTTGTTTTTAATTTAGGGGAAAAAGGTTGCTTTTTTAGGTTGCAACTGACATTATTTATTGTTGTTGGCTATGAAGTATGTTACTTGCATTAACTTCCACAACTTCGAAAGAGAAGTTTTATTGTGATTCTTTTTTGGGGTTTTGGAAGCTCTGGAATTGTTTGGTGGTGAACATAATGGGTTGTTGGAGCGTTATACTGAAATAGTTAGTTAAGGAAAGTTGTGTAGCGCATATTTTCTCGTTTTTTCTCTCACTATGCAAACTATTTAAGGAAATGATATCATAATCAAATTGGAGAGAGGTGAGTGTACCTAATTAGTTTGGTGGAGAAAAGTTTAAACAGTTGACGGATCTCTTTTGAAATTTGATGGCAGTAGGACCGCACTTGAACTCCAAATATTGCAAGTTGAAGGAAGGTACTTTGAAAAGAAATCCTATAAATGCTTCCTCCCTCAGAAATTTCATTTGAAATGTCGAACTGTTGGGAAAAAAAAAGTTGCATCGGAAAATCGATATTATGAGCAATTCTGAATAGTAGATTAGCATAACTCTTTCTATTGACTGAAACTGAAGTTGTGGTACTGATTGAGATACTCATTGTTACTTTCAAGTTGCCGGCATGTAGGGTGGTTAAAATTGTGGATTGTCCTCTTAGTTTTTTTTTCTGTCAGAAAGTTATTCAAGAATATTTAGAGGGTCTTGAGCTTTCTTGGTTGGTTTGAGATGGCATGGTTGTGGTGGGCGGAATTGGCTTCATAAAAATATATGATAACCACTTGTCAAGTTCACTTTGTACGTTTAGGTTCGCATTTTATTTATAACTAAGTCTCATTCAAAATAAAGGTTGTTGATTGCTTCAAATTGCGATAAATGAAATGGCTATCCCAGAGTTTCAAAGGTAGGTGGATTCACAAACATAGAAGTCTTTAGTTTCTCTTCCTTTGTTAGTTAAACTAAACAGGGGACATTGCTATTGGATGTGAAAGCCCTAGAGGATGGAAACACTTGACCCTGTTCCATTTAATGTGCATTAAACAGGGAGACTGGAAAATTAGGCTTCGACGAGTTAAGATGGTATTCCTTTGACTTATTAATCCTCCTCCATATTCACTTACGGTCAAGGCCTGGGGTAGGTTAAAAATATTATAGTTTCTTTATGAAGTTTATGTGTTAAAAATAGAAATATTTGTACTATATTTTTTTCAGAAAATATTTGTACTATATTAATAATGTAATTATGTAACATGTAGCCGACTAACTACTAGATTCCCATAAAATGCTTAAGCCAATATATTGTTGCCTGACTACAAACATCAGATTTATGTTGGAGGCATATTCTCTTAGTTGGTTCTGACATTTTGAACTTAAATTGTAGGTTTTGGATAAATTGGTATTCAAATTCTTTTCCTTCTAAGAGACGTCATATAAGTCCATCGAAGAAAAATAATTCTCCGACAAAGGTTTTCTGAGCGACACGGACTCAAAGTTGAAATTCACCAAGCAAAATGACTTCATTAAATCCTAATGCAGCAGAGTTCATTCCTTCAGCCTTTAGATCTCCACCTGCAAACATCAAAAGCTCAGATATTAGCAGATGGGATGTTCCAGGACCTTCTGCAAATTCAATTCTTGATCGATCGGAATCCAATGTTTCAAATAAATCAGATGACGAGGCACAGAGGTATTGGCGTGACCAACTTCCAGATGATATAACTCCTGACTTCAAGAGTATGGTAGAAGAAGAGGGGCACACACCTGGGCAACTTTCGCTTGCCAATTTATCGTTGCATGACAGTGCTGAAACTTCCAGATTCCTTACAGCGGTAAACAACCAATTATATGGTACAGACCAGGATATATTTCATGAAGTTGGTGATCTCGACATCGGTGAGAAGGTTGGATATGCAGGATCTACTTTCAAGCAAAATCAACCATCAAATACCTTTATGACATTTTCTGCTAGTGAATGGGACAAAAGGTTTGTAAATGGTGACCAGCGTTTTACAAATGGAAGGGAGGGGCATCATTACAGTGGAGATTCCAGTTCTGGCTTGTTGAATGATTCCTTAAATGAGCAGATTATTTTAGATGATGCTTCGGTCAATCCCGTGGAATATTTGGCATCTGTATTTCCTGGTTTTGCTGCTGAGAGCCTAGCGGATATTTATTATGCAAATGGTTGTGACTTAAACTTAACTGTGGAGATCCTAACTCAACTTGAGGTATGATTAAAGTTATTAAATTATATGTTTCTGACTGAAGAAGTCCAAGCGGGTTGCCTTTCCAGAATGTTTATTTTTTTACGAGTGATCAAAACACCATGGAAAATTAATTGCATACTGAAGTTAACTCGATTGCAAAGGGTCTCTATTGTTATTGTTAGAAAACTTAGAAAACGTAGTAGAAAACAAACAATCTTGACTCCTGACACACAGGAAGTGAGGATTCCAAAATTGTTGTCGACTTCTAGGGTAAGCTGAACTCAGCTTTATTCAAACTCTCAATGGGAACAAGTTATAGTGCAATATATATAGGCTACATTGTAAAGCCATATGAAGTATGAACTTTGGAGGCACGGTTGTAGGAAAACAGATTGGCAAATTAATTCCATCTCTGAAAGTGAACAAATTAGCATAATGATCAAAACAGAGTGGATAATTAATTCCATCTGAAGTGAGCTGAGCTTGACCACAAAAGCTTTCTATTGTTGTTACTAGAAAATAAACAAATTTGACCCCTGCCTCCCAGGGAGTGAGGATTCCGTAATTTTGTTTACTTGTAGGGTAAGCTGAACTTCAACTTCACTCAAATTCTCGATTGGAATGATTTTTAGCAGAAAGATATAGGCTGCATGCCATCAATATGTAAAGATGTGAACTTGGAAACATGTTTGTAGGAGAAACAAGCTAGCTTCTCTATGAAGTTGCTGGTGAGTTAAAAATAGAAATATTTATGTATTTATTAATAATGTTATCGTGTAACATGCAGCCTACTAGCCAAATTAACTATATGATGCCAGGTTTGTATGGCATCTAATTTTAGCTTATTGAGTAAAATCACATTCGTTGGCATTTTGCTGCTAAAAGGCTATAGGTTTTAACCTGCTTTGTTGGTTCTTCTTCTTGTTGCAATTGAATATTCTTTGTACCTTTGGTGCTATCAACAGGGCACCCTGGTTAGCTTACAGCCGAACTGTTACATGGAGTGGCAGTACATGGTATTCCTATTTACCACAAGGACAAATTGGCTTTTGCTATGTAATTATGTTAAGATCCTACATTATGGCTATTGTTTTGTTTGTCAATCACTTTTTGGACTCCATCTCAAGTTGTTTAATTAGGGCATTACCAGAATTGCTAACTCGATTAGAAGCCTTTATAGAATGAGTTATCTATAGAGGAGTTAATGAGTATACTAACACCTGTTATGACGAACTGCCAAGAACACAATTTAGAAAATAAATGACAAGGAGAGAGACACAGATTTATGTGGTTCACATTAACAGTCCACATCCATCAAGCAGACATTGAATTCAGGGATAAATATGAGTAGGAAAGATGGAAACTTCTCCCATAACCAATTCCCCAAACGCACCCTTTATGGTATCTTTCTCAAAGAAAACCTTGGGAGCGCTCAGCAAAACAGAAGAGAGAGAGAGTATAAGAAAGAAAATAACTGATAATTATGGGTATAGGGAATCCCTAAAATATGTAAGTCTTTGTAGAGGGGATAACATAACAAGCTGTACCTCTATTGGACATGGTTTTGACGTTTCATGTTATGCATGATGACTCCAAATATCTACCTAATTGCCATAGTGCAAATCTGCAAAAAGTAATGTCATCACGTGCCATGTGATGTGCACAGTAATTGCATATTGGTTATATGATGTCATGTTGATGGGAGAAAGAAACACTTGGTTTTATACTGAAATTTCATGTAAACTTATTTAACTTGCAATTTGCAGCTTCAGGTTGATGCTAATTTTTGTCAGAATGCAAACCCAAAATCATCAGAAGCTCCAAGCTTTAACATGCTCGACTTTCCTGCACTCACTGCAGCAGAGAGCAACAGTGGGATGTCAAAGTTGGATGGAGAAGATCTTCAATCAGCTTTTACATATAGATCTTCTTCCAATGTATCTAGAGGCACAGTTGATTTTGCGTCAACTGTTCGCAAGCTTGCTTCCGAGGATTCTGCTCATAGGAAGTATGAGAGGAACAGACCCGCAGACGGATTTATTAGTTCAAGTAGAAGCTCACAGCTTTTGAACAGCTCATACAACAGTAACACTAAAGTTCCGTACGGAGATAAAGGACGAAGTTCTGCTGCTGGTCGGGCAGCGCCTGTTTGGCTTGAGACTGGCGATGCAGTGGGTAATACTCAAGTCGAACATCTATGCATGTTTAATATCGATGACTTATACCTTAAAATGGCCTACTAATTTCCTGCACGTATATTTGTCTCCCTAATGGTAACATGGCAGCAAATCTTTACTCAGAACTGAGGGGAGATGCTCGTGATTATGCACGCCTTCGAAATGCATGCTTTGAACAGGTATTGTGTAACTACAGTCATAGGCAATTACTTTATGTGAATCTGCGGTAACTATAGTAATTACTTTCTGAATAAATCCTTTGCAAATATTCTTAATGACTAAAGAGATGCAGGTGTTAGTGCTTTCTTTATTACTTAATCTTCTCGTAGATCTGGTCGCATGGTTATAAGTTTTGTGCAATGGCTGAAGATTTGTATTATTAAGATTTATGGAGATATATAATACTCTGCAGTTCTGACAAAACTATTCTATTAGCTATTGTCATTGCATGCGATAATATAAGAACTCCTTTAAGCCTTAGGTTTTAATTGCAGGCAAGACAAGCTTATCTGATTGGCAATGGTTCCCTTGCTAAGGAGTTGAGCAGGAAAGGACAGTTGTACAACATGCAAATGAAAGCAGCTCATGGTAAAGCTAGGGAAAGTATCTACCGTCAAAGGTTGGTTGTTTTCTGGCTCTTTCTTTACATGGCATACCTCAAATAGCTGGCATGTTTGCTCTTTTGGAATAGTCTATTCATGTTTAGTCGAATAGTTTTTTTCTCAATTATGTTATGAAGAAAAGTCTATCTTTGTGGAACTCGTTTTCACCGTGTCGTGCTCATCACTGAATTGATTTTGGGGGTTTTTCCTCAGTAGCGTGAATATTTTTAGCAACAAGTCACACTTATGGATCAGTTGAATGCCCCCTAAAATATAAGTAATATATAGGATGAATGATTACATCACACATGCTCATGTGAAAGCAATCTTGTATGTCCATGCTGCTGTTTTAAACTACGAGAATTCAGAACTAAAACCCAAGGTTTTGAAGTTCTCAGTTTCTTTTTTAGAAATAAGTAATTGTTAGTTTGAAAATTTGTAGTTAAAAAAGGTTATGATTTTAGTATGCAATTCTAGTGAAAGCAATCTCCAAATAAAAGGATTTTAAACGTTGTCTTGACTTAATTTTTTCTATTAAACACTACTTAATATTGATTTTAGTATGCAATTTTAGTGAAAATAAGCTAGATATAAGAAATGCAGTCTGTCTGATATCAAAGATATGAGAAATGCAGCCAGTTTGATATCAATCTGTTTAACACGGTTCCCTACCAGCAGGTCATGAATAATGAAATAAGGACATTTTTATAAGGTTCTAAGCTTGTTTGTTCCAAAATGCGAGGTCGTTTTACTAAGAACCAGAGAAGCCAGTGTGTTCAATACTGGTTATGTATCTGATCAATTTATGTAAGTGTGCTCGTTATGCACATGAAGAACTGCCTGTATTATTTGTATAAGGGAAATTTTATGTTGGTGCTGCAAACGTTATTTGATCCATGGATTTAGGCCAGTTTTCCGACACTCAATCTTAAACGACACCGAAAAGAAAAGCAAGGCATTGTTACCCATTAAGATGACCCTTTTGACTTTATAGTAGAAAAAAAGCTTTAAGAGAAGAACTATGCCTCTCCCTTGCATGTCTGCATGCATACACATATACACTCTGCTATGTGCATCACACAAGCCAAATGCATGGTGTAGCATCAAGAAACAAGTACTGTCTGGAAAGTTGGAGAGTTTATCTTATCTACAAGCATTAGGAGGTATGAAGATTTCATAGTGCTGATTCACATGTGAAATTTCAGACACTGATTCACATGTGAAATTTCAGAAACAGAAACTGTTTGCATTAGCAAATCATGCAATTGTAAAGTCTGACTTTTTTTGTTAGTATTGCAAAAGGAGAATTTTTTTAAAAGACCCTTTTTTAAAAATAATTAGCAAAAACGACATTTTTGCTAAATAATTAGCAAAATCGACCTCTTTCACCAAGGCTGGCCAAAAAGAGGTCAATTTCGCAAAATTTGGTGTTGAAAACACACAGGAGCATTCACTAATCACCGCCTAAGCACAACTCACAAAACACACAGGACTAGTAGTCCACTGTGTTTTTTGTGCAGTATTAGATAATACTCAAGTTGATTAGTTTTAAACTTTTCTCCTTTACAAAATGACCAGTTCTACAAACTTTGAGATCTGATCTCTGAGAATCTCCGAAGAAAACCCCTAACTAGTAATGGCGAGATCTCGATCGAGCTTTCTCCTCTGTCTCCTCCTCATCTCTCTCCTTCTCGTCGTCTCCCCATCGCTTGCGACCTCCGATGGCCCTTTCATCGTCGCCCACAAAAAGGTCAGCCTCGCCCGCCAAAAGTCCGGGATGGAGCGCGTCTCAGTCTCTGTCGACATCTACAACCAAGGATCTGAGTGAGACTTTTGGATTGAGTTTGGATCTGGTTTGGTTTTGGATCAAATCCAGGCAATTCCTTTTAAATTGTTACATATTTAAAATGTGTGACCTTGATTGAGTTTAAATGGATTGTTACCTTTTATTTGATTTGAATTAAAACTATTTAGCAAAAAAGGTCGTTTTTGCTAATTATTTTTTAAAATGGTCTTTTTTTTAAATTCTCCATTGCAAAATCCAACTACTTCATCTAATTGTTGGATAGATTTTACAAAACTACCATAAACTTTGAGGAGTTATTCACAAAACTGCTATAAAGTTTGTTTATGGAGAGGAGTACCTTGAATCTTAAAAGCTGTAGAAAAATGCCTTTAACAAATTATTACTAATGACATTAACAACTTGGATAAAAGGTCAACACTACCCTTGAAAACTGGGGAGAGGTAATTTATAGAAGATAAATACTGTATGAGGGGAAAATCGTCCGAAACATGTCAAGTTGGAACATGTGACAACTTATCCCAACTTCCATCAATCATGCTAGTTTAATGAAAAATTCGTAGCAATTTTCTCCAATAAAAACAGTTTATTGTTTTTACCAAGTCAATAATAAGAAAGCCTTCATCAATTAATCATTTATTTATTAGAGTATGACAGTAACTGCTCCATGAATATTTCTTTGCAGGAACCCAAGTACTCTGGATGCAGGAATTCAAGATGGTCTAATAGACCTTCATGGGCTTCATGTGAACGAGGCGATCCAAGTTCTACAGCACGAGCTGAGCATTTTGAGGAGCACCGCAAGATCTTCAGGCCAACGACTACAGGCAATGATCTGTGTCGGTACGGGCCACCACACCAAAGGTGCACGCACTCCTGCCAGGCTCCCTGTTGCAGTGGAGCAGTACCTTTTAGAAGAAGGCCTTCATTTTACCCAACCTCAGCCTGGCCTACTCCGTGTTGTTATATACTGACACATAAAAACGAAAAAAAAAGGAGAAAAAATAATGGGGAAAAAAATCAACCATAGGGTGATCTCTTGTATATGGGTGTAGGAATGGGGAGGATTAACAGAAAGCTTCTTGTAGGTTTAAGATCAGTGTAAAATTTGTCAAATTTGTGGCATTCACATTACTCTTTCTTGTAAATTTTCCTGGCAGATAGTGCTGAGGCTGTACACTTTTAGCCTGACCTTTTTTTTTCAATGTATTTTTTCTTGAGACTTTTCTTGTTTGTGCTCTAGCTCGATCCTGTTTATACTCAATATAGAATTTTAGATGTTTCTGTTCTAGTTTTAAGCGCTTGCGTGCTTGTTATGTCTAGGTTTATCCAATTTCTTGTT
Organism: Asparagus officinalis; assembly: GCF_001876935.1. Classification (NCBI taxonomy): domain Eukaryota; kingdom Viridiplantae; phylum Streptophyta; class Magnoliopsida; order Asparagales; family Asparagaceae; genus Asparagus; species Asparagus officinalis. The sequence goes on along the minus strand of NC_033799.1, from coordinate 6,581,666 downwards.
CTCTTAAAGCTTGTTTAAAGCATTTTATGTAAATGTTTTTTTGGTTTTTGACCACGTGCTTGTTATGTCAATTTGCCCATCACGGAACGTGGGATGTTGACGGGATTCCAACATTCTCATTTACAGAAACACAAGAGCTCATTCTCGTCCTTCAAAATACAAAATTTCATTCAGAAATCATTCAAGAATCTTGCATATCCGTATTCGCGGCAGCTCGTGTGCTTGCTGTCTATAGTGCCTTAGGGGCTGTTTGGTTGTATGTTTTTACCATTTAAAGGATGGAAAGTGTAAAAAAGTGGGTCCCAATGTCAGCTTTTATCATTTTCAATTGTTTGTTTGTAGTTGTGAAAAATAGTGTAAAGTGATTTCATGTGCTGATGTGGCTTATAAAGTGATTTCATAAAAAAAAGATATGATTTTAGGAGAAAGCTTACATTGAAGTCAGGAAAAAATAATAAAAAATAATTCCAACCAATATGATCATTTGAGTAGGGACCATTTTTTACACTTTCCAAACAAACAAACAATTTATGATTCCAATAGAATAAAAAACAAACAAAGAAAAGTATAAAAATAAAATTGACGAGGTGGACAACAACTTTCCAAGTTGTGTCATAAATACACAACTTTACCAACAACAACCAAACAGCCCCTTAGCTTCTCGCTTCTGAGTTCTCAAAACATGATGTAATGAGAAAGGTGATGCTCTCTATCCTCGATCCCTATAAACATGTCGATCTCCATATGATGATATGAGCTGATTAATCTTGATCGCGAGCCTTCGGTCCAGTTGTGCAGGTTCTCCATGGTCTATAAAATAAATTCACGGGCCTACGCTTGACCATGGAGATATAAGCTCTCAAAACACTGTCAAATTATGTTGTGTATGGTTCATCAACAGAAATATGTAATTAAAATTCATTATCGCCCAATCAAGATTTCTTCGGGAATGAAAGTAAAAGAAAATTGAAGGATTAATTGAAAATCTTGATTGTTTGAGCGTATTATAGCCCACAATCAAACTTTGATTAATTAAATTTTTTTTTTTTTCGTTTCATAATTTTACTCTTCACAGGTTGTCAAATTGATGGGTGAGATATTTAGATGTGTTTGGTTCGAATAGGAATTGCATTAAATAAATGAATAATAGAAGGTTAACGTTGCTTTTACCGATTTATGAATTAGAACACCACTAATTAATTAAAGAGTTACGTTTATTAGTACCACTAGTTTTTATGCGCGTGCATTGGTTAAATATCATAATTGTTTATTTTTAGTTTATTTTCTTACTAAAATTTTTTCTTTGGTTTCAATTTGATAGTTTTTTTCTCACTTTTGTCTCTAAAGTTTAATATTGTGGCTATTTATCTTCTTTAATATTCGTTTTAATGGACTACACCCAATTCAAGTTTCATGTTGATAATTAACTTGACATGAAACCAACGTGAAGCCAATTTGAATATTCATGTTATTTGGATCGATATGAAATGAAGTTTTACCTAATGAAGTATAGTGTTGCGAAAATAAAATACTTGAAAATAGCATTATAATAGCAAGAGGAATAATTAAAGCCAATAAGCCTAGACAATTGATTAGAAGTGGCTAAATGGCACAAAAGAAAATATGGATTTTATTCCTAATCATTGATAGACTTTATTGAAAATCATAAATTAAGCATGAATGCTAACTCCAGTATAATTTTATATGATAAAAGCATCCACAAAATAAGTATGTAAATATTTTTAAAAATTAGCGAAAATCTCTTACAAATATTCCTAATTTTAATCAAAAAAATAGGTTATTCTGTAAAATATTAAGAAAATATTGTATTTTATTCTTTCTTTTTCATTTTTAATTGAGTCAAGATCAAACCTTCTTCACTTTTATCTTTTTCTAAGGTAATTTTGGAGTAGTGTCCTCATCATACATCGATTATGACATCAGGCTGGACCTAGATTTCTCATGCTATTTTTTTTTTCATGGGCTCATTTCTCTTTTATGTTCTCATCTAACTTTACAAGTAATTTGAATGAGAACAAATGCTAATGAAAACAAAAGTTAGTTTCATATATATGATAATTTTTTTGTGTTTCTAATTCATTACTTAAGTTAAGTTAGGATTGACATATTTTTTTCTTTGCAATGAATTTTTGTGTTGTGTACCTAATAAGAGTTTCCACAGTGTTAAACGGTGTTACATTTGCAATGTCCTAAGTCATTAGATATTCTACAATATTTATCATTTGAACACTTGTTTTTTACATCTATATTCACCTTTTTGTTGTGGTCTTTACAAGTGTAAAGCCACAACTCAAATCTACTATAACTGGTAGTTATCTTTGCCTTAAAGGTGCAATAGCATATATGTATATTGGTAATTTTTAATTAGGCTTAATTGTGTGAATTATAGAATATGTTTTTTAAGATCATACCTCTTTCGAATGTTGTAATGTCTGCTTAATATCGATAAGTTAAATTTTATTGCATTTGTAAAGAGCATTGATGAAGATGCTTTTGTCCTGATAGCTTGTTCTGAATGAGCCCTGCATATTAACTTAAAAATACAATACTTATTGTTTATTGTGTTATATAGATGTTTGTTTAGTTTACTTACCATTTTCTTATTTATTTAGTTAGTTGAATATATATATATATATATATATGTCCAATACCATTTTCTTCTTTGATTGGAAAAAGTTGTTTAATATGTTCTCCAATGGGAAATCAGTTGAGGCTTCTTTGATAGATATGTCTCTTGTTAATATCAATTCAAGCGATTCATGTATGTTTATGAATTTTGGAAATTTCCTTCAGTTTTCCATTTAAAATGAAAACAGCTAGATCCTTTTGAAGGATATATCTGAACTTTTTAATTGTTTCTTCATACATAACTCATTGTATTTTTTAATCTTATAAATATTATTAAAAGCAGAGAATATTTTTTAACCCTGTGAATATTACTAACACCAGAGAATAATGTTTATAAAATATAATCAATTAATGCTAAACTATTATATTATAGTCTTTTATCAATTTTAAGTGATTTAGTCTTCTATCAATTAATACTACCTTTGTATTTTTGATACTCCAACTTGTTAGCCTTCTTGTTTTGATGATGATTTACAAACAATTTACTTATAATGTTGCTTGTCTAGTGTTTGTGTTTTTGTATCAATTGTAGACAAACAACACGTTGGAGGATGGATGGATTGCGCCATAACGATCAAATCAAATGGAGGTTAGCGAAATAGTGGGTGAAGCCTATGCAATTCAAGTTGAAGATCCAAGTTCTAGCTTCATCTGCAATGTGTACCAAGTCAAGCTTATTAAAGATCAAGATCAAGCTTAGGTAACATTAGTTTAGGTTTATATTATGTGTGTTGGTACTTTAAGCTCAATCATATGTACACACACACGTATTTGGTTTCTATGTATATATATAGTTATATATATATACATGCATATTTTGGTTTCCAAGTTTATATAAATATGAAATTATATATTTCATATTTATTATTGTGTTTTGGTTTAATTTCATAGATATGAAACAAATATATATTCATATACATCCTCATATGTTTCATACTCTATTATGTTTGAATTTATATTGCATAGAATATGTAATTTTATAAAAATATTGTTTTATTGGTTTTTGGACTTAACAATAATCGCATCCATCTTTTACTAAGTCTATATAATCATTTTGTAATATTTCAAAACATGGTTAAGCTAAAATGTCAAAACTCATATGTTTACATTATCATGTTTTGGACTATTTTATAAAATAATAATATTTCTTATTTGGGAGGTCCTTCTTGAAAACCAGCTTTTGTAGAATGTTTATTATCATGTCTAGAATCATCTCCCAAAGTTTCATAATTTTTAGAATTTATTTGATATTTTTAAACCCAGATTTAAGTTGAGTTTTTCTGTGCATTTCAGATCTGTGCACGTTTAGTCGACTCATGAGTCGACTCATAAGTCGACTCACGAAGTGCAACGGAGTTGTGATTTTTCTTCTGCTGGGTCGACTCATATAAGCCGACTCATTAGTCGACTCATGAGTCAACTTATCAGAGAGCCGTTGCACAGTAACGACTAGTTTCTAGATTTGATTATTTTAATATTTTTATGGGTTTTTGTTAGATTTTTGGGCTGGTTTCTTCAAGCCTATATATATACCCCTTTACATTAACTATTTTTATTAACCAAGAGAATGTTTTAAACAAGTTTAACAAGAGTTTAAAGTTTGTTTTAGTTTGTTTAAAAGAGTGTTTGTTTTAAACAAGTTTAACAAGAGTTTAAAGTTTGTTTTAGTTTGTTTAAAAGAGTGTTTAAGAGTTTTGTTTGTGAAGAGAATTTCACAAGTTGTTTAAAAGAGTGTTTAAGAGTTTTGTTTGTGAAGAGAATTTCACAAGAGCAAGTGGAGATCATCTTTGGTGTTTGAGCATTCACTCTTCTCCCTCTCTCTTATTATCTATAGAGAAGTTTCCCTAAACTCGGTCTAGCTTTACATTTATATTGTTTAGTTACCATTTTATTAAGCTAGTATTTATATTAAGTTTAATTGATTTTATTTACTCTTTGTTTACACACACAATCATTGAGCTTATTGTATTTGCATACATTATATAATTGGGTTGTGGGTTTGTGTGACTTAGAGTGTGAGCTTATATTGTGTTCTCATCCATTGTAAAGAACAAAATTATTTGTATTGTGAGCCTAATTGTGAAGTTTACTTTGTAATACACTTGTACACCGAGATGAGTGTGTGGTGAGGACGGAGTCGATACCGAGAGGAGTGGCGTCGGTGGCCTAGTGAGAGGTGATAATTCCGAGCACTTGAGGGAGTCGATACGTGAGGACCAACACTTGAGGTTGTAGCTTGTGTATGTACTTTGTGAGGATTTGTGAGAGTTGTCGGTTTACTTGATAACCGAGTGTGTAGAGTTTTTGGTTAGCTAGAAAACCGTATTGTGAGATGTAAACGTTTTTCGGGTATGCGTAGAAAACCCGGTGTGATAGTGAATATTTTCTCGAGGTGAGGAGCGGGGACGTAGGTTGTGGGGACCGAACCTCGTGAACATATCGTTTGTTTGTGATTGCATTGGCGCACTTATTTTTTATGTTCATAACTTATATCGCCTTTGCATATTGGTCATTGTTTATATAACCCACTATCTACTTTAGTTTGTTTACCTTTGAGTGCTTTGTATATCCTTGCATATATCTCATAGTATATCTTATTGCTAGGATATAGCCATTTGTTCATATTGCAGTATATCTTATTGCTAGGATATAGCCATTTGTTCATATTGCATATTCTTGCTCATAATTAGTTGTATATCTATCTTGCAAGAAGCATATTCTTGCTCATAATTAGTTGTATATCTATCTTGCAAGAATATATTTGTTAATAAATTTTAATTGGCATTTAAATCGGATTAGATTAGCATAAACCCTATTCATCCCCCTCTAGGATTCTTTCCTAGTGGCATTAAGGTTTAACACAACTTATGAGTAAAATTATATGCAATTACTTTTATTTAGACAATAATATTAAATTTTAATCTATTAATATATTTTTCAAATTTCATGTTTTTTTTTATAATTTTGAACTTTTGAGAGTATTTCAAAAAAAATTGAAACATTGGGGGTGTTAATTATAAATTTTAAAATTTAGGGGATTACTACTAATTTTTAGATTTTATGTTTTTTGTTTTAAGTTTTGAAAAGTCAGGATGTTTTGTGTAATTTTGAACTATTGAGGGTGATTTGTGTAATTTTTAAAACTTTTTTGATTTTTAACAATAATTAATGTATTATAGTATGTTAGTTACTTATTATTTATTTACCTTTTTATTATCGTTTAAACTCATTGGTGTTTACAGGGTATTATCTTTCTCTATCATCCCTGAGGCTTAATTGATGCAATACAGAACTTTTTACGGTGGGAAAGGGGGAATCTATGTTCAAGTCCGATGGTAATTCCTAGAATTCATCTATGTTGTTTGTAAGTTTTGAGTTTTTTTTGTAATTTATATTTTTGAGGGTGTTTCTATAATTTTAAAATGCTGAGCGTGTTAATTACAAAATTTATTCTTCAGATGATATTGTTAATTTTCCAAATTTTATGTTTGTTATTTTAAGTTTTGATATTTGAGGGTGTTTTGTGTAATTTTAAATATTTGAGAGTATTTTGTGTAATTTTTAAAATTTTTGGTTTTTTTGTTAATATCAAATCTTGTTAAGTTTTGATATTTGAGGGTGTTATGTAACTTATTAATCTTATTTTTTTAAATTATTGAGCTATAGGTAATTCACTTGTAAGATAGAGTATAATTTATAATTATGATTATGATAGATTAAGATTTAAATAAAATATTTAAAAAAGTGAATGATAAATTGATCAAGGGAATTTTTTTTGAACTTGTACTTTTAAAATAAATATGATTATTTAATTTGATGAGTTAATAGTAAATAGTATACTTTTATTATCTACATAATACATAATACCAATTGTCCAAGAATCCATGTTTTAATTGCAAATCTAACTTTTGAATCCAAATATCCTCGTATGAGGAAAAAAATGTAGCCTCTTTCAATCACCTAATAGGCATCAAGCTCTAACATACATCAACACATATTTTAAGGCAATTGAAAGGGTGAAAAACGCAGAAAGTCACACTATTCAAATTTATAGAAGTCTTTCTCAATTATTTATTCTTACTTAACATAATCTATAGGGGAAAAAAAAAAATCTATGCTCTCGCAATAACTTAACATGTTTGCCGAGCTGTGACAGGTGTCGATCATTCTTATCTTCTCTTCTATGAAAATAATTATTATTGATGTGACTCATGTATCATACAGATGATTATCTTTTAAATAGTTACTTAAAAATGTTTTTCACATTATTTATTGTTTCCGGTAGTGAAATGATTTTGACGGATATTCATTTCAAATAAGTAAAACTAAAAATAAAATGAATACACGTGAAACTACAATGAATTATACATCTTATTCATTAATATACCTCTCTCTATTATTACCGTTCTCATGCATTCAAAAACTCTCATATGTAATTATGTATGGAGACTATCCACTAAATTTTCGGGTTCAATTTTAATATCAAAACCGATTGATATACGAACGGCCATATCGGGCTATCGGATCTTTCTGACTATTTGCGTCTTTGGTCTACATCCGAACCCGAATTCGTTCCAGCATCGTGTCTCGCTCTGCTACTTTCTTGCAGCGGAAGCCAAAAGCTCTCCAAATTTTACAGTCAGCGCTCCCAATAGAAACAAAAAACCCTAGAAATCGATCGGGGCATCTAGGATTTTCTGTCGCCATGAGCCGAGGAAGCGGAGCTGGATACGATCGCCACATCACCATCTTCTCTCCTGAAGGCCGCCTCTTTCAAGTTGGTAAGCCCTAGGGTTTCTTTAGATCGATTCTCTAAATTCTAGGGTTTCAGTTGTAATGGCTGATTTCGTTCTATGAATTTGATGCAGAGTATGCTTTCAAAGCTGTAAAGGCATCTGGTATCACGTCGATCGGAGTCAGAGGGAAGGATTCCGTGTGCGTTGTCACTCAGAAGAAAGTTCCGGTGAGTGATTTGTTGTTTTTGTTACTAAAACTTGATTTGAGGTTGAATTAATTTTAAAGTTTGAAATTTTTTTGGGGGAATTTTTGGTGCAGGATAAGTTACTGGATCAAACTAGCGTGACACATCTTTTTCCTATTACCACGTATCTTGGTTTGCTGGCGACTGGAATGACAGGTTATGTTCAGACCCTTATCTCGAATTTGGATCGGGGGAAGCTTTCTATGAGTCAAAATGGATATATTGTATTAATAATACTGGAATCAAATTTTGATTTAATTACATTTTGGGAGAAAATATCGATTTTGAGATGCTTTTCTACATCGTCTGTAAGTCTATGTGATTAATTCGATCTCTGAGATCTCTTTTTTTTAAAGATTGTTAAATAGTAGTATCCAAGGAGTGGACATTAATAACTTATATAGTCAATGAGTTTGATGTACTAGGTTCATAGTGAAGTCATGTTCATTCCAGTATTTGCTATTATGACTGAATGTAGATACTCAGTCTTGCTTCGGAGTTTCTACTTTACTAATGTAATCTGATTCTGATATCTTCCTGATGTCCTCATTGTCAATCAATCATGAATAAAAATCAAGTTTGATATTTAATGTGCACTTTATTTGGTCACTTGAAGCTAACAATACAAAGTTAATAATTTAAAAACGAAAAGATGATGTAATTTTTTAGCAAATGTAAGAAAGAAGAAATGGACTAAGTATCACTCCATGAATGGGTGAAATGACTAAAAATTTAGTTAGTTTTGGAAAGAAAATATTGTAACCTTTCAGTGAACTAGATATTGTAAATAATATTTACCAAGAGGCTGAGAAGGCCCTCAAGTAAAGCTTCAAGATAATATCCTTATATATACAACTTTCCCTGGGTAACTTGCAAATCTGACAGACTATTCCTTTCACTACGTAAAAGTAGAGTATTTATGGATTATGTGAACTCGTGATATTGTATGTTGAAAAAAAGTCAATGATCTGGTCCAGAATTGCTCTCAATTGAATAGCTAGGAGATATTGGCTATCTTACAATTGAACATTTTCAATATAGGTTATTAACTTCTTGACATGGTGAGCATGTAGTTGAAACTCTTTTTTTTTTTTCAGCTGATGCAAGGTCTCTGGTATCTCAAGCCAGGAACCAAGCTGCCGAGTTTCGATTCAAATGGGGGTATGAAATGCCTGTTGATGTATTAGCAAAATGGTATGGTTACTTCTCCTAGCTATCAACGTGGTTTCATATATGGAGGTCTATTGCTCTCTTCGTCTATGCCTGAGCTTATGAATGTTAATTCTATGAAACAAGCTCATTTTTGTTTGTGTAGTACTGTTTTAACAGAACTATTCTTTCTGCCTTGTGCTGGATATAATTCTCCCATTTGAAGTCTATATATTTAAGGGATTTTTCGATAAAGCAACACTGGTTACTTACTGGCGATATAGATGAAATGAGAACAATATATCTGAGATGAATATGTTCACACTTTAAATCTAGAGTGGTGCAATTACCATCCTGCTAAGTAATAGAAGGTATCAAGTGCATATTATAGTGATCAATCTACTTAGGACTTGGCGATGACCTGATACATGCATGCATTTATCACTCCCTGGCCTAGCAATTCAAGTCCCAACTGGGCTTGTGCACAAACGTCAGATAGCTATATACGATGAGCTTCAATGGGGGAGAAAATCTCTTCCATCCCCCTCTGGATGCATGTAGAAAACATATCCTTTGGCATTTTCCTCGCCTACCTTTCTATTTTTTACTATTTCATTACTTATTTATATGCACTTTTACTGCAAATAAATGAATGTAAGCATAAGCAAATGTTGAAGCTTTGCATTAAATATACCTCTCTTCATTTATTCTAGATGTTGGTAATTTAGGATACATTTATCTCACTACTTTCATGGTACAGTCTATTTGCTTTATTAGTGAGATGAATTTACTAATTCTTCTAATTTGTTTTATTCGTTGATTTGGCTAAAAGTTATTGGCACATGCTCTGGAAATCTACAGTGCTTGGGACGCAATCTAATTGATTACATACTCTCCAAATTTTGTGTAGGATTGCAGATAAATCCCAAATATACACTCAACATGCTTACATGAGACCTCTCGGAGTGGGTCAGTTGCATTTATTTCTTTTCCCTTTTTTTTACTAAATTATATTTCATACTGCAACATTGTGTGGCCTCATTGGTGGTCAGTTTAGACTACATTCTATATCTCTCACTTCTCTTTTATATTAATTACTTCATATATTCCACTGATTATGCTTTTTTCTTTCACCTATCGCTTTTCCTACTTTCTGTTGGTAGCTGCCATGATATTGGGTATTGATGAAGAAAATGGACCTCAACTCTTCAAATGTGATCCAGCTGGTCATTTTTTTGGTCACAAGGTAATATTGTAAACTTTTCGCTTTTGTCCTGCTGTAATCTGGTCTCTTATGAGATAAATGGCTTGAAACTTAGGGTGACAACACTTGGTTGCAGCTAGAGACGTTCATGGCACGAGCCATATGTTTGTTGAGTACATGACGTAGATGTAGTTGAGAGAACTATATTTTATAATATCTTCATCATCTGAACTGCATCTTTAGCGGAGATTTGGCCAGCTTCTGGTCCAATTTCACTAATGTCATTCCCAAATGACTAGGAGCATACAAGAGACAGCGTACGTGTTCACGACCACAACCATGCACACATCTTCGTATGATATTTGGAAGATTAGCAAAGGAAAACTAATTTATCTTATGCCTTTATCCTAGCCTTCTGTTTCTGACATCTTTCCTAACACCAATTCATGTTTTATTAAGTTATTTGCACAAATTAATGTTGTGAGACCTGTTTGTTCTTTTTGTTGTTTGTTGTATTCACTAATAGCTTCTGGTTTCTCTTATCGGGTATCGTGGACTTGGTCGTTCTTTTTGTTGTTTGTTGTATTCACTAATAGCTTCTGGTTTCTCTTATCGGGTATCGTGGACTTGGTCTTGTTACATGTTCAAATGGGACAGTACTAATAGCTTCTGGTTTCTCTTATCGGGTATCGTGGACTTGGTCTTGTTACATGTTCAAATGGGACAGTAGATTCAAATTAAAAAAAAAGGGGAATAAAAAATCACCATTGCTGACCTGAAAACCAATTTTGTTTCCAGGCCACAAGTGCTGGTTTGAAAGAGCAAGAAGCAATTAACTTTTTGGAGAAGAAGATGAAGAATGATCCTTCATTCTCATATGACGAAACCGTGCAGGTACTGTGATTGACTGATATACGTACTGGCATTTTCCGTTACATGAAATACATTGTTTGTTTCTTATCTATACATTCTATTTAATTTATGATAGCCTTCTTACTTTTTGGTGGTTTCTTGATTTTCGTCTTCTTGAACTGGCTTCAAGTTTTGGTTAAATTTAATCTTTATGTTCATCTTGCTTTGCTTTACTTCAATCTGTGTTGTTTGAGTTATTTGTGATTTGTATTATGGCTTTGACTCCAGATATTTTCCACTTGTGCGTGTGTTTTCCTTACCTGTATCCAATTATGCTCGATGTAGGACGACACAGATTGGTCTTCAGGTCCTGGCTTAGGGCTAGTATGCAACAGAAAAATCCAAAGTTTTTTTTTATTTTGGTACATTAGCATCCTCTTTATGCCATGTGCTAACTTGATGCTGACATTCTTATTCTGCTTGCACCATTCCCTTCATGAGCCTTTTTTTTCCATTTGTCATTCTTAACAAGTATCAGAGGATCTCTTATATTTCTATTTTTTCTCAAATGCTTTCACATCTATACTGGCATCTACATATTTCTTCTTTTCTATGGCCCATGATGCAACACGAGTTGAATTTGAAGACAAATGTATTTATGACCCTACACTGATTCATGCTAGGAAAAAGAGAAGTTTGTTGGAGGTGAAATTAGGCAAGTAGATTTGATTAGAATTTGGAAGGTTCGGATTCTGCTAGATTTAATTAGGATTATTTGATTTTTTTTTATTAGATAATATAAATATTTACCAACTCTTTTCTTATCTTATAAATATTTAGTTTATTCTTTGTAGCCTTAGTGTAATGGCTGGTCTTCCTAAATCAATCTTAGGATTTAGGAAACAAATATTTCTATGTAAACCTAGATCTCTCTAGTTAAAGGTATATCCTTTCATGTGACCAATTACTGATCTGATTAAAAAAAAAAAGATAAGCCGTTTCCCTTTGATGGGGAACAGTTCTTTGGTGGTGCGAGGCCAATCTAAATGTGAAGTCATCCTGAAGAGAGACCATAAAAGGTGTTTTCTCCCCTCACTTTTGCTTTTACTTGCATGATTGCATCTATCTATTCGTATCAGTGCAATCTGCGACCAAAAAAAGAATTGAAATTTTGAAGTAATTTTTTCAGAAGCTAGATGTTCTCGAAGCTATTTTTGCATGATAGGAAAATTCTTATCGACTTTTAAACTGCTTGTTCTCTTTTCCTGCTACTATTCTTGTTTGTGCTCCAGATCCAATCAGCTGTTGGGTGTATGCATCTTTGGAACTTCCACCTCCTTCCCTCTCTCTGCTGGCAAAGCACACTAAATGTTTCATAAATGGACGAATAAATTATTGTTACGTGTTAGTTTCAATTATTTTTACGTGAGCTGTATTTTTTATTTAAAAGATTTAACTTTAGTTTGGTTAGCATATTCACGAATCCTTTGGTATATTGGTTATCATTATGATCATTATCTGATCAATTTCCATGCTGCTATGTAGCTGAGAAAATTTGTGTCTTGTCTTCTTTTTTTTCTTTCCAGACAGCTATATCTGCATTGCAATCTGTTCTTCAGGAGGACTTCAAGGCCACTGAAATTGAGGTATTCATCCTACTAGTCACATTCACCACTCTTGTTTCTTTATATTTATTTTGCTAAATGACGTGAGAACTTGCGTATATTTAAATGTATGTGTGTATATAAATGACGTGAGAACTCTCGTATATGCATGCATGCATGTATATAAATGTATGTGTGTATGGGTGCTCCCAGGCATCCGTGCATAAACAAGGTTTACCTTTTATCTACTTTTTTATATATTTTTTTGTCTTTTTTAATACATGCTTTTGCTTATTTCTTTAACGAATTCAAATATTTATTGTTTCATTTTTCTGTATCTTCATGCAATATCTTATTTTGCTGACTATATTGAGAGCACCCTGAAGTTGTTTTTGTCATATATATCCACTATCATCATTCTCTTGGACTTGACTTTCTTTTCGACTTGTGTTTGTTAGGTGGGAGTTGTGAAGAAAGATGATCCAGTTTTTAAAGTGCTATCGACGGGGGAGATTGATGAGCACTTGACAGCAATCAGCGAACGAGATTAAGGAAGGGAAGTTTTATCGATTTCGAACTGTATGTTCTTTTTTTTCTACACAGTATTAGTGTACTTTTTGGGATGAACTCGGTCGTTCTTTCAAGAAATGTTTGTGCTGTTGATGCGAACTTCGTCTGTTCTCTTATTTACATCTAAGATAACAAAATGATCTGTAGAATGGTAAATATTCAAATTGGTTTCTTTGGATGCGGCTAATGTCAATGCCATGTTGCAAAAACTCTTCGTAATGCTGTTTTCTTATTTACCCCGGTCATTCGTCGTTTTGAGGAATCAGGAGGCTTTGGTTGTAGAAATTGGAGGATGAACTTCTCCCGGCGCCCCCTGTTTCACCTTTTTTTAACTTTCATACCCTGAAGTTATCTTCTGACAATTTGATACCCCAAAATTTTCAAATTGACATGGAGTTGATAATTTGCTAACCCAGATCCTTGATTTTATTCCTCACCTTCCCCAGAGTCAAAAAATCAGAAAAAAAAACTTAATAAAAAAAAACTTGCTTCTAATACACTTTTCTATGTCGATATTCTTAAATTAACATTTTTTTTAAACTTTTAGGTCTCAAAATTGTCGAAATAGAATTTCATGATATTAAAGTTAAAAAAACGAGACTTTGCGGCATTAAAATGCTAATAACCTTTATTAAAATGGTTATATTACACTCATTTGTATTATATTTGCGCCATAGTAGTCCACTTACGGTCCACCAATTAGTTCAGTTAGTATTATGTTTTCCCTATTTACTACAATCTACACATTTGCAAAGTGCAATATCCATTTTTGGGCTAAAGACGGAAGGCCTCAGCCCTCATTTGTTCCGTAAACTGTTGAAGAATGTTATAAGTAAAGTAGTGTGTAACATGTGCGTTGCATGTGGCGTATTGGCTTAGGAAATATTAGTAAATAATACATTCTACATTATTGATTCTCAAATATGTACTTAGGATATAATATTTACTTATGGTATATTGATTCTTAATATATCATGCACGAAAGTTAGAAAGGCTGCTAAATAAAAAACTAATATTAAACATCTAGTATCTTGTCATGGTAGTAAAAATTATTATTAGATGCAAAATTATAAAAGCTATAATAGCAAGATGGATTCACAACCGATATAAAGATATTGTTTGAATGACACAGTTCATGGAAATTGTATATAATTCAAATTAAAGAATCTCAATCAAAAGACAAATTAATCTGGATTTCTTATAAGAAATCAAAAATTTTTATGTAATTCAATCAAATATATCATATATAGGTTTGTGTTTTCTGATTTACTCAATGAAAAAAAGATAGATAACAATTATATTTTATTAGTTAATCTTTGTAGATAACAATTTTGTTTTATTAGTTAATCTTTGTAGCCTAAAGTTGATAGGAACAAAGAACTTATTGGTGATTAATCAAAAAGGAGATAAAGGTTTATGATTCAATATAATTATTAACGAAAGAACATAAAAGATGCTTGATAGAGGTAAGAAATCAAAATGACAAGAAATAGCGAAAAAACGTTGGATAAGTTGATAGCATATCTGAACTTAAAGTGCATATGAACCGAGTAATTACTTATGGATTAAACCACGAGTAAATCTAATAAATAAGAAACCACAACTTATGATCTATATTCAAAGAAAAAAAGCACAACTTATGATAATGGAACAATAAACTCTTCATAACATTGTGCAAGGAGGAAAAATCTTAAAATAGCTTTGCGTAAACTTCAATGATAAGATCATACAATCTTTTTAAAAATTAAAAGATCAATAAGAATCTTACTTAATCCATAGTGAAAAAAGCACATGATAAAAATATTCTTTGGCTCCCAAATCAGATTTATGCATACTCTTAAATATCAAGACTTCCAAATAATAATCTTTCAATAATATATTATCCTTCTCTTTTTCAAGGATTCAAGAGTCAAAATACAAATCAATAGCTATAAATTAAACACGAGACATAGTCTTCAATTCCATAAAAATAAATCGTTAAGTCTGCAAACAATATGACATATATGATCCAATCCAATGTATGTATGTGCATATACATACAAGCCATGTGTACTATAAACCATTTGATAAACTTTCTTATAACATATTTCATAAACCATTATGTTAGTGTGGGAATTCGGATTAGTAGGTAATATGGTGGATTGAAGAGCATGGATGACCATAATTTATAGTATAGAGATGAAAAAGAGGTCATGTAAAGGAAAAATGAAAGAGTGGTTAGTTAATTGGATCAATAACATATGCATTTAATTAATTTATGGAATCTTTAAAAGCCTAAGAAACTAATTAAATCTTATCATCACGATGATTTTACAATTAATTTAATTTAGGATTCATTGAATGTAAGTTTGAGATAAATCAAATAAAGAAAATAATTAAAGTAAAATTGGAATTATCAAATTTAAGAGGGCTAAAAGGGGGCAATCAAAAGTTTTAGCATCACAATCCTCTTTTATATATAGTATAGATATAGATAGACAAGCAAAATGATATAGCAAGATTAGACCTATAACTAAACAGAAAATATTTTCTTATATATTACCTATTATTTGAATAACATGTAGTAAATGAATATCAATAAAAAAATGTGCAAACAAATGTAACTAGGGGATGGAAATTGATCAATAATTATCAATTAGTTTAACTGTTATTCGTTTAACTATTTTATTCAAATTTGATTTGAGGGATTGTTTAAGAAAAACTTGAATAATTTTAACATCCATATATTCCACGAATCAAACACAAACATTTTGCAGAATTGACTCGTTTGTTGATCATAGTTATTCGTTTTAAAGTTAATCTCTTACAACTTGGGTTAACTATTACGCTAATAATATAGTATTTTGTTCCTTAACATTTTACTCTAGATTTTATCCATGACTCGAGAAAATTAAGAGCACAGAACATTCAAATTATATATAGGAATATTTAATGAACTTATTAGCAGATATAATTTTTTAGCCAAATAAAAAGTATTATAAAATATATTTTATTTACAAAATGCTTTTAAGGTTCATAAACTGCATAATATTAATCAATAAATATTCTTATTTGAATTCAGAGAAGTAAATCCAACCTCATAAAATTGAATTCCAACTTGCTAAATTTAAAAACATGAACTCTCAGCATTCAATTCAATTTGATATCCCCCCCACCGCCCCTATGCTCTCTCTTTCATTAAAATAATAATAATAATAATAAAAGAGGCATCTATCGAACACAATTTTAGGAGTTCCTACGGGAAAGTTAGAAAGTCCACATGTCTTTAATGTTTTATAATTCCCATATTCACCAACCAATATGCAGACAGCGGACTGGTTGATGCGGAGGTAATATCAGATGTTTTTTTGGGCGAATTTGGTTTATGCCAAGGCAACACCATGGCGAAAAGCGCATCTTCAAGTAGATTTCGAGATGCAACCTTGAAAGACGATATGTTTTGACTTGCTCGGTAGAATCCTTGTGTTTTAGGAAAATTGAAGAAGTGATCTACACACATATAACTGATTTGAAGTTATTTTTTTATTAGGATTTCTAGAGTTTGTGTGATTTTGCTCGTATCAGAACGGGAAGTTACCTTCTTTGGTTACACTTACCTACGTCAATGGTTTTCCTTCATGATATATACATGAGTGGTGTTAGGGGCACACCCCTAACCACACCTCCTCTCCCTCTATAGTGTATTAGACCCCACATTAAATTTTAAAAAAAAAATTGATGTGGGGCCCAATACACTATAGAGGAAGAGGAGGTGTGGTTGAGATTGTGGTTGGGGGTGTACCCCTAACATTTCTATATATACATAGCATGCACGCCAAATCTATAGCTCGCGACAACTGCACTTTGGTACCTTGGATTAATGGCTTTAAACGGGCCCGTTTATGACAGGGCCTTGTCATAAATCGGCCCGCCCGCGAATAAATTGAAAGGGAAATCCGTAATCAATTATCCGAACATCTTCAGTCACGTGAGACCACGTGAAACGGCTTATATAAAAAGGGTTTTGCCCTTTACCCTTCCTCTCTGAATTCATTTCCCGCCCGCTGGAAGGAATGAGAGAGGTTCTTTCCCTCCTCGCGTTCTTCCTCTTTTTTCTATCAAGGTGAGCAAAATTAGGTTTTTGAATTTAAAAAAAAAATTGAGCTCGCGTGTAGATAGACTTACGAAAATTGGAAAAAAAATTTAGGTGTGTTTTTTTTTCTTCTCTCTAGTTGACTAATTTATTCCTTTTGTCTGTTAGATCTGGTTGAAATTCGATGCCAAGATCCCAGCTTTTTTTATTCTGAAATTTCACTTCAATCTGAAGCTATGGGAAAAATTTGCAAATTCTCAAGCGTTTCATCGAGAATATTAGGCATTTGCTCCATAATTTCTGCTATCCTCTGAAATTTTACGGAGTATTTTAGATCTATTGTCTGAATTTTTCGTTTAAATTAGCAAAATAAGCATCGGAGTGTTTCTTGGATTCTATGCCAGATTTTTTCTGTATTAATTTCTCAGATCTTACTCTTCGTTTAAACTTAGTGTGTGTGTGTGTATTGTCTATGTAGATTACCGATATCTCTCCAATTGTTGGCTAGGCGAATAATTCTTAGATAACAGCCCATAAGCATGACATAGTAGGTTTAGAGTTGGTTTTTGTGAATCTTTCTGTCCGATGATTCTTTTTAGAAGGTAATATCCATTGTCACTCACTCAAAACAAGCCCTTGCGTATTTGGTGGTTGTTGTTCTTTTTTCATTTTCCTTTTGCAGTGTTTATGTGTTGAAATTTTGTTGTAACGAAGATTCATGTTAATCAGAAATCGGACTAGAATTAGTTTCAAAAGTTTGTTCATTTTCTTCAAGATATTTATTAGATGGTGATTGGTGCGTATCCGTGTAGCCTTACCTCCTAGTTTCAGTTAGTTCTTGGCAAAAAGTTTTTGAGCAGCTCTATTTGATAGGGCAATATACACAAAGAGTAATAGACAATGGCGATATAAGATAAACACAAAAGTAAATGTGATAGGAGCTACAGAGATACCATTTAGTGATGGGTTGTGCTAGGACTTCCTTATAGAAGTATCAATGTGTCATCTGGGTGTTTTGGGTGGAATGCAAGGTATGATTTCAGAATCTTGGCAACAAGAGAGCTTGTCTGTAGAAGGGTGTGAGAGGCTAGAGAGATGGATAATTTCTCTTGTTGAGGTGGGGGTTGTGTGATTGGAATGCCTGAATTTATCTTTCCATTGAAGAAACCCTTTTACTCCGATCTCAGTTTTGTTTATCAACCTCTAAAGTTATACTTCTTGTCATTCTTGGGTAAAATGCTAAGTGCATAAAAACTAAATGTTAGTTTTACCTACAAAGAGGTTAGCTCTACAGACAAATTATACGACCCTGCTGACTTCGACTAATTCTGTGGCCTTCAAGATCTTTGAACTATGCGAGTGTGGAGAAGGAGAAAACATTGGCTATGATCAAGCCAGATGGGGTATCTGGCAATTATACGACGCAGATAAAAAGTATCATTCTTGAGTCTGGATTTAATATTGTCAGAGAGAAGATGCTTCAGCTCAATGAGGAAACCGTGGCACACTTTTATGCTGAACATTCTGGTAGAAGCTTCTTTCCTAACCTTATGAAATATATGACAAGGTATCTTCTATTCTATCAATTTATGCAATTTCACCATTGCATTTTTTACATACGTTATTTCAGCTGTAATGAAGTCATGCTCTGATTGAACTGCAGAAGTGCCAAAATGTCATAAGCCTTCCATAAGCTAATAGCCCTAATGAGGGAACTAGGTTTCAGGATATAAATTGCGTTTAGGTATTTATACAATTCCACCAGCTGAAACTCGTATGAATCTTGAAATGCATAACTATGTACATGGAAAATTAATTACTGACATGAATCACTGAATAATTATTGACATGAATCACTTAATAATGCACCTTAAGTGCTACTACCTGTATAATGTATTACATTGGTTCTTAGGATTCTACATGAATTTCTTCAGGGAAACAACTAGAGATCATCAAGTTGCAAACTTAAGGTCCCATGGTCATTTCAGTAAACTAAAAATGACTACCATCTGCCTTTTTGTTTAATTTCTCATTCTTTTTCCCCCCTAACTTTCTTCTTCTCGTTCTTGCCTCTCCCACTCTTATTCTTTGTCTGTTGGGTAACTTTTTGACATATCTGCTACATATACTAAACATCCACCCTAGCTTGCTTGTCAGCTAGCTACAACAAACAATCACAAGTATCAGAAAGGGGAATGAATAGTTAAAACAAACTTGGTAAGCATGTTCGTTACATCTACTCTGGGACACTTGGTTTGTTTCTATATGATATTAGGTTAGTGGATCTTGTTAGGCCCTAATGCCACTAGGAAAGAACCCTAGAGGGGGGATGAATAGAGTTTATGCTAATCTAATCCGATTTAATGTCAATTAAAACTAATTAACGAATATCCTAGCAAATAAGATATGCAATGAATTATTAGTAAGGATAAGCAATATAAACAAAGGGTAAAATAAACAAACTACAAATATGATAGGGCAATATACACAAAGAGTAATAGACAATGACGATATAAGATAAACACAAAAGTAAATGCGCCAATGACAAACTCAAACACAATCAAATGATCACGGAGTTCGGGTCTTCCATCCTACGTCTCTGCTCCTCACTCCGGGAAGAAATCCACTATCACACCGGGTTTTTAACGCTCATCCGAAAACGTTTACACCACACAATATCGGTTTTTAACGCTCACCGATCAACGTTCACAATCATTCACAATGTAACTACACAAATCCCATCTTAAGTGTTGGCCTCTCACGTGTCTCCCTCAAGTACTCAGAATTACGACCTACCTCTAGGTGTTACCACCGACCCCACTCCTCTTGGGACCGACCACGTCTCTCATCTCTACACTCCTCTTGGTGTATTTGTGCAATACAATGTGACCTCACAAATAAAAGCTCAACAACAAATAATTTGTTCTCAAGACAAGGTGAGAACTCAATTAAACATAACTCAATATTACAATTTCTCACAACCCTAATAATACTATATATGAAAATACTAAAAGCTCAATGTGGGTGTGTGTAACAAAGAGATTTAATAAATCAAAACTAAACTCAATATGAAAATCTAGCTTATAGAAATTAAGATCAAAATAATAAATAGCTAGAGATTGAGTTTAGAAAACTTCTCCACTGAAAACAAGAGAGAGAGGGATGAGATGAAAGCCCAAACACAAGTTAATGATCTCCTCTAGCTCTTGTGAAAACTTCTTCACAAACCGAAACTTGAAACAAACACTAAACAAACTTCAAAATCCTTTAAACTTGTTTTAAACAATTCTTGATTACTTCAGAATGTTAGAGGGCAATGGGTATATATAGGAAGAGAAACCAAAGCCCAAAGACCAAGAAAACCAAAGCAAAAAGATAAAATAACGGAAACTCAGAAAACTAGAAAACTAGCCATTATGAGGCCGTCAGTCAACTGATATTGTTCATCAGTCGGTTGATGAGCTGACCATTACAGGCCAACAAACACTTCATCAGTCGACTGATGAATCATCAGTCGATGAATCGTCAGTCGACCAATGACCTTGTCAGTCGACTGATCAGTCGACTGAATAAGAAACAGAAACTTTTGATGATTCTAGGCGTTTTCATCAGTCGACTGAACACTTTCATTAGTCGACTGATAACACAATATCAGTCTGATTAAAACAGTAAATCTGATTTTCAAAGCTCTTTTAAAAATAACAAATAAATTCAGAAAAATATAAAACTTTCGAAAATGATTATAAACATGTTATAAAAAGTATTTTTTAATTTGCAACTCCCAAATGAGAAATCTCATCATTTTTCAAAATAGACCAAAACATAAAAATACAACAACACTTGTTTTTGATATTTTAGCTTAAACATGTTTTGAAACTATATAAAATGATTATATAGACTTGATAAAAGATATAAACTATTGTTGTTAAGTCTATAAACCAAAAACACAATGTTTTATCAAAATACACATTATGCAATAAAACATGATTTCATTGAATTAAATAAACTTGATAATGATGAAATCATATATAAGCATATAAGCATGAAACAAGTATGAATTTTCTAATTATATTTATTTGTTTCATATTTAAACTGAAAACTATAAAATCAAAACGTGTATATATATATATATATAACTATATATATACATAAAAACCAAAACCAAAATGTGTATGTGTGTGTATATGATATTGAGCTTAGAGTATTAAACACATATAATATAAACTCCTAAACTAGATTACTCAAGCTATAGGTCTTCAATAAGCTCGATTTGGTACACTTACGGATGAAGCTTGAACTTGGATCTTGACTTGAAATGTATTGCTTCACTCAACTATTCCGCCAACCTCCATTGGATATGATCGTGAAACCTCGATTCCATCCATTCTCCAACTTGTTGTTTGTCTAGAATACCTAATAATAAACATAAATACTAGACAAACAATATTAGGAATTGTTTGTAATCATCAAAACAAGATTAGGGAGTATGCTCATAAACATGAGGCCAGCAAATCTATGAGTGGAAATTCAAAGTTATGTGAAGGATCGAATATTTAGTGAAGACAATGGTTCAAAATTTGCCAAACAGCTAAATGATGGTGTAATCGTAGTTCTGTAGTAGTGTTTCATCCGAAAGTGGCTTGCATCAAATCCAAATTTAAATCTTACATATTTCATCAATTTATGAGGTTTCCTTTCCTTGTGAAGATAACTGTTACCCGTATCATTCTTTGGTGATTCAACCCTTAGTTTTTCTAACGTTTTTCTCCTGTTTATTATACTTCCTTAATTTAATCTCTCTTTTTTTATTACTGAAACCTATCCTTCTGTTTTTTAAGACGTTGCATATAATCTTACAGCCACTTTATTACATAGAATAGTCTCAGTAGAGACTGGTCAGTCTTCACTAGATGCTTCTGCTTTTAACACCTTTTTCTTATAATCTTTACTTCCTACGTTGTACTTGATCCAAATTTATTATCATTTACTCTTACGAACCTCTGCAAGATACACTGAATATAAGTAACTTATTTGTATGTTACGTTTGTATGTCATGTATATTCGTACTGGTTATTGAATGCTGTTTATATTAATTACTAATTTCTATTGTTTCAGTCATGTACCAAACTAACATATCTAACTTCTAATAGTGGCCCAGTGTACATTATGGTCCTTGAGAAGCTAAACGCCATCTTTGATTGGAGAAATTTGATTGGTCCCACGGATTCTAGAAAAGCTAAAGTTTCTCACCAAAATAGGTTAGTTATTTCTCTAAAAGTGCTTGTTTACATAAAATAGTTGCTGATGGAAAAGGATGTAACATGCACTGTCATACAGTTCTCATGATTCTGCATCTGCTCACTTCTTTCCCCCTTATTTCGTGTCTGCGTTTAAGTTAATTGTGCCCAGGGATGATGGAGCTTCCTATATAAAGGTGTTATAGTCTTCCCTCTTCCTTTGCTTCTTTCTTCATATATGTTATTATATTTTAGGGTTGTTCCCATTTGAAAGATTGAACTGTGGAATAACAATGTTTTGTTATTGGTATATATTGTTATTGGTTCTTTCTTCATATATGTGTATCGTATTTTAGGGTTGTTCCCATTTGAAAGATTGAACTGTGGAATAACTATGTTTTGTTTTTGCTATTTGTCAAAACTAGTCTTCCAGGTTTTATGCGTGTTCCCCTCTGGAATTATGGTATAACCTTGAGAGTGCTCATGTTCATTTTACAGCTGATGCCTGACGGCAAAGTTTGAATGATCTTTATCTGGAACTTTATCGCTAATCAATTGCTAAAGCCATATCTTGGTCAAACAATATTTTGAGATGATTTCTATCTTGATTGAACAGTAAAAATTACGTTGTTCAACAAATTGAACGCCTTTTCAGACTATTTCCGACTGTCAGAAAGATTTCAGCAACAAACATGAAGTTGTAGCTCTGTATGACTTATATGTAGTAAAAGGTGAAAATTAACACTTGTAATGCTACTTTAAATGGGTCATCTACCGGAAAAAAGGATTGTTTGGGTGTCTAGTTCAAAAAGGAGGATTTTTCTTTATAATCCACATAATAAATAAAAAACATAAAAATGTTATAGGTAAATTCTCATAGGGAAAAATGCTTCCAGACCCCAAAAGCCAAGTGAACGTGCTTCCCACCCCCAAGATTTGGTTAATTGGCGTTTTACCCCTAAAAATAAAGAATCTGTTCTCTGAGCCCCAAAACACAAAACCCAAGACATTAAAACATGTGAAGACCATAATACCCTTCTCTCTCTTTCTTTTTTTATTAAAATATGATGAGGGTTATTTTATTATTTTTGTTTTTCTCTCTCTTTTTATCATGATGTACCAAGAGGATAGTTGAAATGATTGATGATGATTATTTTATTTTTTTTATTTTTTATTATTTTGGTTGTTTGTATTGGGATGTTGTTAAAGTTACGGGTTATAATTGTTAAGGTTACGAGTTAATTGTTAATGTTACGGGCCAATTGTTAAAGTTATGAATCCTCTCTCTCTCTCTTTCTTTTTTTATTAAAATATGATGAGGGTTATTTTATTATTTTTGTTTTTCTCTCTCTCTTTATCATGATGTACCAAGAGGATAGTTAAAATGATTGATGATGATTATTTTATTATTTTTGTTTTTTATTATTTTGGTTGTTTGTATTGGGATGTTGTTAAAGTTATGGGTTAATTGTTAAGGTTACGAGTTAATTGTTAATGTTACGGATCAATTGTTAAGGTTATGAATCCTCTCTCACTCTGTTTTTTATTAAAATATGATGAGGGTTATTTTATTATTTTTGTTTTTCTCTCTCTTTTTATCATGATGTACCAAGAGGATAGTTGAAATGATTGATGATGATTATTTTATTATTTTTGTTTTTTATTATTTTGGTTGTTTGTATTGGGATGTTGTTAAAGTTATGGGTTAATTGTTAAGGTTACGAGTTAATTGTTAATGTTACGGGTCAATTGTTAAGGTTATGAATCCTCTCTCTCTCTTTCTTTTTTATTAAAATATGATGAGGGTTATTTTATTATTTTTGTTTTACTCTCTCTCTTTATCATGATGTACCAAGAGGATAGTTAAAATGATTGATGAGGATTATTTTATTATTTTCGTTTTTTATTATTTTGGTTGTTTGTATTGGGATGTTGTTAAAGTTACGGGTTAATTGTTAAGGTTACGAGTTAATTGTTAATGTTACGGGTCAATTGTTAAGGTTATGAATCCTCTCTCTCTCTCTCTCTCTTTTATTAAAATATAATGAGGGTTATTTTATTATTTTTGTTTTTCTCTCTCTCTTTATCATGATGTACCAAGAGGATAGTTGAAATAATTGATGATGATTATTTTATTATTTTCGTTTTTTATTATTTTGGTTGTTTGTATTGGGATGTTGTTAAAGTTACGAGTTAATTGTTAATGTTACGGGTCAATTGTTAAGGTTATGAATCCCCTCTCTCTCTCTCTATCATGATGTTTCTTTGATGATATTGAAATGGTTAAAGAGGATTATTATTTTATTATTTTTATTTTTTATTCTTTTTGTATTTTTAGAATATTCGTTGTTAAGGATAATGGTTGGTTGTAAAGGTTATGCATTGATTGTTAAGGTTACGGGTTGATTGTTAAGGTTAAGGGTTTGTTGTTAAGGTTATAGGTTTGTTGTGTAGGTTACGGATTTGTTGTTAATGTTATGTGTTTAATTGTTAAGGTTACGTGTTTAATTGTTAAGGTTACGGATTTAATTGTTAAGGTTACGTATTTAATTGTTAAGGTTACGGGTTTAATTGTTACGATTACGGTTTATTAATTGTTAAGGTTACGGTTTAATTGTTAAGGTTACGGGTTTAATTGTTAAGGTTACGGGTTTAATTATTATGGTTACGGTTTTAATTGTTAAGGTTATGTATCCCTTCTCTCTCTCCCTCGTAACTTTAACAATTAAACCCGTAACCTTAACAATTAAACTGTAACATTAACAATTAAACCAGTAATCTTAACAATTAAACCCATAACCTTAACAATTAAATCGTAACATTAACAATTAAACCGTAACCTTAACAATTAAACTGTAACCTTAACAATTAAACCTGTAACCTTAACAATTAAAACCGTAACCATAATAATTAAACCCGTAACCTTAATAATTAAACTCGTAACCTTAACAATTAAACCGTAACCTTAACAATTAATAAACCGTAACCGTAACAATTAAATTGTTAAGGTTACGGTTTAATTGTTAAGGTTATGGGTTTAATTGTTAAGATTACCGGTTTAATTGTTATTGTTACGGTTTAATTGTTAATGTTACGGGTTTAATTGTTAAGGTTACGAGGGAGAGAGAGAAGGGATCCATAACCTTAACAATTAAAACCGTAACCATAATAATTAAACCCGTAACCTTAATAATTAAACTCGTAACCTTAACAATTAAACCGTAACCTTAACAATTAATAAACCGTAACCGTAACAATTAAACCCGTAACCTTAATAATTAAATCCGTAACCTTAACAATTAAACACGTAACCTTAACAATTAAACACGTAACCTTAACAACAAATCTGTAACCTATACAACAAACTCACAACCTTAACAACAAACCCTTAACCTTAACAACCAACCCGTAACCTTAACAATCAATGCATAACCTTTACAACCAACCATTATCTTTAATAACGAATATTCTAAAAATACAAAAAGAATAAAAAACAAAAATAATAATCCTCTTTAATCATTTCAATATCATCAAAGAAACATCATGATAGAGAGAGAGAGAGAGAAAAGAATAAAAAACAAAAATAATAAAATAATAATCCTCTTTAATCATTTCAATATCATCAAAGAAACATTATGATAGAGAGAGAGAGAGAGAGGATTCATAACCTTAACAATTAACCCGTAACATTAACAATTAACTCGTAACCTTAACAATTAACCCGTAACTTTAACAACCTCCCAATACAAACAACAAAAATAATAAAAAATGAAAATAATAAAATAATCTTCATCAATCATTTCAACTATCCTCTTGGTACATCATGATAAAGAGAGAGAGAAAAACAAAAATAATAAAATAACCCTCATTATATTTTAATAAATAGAGAGAGAGAGAGAGAGGATTCATAACCTTAACAATTAACCCGTAACATTAACAATTAACTCGTAACCTTAACAATTAACCCGTAACTTTAACAACATCCCAATACAAACAACCAAAATAATAAAAAACGAAAATAATAAAATAATCCTCATCAATCATTTCAACTATCCTCTTGGTACATCATGATAAAGAGAGAGAGAAAAACAAAAAGTAATAAAATAACCATCATCATATTTTAATAAAAAAAGAAAGAGAGAGAGAAGGGTATTATGGTCTTCACATGTTTTAATGTCTTGGGTTTTGTGTTTTGGGGGCTCAGAGAACAAATTCTTTATTTTTAGGGGTAAAACTTTTGTGTTTTGGGGGCTCAGAGAACAAATTCTTTATTTTTAGGGGTAAAACGCCCATTGACCAAGTCTTAGGGGTGGGAAGCACGTTCACTTGGCTTTTGGGGGCTGGAAGCAATTTTCCCATTCTCATAACACGTGAATAAAAACAATATTGATCTCAGGTAAATTATTGATTACAATTAATATTAGTGTGTGTAAAACTGTAAATATTTCTATAACCTTGTCCCTGTACCCTACCTTTTACGAACTACTGTGTCATGTACTGATACTCGAACCTGTTTCCATGAAACATAGATACACATACATATTGTTTCTCATTGTTCATTATTTCCATTTATATGCGAGGACAGTGGACACTAGGTCGTTTGTCTCACTAGCCTTGTGTGAGAGTCCACATATTGTGGATGCCAACATTGTTCACCATGGAATTTGAAAGGTGTGCAACCTTAAAGGTTTCAGTTACTGGGAAAACTGACATAATGCTTTAGAGGGTCAGGACTAATGCTGTATAAATATTTACATTAAGCTGTTGCTGTATGTCACGAGCAAAATTGTGCCTCGAGTTCAAGT
>NC_033799.1:6509795-6554052 GCF_001876935.1 Asparagus officinalis | reverse complement strand
GTGAGAGTGTCTACCAGAACGATAATTTTATTTTCTTCATGCATATATTTACTTTGATTTGAGATTTCTGTCTGGTTCATGTTCAGAATTATATATTGAAATGGTAACTTCAAGTTGATCAAATATGAGTGATAAAATACATATACTGGTGCATCTTCCTTTATGCACCTATTATTAATTAAGAATTATGTTCTTTCTGTTCTATTTGTAAAAATAGCAATTATGAATATATTTAAAAGGTCCCATTTGGCAGACGTTTCAGACATGTTTCTGAAGTAACCTTTAAATGAATAGATAATTTGGAGTTCTCTAGGAACTATATAAATATTGCAAAACATCTCTTTTATTTTAGAATCATTTTTGACTGAGCTCATGTGTTCAACTACTTCCTCTTCCATCATTTTTTTAACTCCCTCCGTCTTCTATCACTCCCTCCCTCTCCCTCCCTCTCTCCCTTCCTCTCCACCTCCGTTCACCCGTGAAATATGATATCAGCTTTTTTTTTATCATTGTTTACTTTAAATATTTTATTCCGACCCTTATTTATTGTTGGGATAAACCCGGGGCCTAATAGAGTAAGGTCTCGGTGAATAGTAGAACAAAAGTAATAAAAATGAACATACAGATTTACATGGAAAACCCTCTAAATAAATTTGGGGTAAAAACCACGGGCAATGATAGAAGAATCCACTATGAAGAAAAACTTAGGAGTTACAATCTCTCTTTTTACAAGAAAAAACTCTCTTTATTTTTTTCTCTCACTCTTCTATATGAGGAGTTGTTTCTGAGATAGATTTATCTTGAAGAGTTTTGGGCCTATTTATAGGCAGCTGAAATCACTATACATTAATTTTATAATATTATTTTATTGTGAACTTTTCCTCATTTCAAAATATGCGGATGCTTTCGGTGTGAATTATTTAGCGGGACCCACCCACTTTTTCTTTTTTTAAGATTTTTTATTGACAATCTCTCACTTGAAGATTTGATTGAGTATCAATCATATCTTCACACCATTTTTTCTATCTTGCTATCTTCATGTTGTTCACGTCTCTAACAAATCACAAGAGGATCAGCACCAATTAAAATTATTAGTATTGATTGACAAATCAAAAAATCTGCTAGGTTGTCTTTGGTGTGAATTTTCTGCATATCCATTGTTCCTTCTTCTACTTTCTCACGAACGAAGTGGTACTGAACTTGAATGTGTTTTGTCTTTAAATAAAAAGCTAGATTTTTTGCTAAATGCAAAGCACTCTGATTGTCACAAAATAGAGAAATCTTTTTTTGTTCATGCCCGAGTTCCTCCAGCACCATCTTTAACCATATCGCATCTTTACTAGTTTGTGTACCTGCTACATTTTTTGCTTTTGTTGTTGAAGTAGTCACAACTGACTGCACTTTTAAAATCCAGCTTACAACTCCGCCAGCAAGTGCAAATACGTAGCATGTGGTGAATTTGTAATTATCACGATCACCTGCATAATCAGAATCAACATATCAATTGACAATAAAATCTGATCCCCCATAACATAATGCAACACTTGAGGTTCCCTTAATGTATCTTAGGACCCTCTTTATAACATTCTAATGCTCTTTACCAGGATTTGTAATGTATCGACTAACCACTCTCACCGCTTTTGCAATGTCTGGTCTTGTACAAATCATAGCGAAGATTAAACTTCCCACTGCTGATGCATACGGTACTTGAGACATCTCCATCCTCTCTTCTTCACTGCTAGGACTCATAGTGGAGAATAACTTGAAATTAACAGGAAGTGGAGTAGAAATTGATTTACAATCTTGCATGTTAAAACATCGTAAGATTTTCTTCAAATAGTAAGATTTTCTTCAAATAATTCTTCTGAGAAAGCCAGATCTTCTTATTAATTCTGTCTTGATAAATTTGCATCCTTAGAATCTTGTTTGCAGATCCTAAATTTTTTATTTCAAATTCCCTAGCCAACTGTGCCTTTAATTCTTTGATACGATCTTTGTTAGGGCCTGCAACCAACATGTCGTCAACATACAACAATAAGATAATAAAGTTATTTTTATCAAACTCTTAAAATATGCATAAGGGTCTGAATTAAGTCTGTTGTATCCAAGGCTCATGATGAATGAATCAAATCTCTTGTACCAATACCTTGGCGTATGTTTTAGACCGTACAAAGATTTGTTTAATCTGCAAACCAAGTTATCTTTTTTTTTTCTTCAAAACCTTTTGGTTGGAGCATGTAAATTTCTTCTTCAAGATCTTCATAAAAAAATATTGTTTTTACATCTAGCTGCTCTAGATGTAAGTTAAATATAGCGCTCATAGCCAGGACTATTCGGACTGTTGTAAGTCGAACTACAGGAGAAAATATTTTATTAAAATCAATATCTTCTTTCTGAGCATATCCTTTTACCACCAATCTAGTACGATATCGCTCCACTTGATCATCGCCATTTCGCTTGATCTTATAGACCCATTTATTTCTAATGGTCTTTCTTCCTTGTGGCAGTGACACAAGTACCCAAGTATTGTTCTTATGGAGAGCTTTAATTTCTTCTTGCATTCATGTCATCCACAAATATGCATCTGTACTATTTATAGCTTTATGAAAAGTTGATGGCTCTCCATCCTCTGCTAGAAGACAATATGCAACATTACTCTTTCTAATATACTCTGAGTGCCAAGTCGGTGGTCTTCTCTCATGAGTTGACCGTCGAACTTCTGGAACCTCGGACTCGACTGGTTCTTGTACATCATGCTCCGGTATTGCTTCAGATGAATTTGGATTATTTTCTACCTGAACAGCTATAGTTTCTGAGTCCTTCCTCGAATTGCTTTTTTTCTTCACTTTGTAGTTGATTCTCTACAAAGATAACATCTTTGCTGATGATAACCTTACGGGCAGTGGGATCCCACAAACGATACCTCTTTACTCCATCAGCATATCCTAAGAATATGTATTTTCTGGATTTTGAATCCAGTTTTGTAATTTCTTGGGCATTGTACATTACGTACACTGGACTCCCAAATATATGGAGGTTGGAATAATCAGCTGGCTTTTCAGTCCACATCTCCATCGTCTTTAACTGTATTACAGTTGATGAAGACCGATTCATCACATAACAGATGATTTTTACTGCTTCCATCCAAAAAACTTTATCCAGATTTACAATTGCCAACATAGCTCTTGTTCTTTCCAACAAAGTTCTGTTCATCTACTCCGCCACTCTATTTTGTTGAGGAGTATAAGCAGTACTGAATTGTATTTTGATGCTTTCTTGCTTGCAGAATGCAAGAAATTCATCGTCTGTGTATTCTCCTTTATTATTTGTCCTCAATCATTTGATCTTCTTTTCAGATTCAAGCTTGACTCACGCTTTGCAGGCTTTAAATGTTGAGAACACATCCGCCTTCTTTTTGATTGGATACACCTAACATCTCTTGGAATAATCATCAATAAATGACACATAATATTTTGCTCCTCCCATGGATTTAACTGGTGCTTGCCATACATCGGTATGAACTAGTTCCAGAATAGCCTTACTTCTAGAACTCGATATGTTGAACTTCAGTCGATGCTGTTTATTTGTAACACAATACTCGCAAAAGGGAAGAGCTATCAAATTAAGTCCAGGAAGCAGTTTCTAATCGGAGAGAATCTTCAAACCTCGTTCTGATATGTGGTCTAGTTTGCGATGCCACATCATGGTTTGTTCTTCTCCACGGCTAGTTGATGTCACACATGAATCAGCTTCCTGTAGGGTCTCTCCCTTGAGCATATATAGATTTGCAGCTATTTTTTCTCATTTTATCACAACAAGCGTCTCTCTAACAATCTTCATGATCCCGTTTTCGATATGGGTCTTGCATCTGAGCTCATCTAATTGTTCTAAAGACAATAGATTCTTCTTCAAGCCCTTCACATGTCGTACATCTTGAATGGTACGTATTGTACCATTAAATATTTTGATTTTGATAGTGCCAATACCAGAAATCTCCAAGGCATGATCGTTGTCATGAATACAGATCCTCCTGAGATAGGTTCATATTTGTGAAACCATTCTCTTCGGGAGAACATGTGCCAGGAGGCTGCTGAATCTAGAAGTCAGACATCAACAAATCTTTTTCTGTCTTCATCAACAATGGTTACTCCACTGTATAGAATTTTATTATCATCTGACGTGCTGACAACGCATCCTTGAAATGTTGATGGCTCTGAAGACTATTTATCACCACTCTTCTTATTGTGTTAGCACTCCGATTTTACGTGCCCCCTTTTTGCTACAATTGTAGCATTTGATATTCTTTTTACTTCTTGATTTTGATCTATCATGGGTAATACTCCTACTGGAGCCACGTTTCGTTGATCTTCCTCTCGTCACCGATAAGACCTCCGCTTGTTGCGAACTTACCTGCTTGTCGTTCTTGTTCTTGCGTCGATTTTCTTCCTCTAGAATAGCGACTGCAACGTTGTCGAAGACTAGATTGTCCATGAGGACGTTGTTTATTAGGTTGATGATGAGCTGATCATACGAGTCAGGTGAGCTCTGAAGTAGAAGTTCTGCACGTTCATTCACACCGATTGTATGCCCTAACGTTGTGAGTTAGAAAAACAGTATGTTTAGGATGTTGATGTGGTCAGTCCTCGATGTAGATTCCGCCATCCTCAGAGTGTAAAGTATCATTTTTAAGAAGATTTTGTTATGCATAGATTTTGCCTCATATAGCTTTATTAGAGTATCTCAGATCTCCTTTGCTGTCTTTTTCTCTCTATGCTTGACAGCACCCTATCTGCTAATGCCAGATAGAGATTTGTAATAGCAATCACGTTTATCTCATTCCACTTCTTATCATCTGTAATGTCATCTGACCTTACACCGATGATCGCTAGGTAATTATCTTTTCTCAAAATAGCCTTTATCTTCAACTTTCACAGTGAGAAATTACTCTCATTGAATTTCTCGATCTCGAACTTCGCCGCCATTGCTTCTACCACGAACAATAACTTCTTAATATTTCACGTAAACAATAACTGTATTTATGAACAATAACCGTATTCATGAATAGTACTATACTTGTGAATAGTATTATATTTATAAATAGTACCATACTTGTGACAAAGGGTAAATGATAGTCTAACTTATTTTCTGATGTGGATGATCCATCTTTGGTGGCAGCCATAGAGCATACGATAAATAGATACAAGCATCCTAAGCCTGGTTCTGATACCACTTGTTGGGACAAACCTGAGGCCCAATAGAGCAAGGTTCCGACGAATAGTAGAGCATAAGTAATAAAAATGAACACACAGATTTACGTGGAAAACCCCCTAAATGAATTTGGGGTAAAAACCACAGGTAAGGATAGAAAAATCTACTATGATGAAAAACTTAGGAGTTACAATCTCTCTTTTTATAAGGAGAAACTCTCTCTATTTTTTCTTTCTCACTCTTCTATATGAGGAGTTGTTTCTGGGATGGATTTTTCTTGAAGAGTTTTGGGCCTATTTATGGACAGCTGAAATCACTATGCATTAATTTTATAATATTATTTTATTATGCACTTTTCCTCATTTCAAAATATGCGGCTGCTTCCGGTGCGAATTATTTAGCGGGGCCCACTCACTTTTTCCTTTTTCAAGATT
Organism: Asparagus officinalis; assembly: GCF_001876935.1. Lineage (NCBI taxonomy): Eukaryota > Viridiplantae > Streptophyta > Magnoliopsida > Asparagales > Asparagaceae > Asparagus > Asparagus officinalis. The sequence goes on along the minus strand of NC_033799.1, from coordinate 6,548,410 downwards.
TTCGACTGACATTTACTTCATCAACTATGTTTATGACTAACCATTGCGAATATGTTTAACCGCTTCCATTAATTAGCTTTGGATATCATATTTTTTCAGCATCAGAGCAATCTGTGGACTGGATTCAGAAAGGAATTGTGTTCATGGTTCAGATTCTCCTCAATCTGCTGCAAGAGAAATTTCATTTTTCTTTGGAGAAATATCAGGTCAGTTACTTTGTGTGTACACTTAATACCTTGTATGTTTATTCACATACACAACCTTTTCGCAAACATAACCCTCAAGCCTACTTGACATATGAATTCTTCTTAGCCTTTCATTTGGAATGAAAGTCTCCATTCTTTATTAGAAAGCACACTCAGATTTTGATTCATCTCATAGTAATATGGTCATGGCTTATATGACTGGATGACATCTTAACATTTACCCTCCTCTTTACCGTCCGGCCCGGGGAGGTATTCTATGGCTGATCACCATGTATGAAGCTCAAAGTTCTAGGTATTGATCTTATGCTTTTCATAAATTCATTTTGATTGTTCTTTGCTTGAAATAATAAACTTGTGTGAGCGAAACCTCTATGCATGGTGACAGAGGATGCACAATGGAAGTGGTCCATGTGGTGTCCTGTTCTACTTATATTCTCATCACCACCATCATCATAATCATCATCATCTAAATCTTTTGCAATTATGGAATACAAGGCTCTTTGAAAGGTAAAACAAAATTTTAGATTTAGGTGTTTTTACCAGATGTCAACCCTTCAATTTGGTATCGCAACAAATCATAATAATAACCACAGATTGATCAAGAAAGAACACAAACAAAGAGAAAGCAACCACAGAAATACAAGGATATAACTAGGTTTGACAATCAATGTGCTACGACCTCAGAGTACAACCAGGTCAAGGTTCCACTAATGATTTCAATCTCTCAAATCCTAATTTCACATCCCTGTCATCTCTATTTTTCTCTATTTTGGACACAGAAAACAATAGGCGACTGAAGATACATATTTATTACATAGGGTTTCTGTCTGTAGGGCCGAAAATACAAAATACAACCTCATATACAAACACTAAATAGTCTCCTCCAGGACCCCTGCAGTCGGGATGCAATTATGTAGGTGTCCACTTCTGGGTTCCATTGCTCCATGTAAATCAGGCTCCACAAACAATACTTGGTGCCAAACTTCATGGTTGAGGAAACAATAGAAAGCTCACTTAAATCCTAGAAGCACCACTGGCAATTAGAACAATGTGACCTTATTGGACTTGGGTGATGCAGTTCAATATTTCCAACCATGGAGCAACCTCAAAATTTTTTCTAAACTAGAAAGCCAGTCCAAGCCTATTTATTTTTGCTGGAATCAATAATCAGATTACCATGTACATGGCATACTGTGGCCTTTGACAAACAGTCTCTTCTATGATGAAGCCGTGCCATGTCAGGCACATGTATGGGATGCAACACTTTTGCCACATCATTGCTTGTTTTGTGTACATTTTAGGATTGCTAATGTCTCGGTGTCGTGTCTTGTGATTTCATTCTAGCATGTCTGTATTCCTCTGATATTCGTTTAGCGTTTTAGGACTAATGTGGTGAGTTAGTTATCATGTTAAATAGGTCCATCTGTCTTCAACTATGCCAAAGAGACAAGGTTGATCTGTGAAGGCAAAAAGAAGTGAGATGACTAGCTTTACTCTCTCTGTCTGAAGGCAAAAAGAAGTGAGATGACTAGCTTTACTCCCTATGTCTAAAAGTGAAGAAAATATGACTGTTTAGACCATAAATTCATAGTTACTGCAGTTCTCAGATTTTTAAATAGATGAATATGCCTTTTTAAGTAGATTTTGATAAATCTTTTGGAGGTATAAGAACTACACAACAACAACAACAACAACAACGCCTTTATCCCAATCTCTTTTGGGGTCGGCTTCATGAATCTTTTTCTCTCATTCAGTTCTTAAGGGTAGTCTCAGTCCTCCATTAAGTTAGCCATTACCATATCCTTTTTAATTGATTCTAACCGAGTTCCCTTAGGCCTACCTCTAATCCTCTTTGCTTCAATTAATTATAATCTTATCACTTGTCCTAACCATGCTCTATTATTTCTTTCTGATTAGCCTTTGGGATCTAACACTCAAATATGTTTTATCAGCCATGTACAAGATAGAACTGCTTTTTATTGTTAAAATTGGAATGGATCTTATTTTGTCTACTGCACCCTCTAATGATCTTTCAATCAGATTTTATGCTTTCTGGATACTAGCAGATGTTTGCTTATTATGGTATTTGTTTTCAAATTTTGTTTTTTTATTTACATTACTGCAACTGATCTAGTGGATAACTGTAGCGTTATTTTTTTATTGTCACATTATTTTTTACTTTGTTTCTGCAGGTGATGCTGGTTCAATACATGATGAACTGTAGAACTTGATTTAACTCACGTATTTGCCGACAGTCAAGGTTGCTGGGGACCTCCCTTTTGCAGGCTATTATGGCTGGAGTGTATGCTTTCTTCTTCTATTAAGAGTTTAATATTGTTAGCTTTTGATTTATCTTTTTACAAACCATTTGTGCTTTCTTTGTTTGCTTGACTACTTTGTGAAGGCTAAAGATCGTATGATGAAATTTTCTTTCTGCTTTTTCATGCAAACTATTTTTTATACGGATGCAGAAGCATCTAGTTATGAATTTTGTTGATGCAGAAAAAAAATGGTTTCTGACAACTGTACACGTCCAGCAAAATACTTACCTTGATCCCCTGACTATATCAGCTGTTATTATTCACACATTGCTCTATGACCCAAGTCTGACTTGACTGAAATTAAGGGAAAGAAGAAACTCAAACTGATCTTTGATAGACATCCCTTCATGAATACAGATAGAACAGAGGGTTATTCTTGAAAGATTTCTGGTTAGTATTAGGCAAAAAAGTGGAAGGTTGGAGACGGTCAGTCACGGCTTTCCAAATTATGTGATATACATTGTTAAGTCATAGCCCACCAACTTAAGCTTTGGAATAGAAATAGTAGCATGGCATGGGAATTGGCACTAGGCTTCTAGAGGTCTTGGGTCTAAATATATTTACCCACATCCAACTGTTCTGTCTTTCTGAGCGATTCATCTTTTTATTGAAGGATTTTTCACATTGAGTGAAGGGAAAGGCCCATGTATGGAAGAGTTAAGATTGTTAGATGTACATTATTTTACCACAATCCACAAGCTTTTGTATAAAGTCATCATCGGGCATGCCTTCCTAATATTTTCTTCTATATCATTAGTTTCTATGGATGAGTTTCTTATTGTGTTCTTGAGTGCTTCTTTTCCCTTTTTCTTTTAACTTGCTTTTTTCAAAAAAAAAAAAAAAAGGAGAGGCTGAGAAACAAAAAAGTATTGAACTGTGCCTCTCGCTATTAAGTGAACATCTGATTACTACATGGTAGCAGTGCTTTTCTTGGTTCTGGCTTACCAAAAAGAAGCAATAATTCATGGAATCTTTTTTTGTATTACTTGGGTACTATCAGATACCAGAAAATAGGAGAATTGTACCTTTTCCACCTACGTATTGCACATAACTTGCGGTATGGGGGTTACATGTTTAGTACTGTTTCTGTCATTGCATTTCAATATTTGTTACCCTTGGATGATTTGGAACTTACTTGTGACTCAGGATCAAGGCATAGTATATATTTAACTGGTTAAGAAGAAGAAAAGAAACCAATATTAGGAGGAAACAGTATGGTTTTATATAATGTTGTAACTGGGAAATTTTTGTAGTTCACTCTCTGGCTTCATGTTGAGTTTGCTCGACCAATGTGGTATGTTCCTCTGCTTGCTAACCTGGCTTGCTCCTCCTCCTGCCCATAGTTTCGGCTGTCATGCACTATCACCCACTGAGACTGTCACCCCTCAAGCTCACAATTGGTCATATAAATTATTCGATACAACACATCAAACGGGCACTTTCAAAGTTAAAAAAGTTTTACATCATATGATGATGATGCTCAAAGTTAGTTCTTCCATACAACCCTTCCACTTTTGGAAACATCTTTGTCCTTTTGAAGGTGCATTGGCCCTTCAAAAATCCTCGGTAGTCTTGTGTTGACAAATCACATGGCTTCTTTGCCAATTATTTCTTAAATTGAGGCACCTAGCCGCTTCTTACTTTACGAACCTTCTCTCTCTCTCACAGTGAAACTTGCATCTCGGGGAAGAAGAGTATGCGACTAGAAGACCACATGGGAAAGCTGTTCATCTCTTATATCTAGATAAAAGAGTTCAATCCCTATGAAACTATGAAGTATGAACCTTCTTTCTCGCTCATCTAGCTTTCATACGTTTGAAGGAGGTTAAGTAAAATACTAAAATGCAAGATAAGATTTGAATACCCTAATACAAAAAAGCTGTTCATTCTTGCCTCTAAATATTACCTTTACCTAAAAAAGCAACTAGATACACCTTTTCAAGTAAAAGTCATCATCATATGTAATGTCAACAATGTTTCACGCATCATCTATTTTTTTTATTACTGTTTTCTTGACTTTTTTCTGGATGTTACTGCAAATATAACTTTTACGCTCCTTTCACTTTTACCTCATGAATCCTCTTGTTTTAATTTATTTGGCCGTAATTACTCTTCCTACTTTTGTTCCTGTTGTCTCCAAAATTTTAGACATCCACTCTTGCACTGTGACAGCTTTGTCTAATTGCTGTTACAATTTTGTTACCTTACTGATATTTTGAAGACAACCGTACCTGTAGTCTTACTGGATGTCTTTTATACAAAATGCATCTCTATTTGCCAACCACCTCACAATCTAACTAAAAGATACGTTTAAAAAAAAAATCTTTCTTAAAATATTGCAGTATATTCGTCCAATGAATATAAATATTATCAAATAGAAGGTTGCTTGTGTGCCAAGGATTTTGGAGAGCGTGGACTCACACGTGGAGACGTGACAATCTCAGGGGTTCCATAAGGTTCCATAGATATAATGTATGTCATTAGGCATATAATATGTGAAGTTTGAGGTCAGCAGTGAAATCAATTGATGCCTCTGCCACCAATAGGGGTCTTGAGCTTGGGGGCATGCAGGCAAATGATGCTTTAGGTCCGCAAACCTAGATGACTATTGTCCCTAAACTTGGGGTTAAGCTCACTAATTATAACTGCTGCTCTCGATGATTATATGCACCTGAGTCAACTTCGTAGAACACACGCGTCGGCGCGTCGAGGTGCGATCGTGTTGGAATGACAACGATACGACGCTTGTACTATCGACTGAGGGTGAAATTGTAATTTGATGATGGATGAACTTACTGTTCACATGTGTCTGAATGGGTCTATTGGCTCATGGAATATGGTGAAATATACCAGATCTGTTGAAAGAGTGAATAGCCTTCTCATCAAAGAGTCGGTAGTGTTCACCTACCCCGGTGTTACAGTGTTCACCTACGCCGATGCTACAGTGTTCACCTACCCCTATGAGAAAACTTATAAATACCCCCCTAAGTTTGATTTGTAAGGTATCTCAGTAGCAGATAGAGAAAGAGAAAGATACATATATAAGTAATATCATTTAGAGATCTTAGGAGAGAGTTTGTAAGAATTCTTGGAAAGTATCATTATCAAGAGGAGTGTTCTCTTTTATCTAATTCTTTTGTAACCTCGAAAGGAATATAAAGGAATTGAGCGTCGTCGTTGCACCGTGGAGTAGCTCCGTAAGAGTGAACCTCGTTATATCTGTGAGTACTGTGATTGAATTCGTGTTTGCTGGTTTTATCCTGTGATTCCAAGATCGTTTGGGTGTGTTTTGCATCTCCGTTTGAGGCGTTCTTGTCGGTATGTATCCTAGCAAGATCAAGCCCGAATCTCACATATTACTATTGCCGATACTCTCACTGGTCGATTGTGGCTTTTAAAACAAAGAGCCTGGGGGTTGGCACAGATTCAGCTTTGTTGGGTGCACACACAGTCCAAGCCTAACTCAGCATTTAACCTTATTGAGATAAATGCATGTCATGTTGGGTCTTGATGAGTTGACATGTACATTATCAGCTATGGTCCAATATGTTGGAAATGTGCACTCTTGGGCGAATTCTATAGACGGTAGTTGATTATAATAGATTCTTTGTTCAAATCTTGCAATCTTCAACATATTTACCTATTGCCATGCTCGTCTTCCCATGTACTACTTGCATCCTCATATGCTATGTACATTTTCATGTTAGTGTAAAAGTTATTGGCGCTCGGTGGTTGGTACATTTTGACATTTAACAAAGGGAACTCCAGCTTGCGAGACTGATGTTTTTGTTTTCTTTCCTTTTTCTTTAAGCTCACAAACATGTTTTTTTTTTTTTTCCTTGTTCTCTTAGTCATAGATTTGATGCTAGATTCCTATCGCGACCCACCCCCAATTGCTCCACCGAGCCTGACGCTGGTGAGTAGCGACGGATATAGTGACAATAAGTTGGGGTTGAGGGATGAACTGATGCACCTAAAAATGACACATGGGCTTCAATATCCCTTTTCTTTTGGAATCGGTATGTGTTGTTCTGCACTCTATTATTAGGAGGAGGAATGCAAGCTCAACTGAACACCGTCCTTGAGCAGACACGTGGCCTCCATGCCGTATGATTTCACATGCTTGTTCTTGAGTACTGGTGTACTACAATTTCGATGACTGGGTTCCGGCTCAGCGGTTGATCCCAACCAGCGCTGGTCTGGTTGAAACCCATGCCCACCCAAACCCAGTGAGGACCCAAGAACTATAAGACAAAGCACGGTTCAAACGTCTCCATTTTGCTGCATTCATCCTGTTAATACGCATCTCTTAATAATAGAGCCTCTCTCTCTCTCTCTCTTGTAAGTGATCATCGACATAGCATATAAAAATCCAGTTTACAATTGTCCAATTGGTCTGCTCAGTGCCGGTTCGGTTGGCGAGGGACAAGATCGCATGCTTGAGTCGGACCCGCATCCTACTAACTTTTGGCGCCCATCCATTAGCCCTTTTAATTTATCCCCTTCGTTGTCACCTGCGATGGAGGCTACGAGGATGTATACCGAGATTGGCATGCAAGCGGGTGGGACCTAAACGCCTCTTTTCAAGCAGGCAGTAGAGTCGTCCTGAGAATTTTAACAACAGGAGATTCAATGAATCAGTTTCAAGCAGTTTCCTGTACTGTTCGTGGCTACGATCGTTGATTACTTGCATTTTAGCATGTGGGTTTCCGTATGGATCGTATGGACGTTGTGTGTTTGTGTTGCTAGGGATTTGGCTTCTTTCGGGTAAACAAATTATCTCTTGTAGGGGAGTTTGGGTCCCAACTTGCAGACGCAAGTTGTGCAATGCCCTGTTGTAAATGCGTGGGGAATCTTCATTTTATTGGCATTGTAACTTGTAGTTGTAGGCTTTGCTTAGGATAGTGAGCGTCCTTACCCTCGCTTAGTAACTAGTTGGAAATCCTTTCTTTTTTTTTTACCCTTTTCTTTTATTTGCTTCTTTATTTAAATGTAATTTCCTGTCCAAACTCTTTTCTTCTACAGAAGAAAATTCCTCCCACAATTTTTACTTGAGGCATACTACGCCTCGTATTTGTGCCAAAGTTTATGTCCGAGCTGGATAGATCTCATGACTTGGAAGTCTCTGCTAGAAGGCGTGATGCCTAAGTTTATGTCCGAGCTAACAGATCTCATGACTTGGAAAGGCTCTGCTAGAAATGAGGACGCTCCTGACAGAAATGCATTAGTCGTCGTTGGTAAATGCTGTCATGGTCTTCTGCAAGTTGGTAATATGGCACAGGGAAACTCTCGATCTATTTATAGATTAATAAAATAAACTTAATCGGAGGGGTATATTAGCGATAATGAAATTTGAGAGGTACGAGAAACCAACGTGGGAGATTTGGGGGGTAATTTAGCAAATATCTAGATTTAGGTGGCAATTTGCAAATACAATAGGTTTAGGGGGTATGTAGGCAAAAAAAAAAACCTTTATTCTTTTCCACAGTAGGGTCACAATGATTTTTCTTTTCTTACTCAATTGAAGAGACAAGAGATCATTTTAGTATAGTATTGGACAGTATCATGAGCTTGAAATTCTAACTAGCCCTCTTAACATGATCACAGATCTACAGAAGATCTTATGAACCCTTACTAACCTCTCGTTGTCTTACAGGGAACCTGCATTTAGCTCGCTATGTCTCCTTATTTCAAATGAAGCAATTTAAACCCAAAGCCTCATAATTAAGGTAGTTTATGCTGCCCGTGCCAAGCTCGCCTTACATAGCTCGATTCAAAAGGGGCTCCGTGATTTTCTGCCATACGGTCGCATCCCTGCAGAAGATTTCTATCGGTATTGATCCGTGTATTCGTTTTTGCCGTTGTGCGTAGGACGTCCCGCATTATACAATTACCCTGAACAAAACTGATCACATGATATAATACTACTGTTTTGATAGATATTATTATCTACGTTCGACAACTCTCCGCTGCCTCTTACACATTCTTATCAAAGCTACAGGTATCGATCCCTGGAAACTTCCAGCTGAAAGTTCTTTTAAGTTATTTAAACCCTTGCTTTGATGTATAAATTGCGTCCCTCTTACAGCCACGTAGTCATGCTAGAAGCTGCCCCACCAATGGGCAGCCAGGATCATAATCCACGTGCACAAGTCGTGTCCTTGTCATGCATCCGATCATGATTTCCCGGGGGAAAAGCTGACTTCTTTGTTGGCCTTTGAGAAAGTACTCCTTTACAAAATCCAAGGGGAATATAAAGAGAGAGATCTCTGAACATTCTCTAGACAGCGACTCTAGTCCAAATAGGGAGCGAAAAAAGTAGGAGCCAACTACACTCCAAAAGAGTGGACCACCAGAGTACTGCACATTGCTGAGCTACGTACACTGACAGTTAAGCTGCATGGGCACCACTGTCTGATGAGAGTTCCTTTCACGTGTGCGAAATTTAATCAAAGATCCTTCACCGAAAAAAAATTTATTAGGTCACATAATTTAGTTTATCAGGGAGTTGAATGTGCACAAACCAAACTAATTAGAGGGTTGCATAACTTTGGACATTCATGTTCTATATCTCTGAAGGAAAATACGATCATCTTTAAGACAGTTTAGGTTCATTTAGGATTCACATACAACTATATACAGTGATGTGGTTATATCTAAAATTTATTCTTTCACAAATAGACCTTCTTAATTCATCTTTCTTTCTCTAGTATTTCGCACGTCGATTTTAGAAGTAAATTATCGTAACGGCGCCCAGGCCAGGCGTTATCATATTTGGAGCGATGCTTCCGCCGTGCTTTGTCACAATATTAGGGGAGCTGGACCGCCCTTGCAGCTATGGGATGAGGATTCCTGAGTGTGTTCTGTCTTAGTGGTCCTATGTTTGTTCAACAGTAAGCTTTTAGTCATTCTACACCAAAAAGAATACTTTCTTAGGTATTATTGCTTGTGGGTGATGGTTCATATCATACTGTTGACCCCTGAGATGGTTGCAAAGTTATCTAATTAATCGATATCCAAAAAAAAATTCAGTTTCCAACTGATAACTCAAAAGCAATAATTGTTTAGCGCGTTATGGCCTGAATATTTTAAACAGTTCTGTGGTAAGATAATTTCCTCAGTCACTGCACGTCTGCAAGTGTAAAATAAGTAACTACAGAGTAAAAAGAAATGACCAGTATACTATCTTTTGTTATTTATTTATTTATCTATGTTTGTGTCGAATGGCCTTAACCTGACATGATCTTTTTTGTTACACAAATAGAATATATGCTTTTCTCTTTCTGTATTATAACCTTTGCTTTCCATCTCATAGGGTAGAAGTATTGATGACATTTCTGGTGAAACTTACTGTACAATGACAAAGTTGTATATTCAATGAGCTTAGATCTTTTTCATTTATTAGATTCCTGTTTAATTTGTGATTATGGGGGCACCACAGATGTTTTGTTGTCGTTGAATATGATAATAATCTTTGCTTGCTCATTTTACCTACTCTATTTCTTAACTACTATCATTCTTCTTGATGTATAAGTGGATTTGTCTTGTCCAACATTGTTAAATTGAGATAATCTCACAATTGATACGTTGCACCTCAAAAATAAAAAAACAACTAAACACATTGTCAGGTCACTATCACCTAACCACGACATAATTTAGATAAAGTAAAAAAGAACTAACATTTGTCATATTTACAGATGTGATGCTAATATGAAACTAATTCTACACTAAACTCAAACATTCTTCTTGTTGTAATGTTAAGGATGTTGGTCCATTTTCCCCCTTTCTGCTAGCGCTTTTTTTTTTGGATTAATTAGCATCCACTTTAATTTTTCAGTTTTACTCTGTGATCTAGATGAAGGAAGTTAATATGAATCGTACGAAAACACCATTCAAATGGATAGAAATAAGAGAGGGCGAGTCTTGGCGCAACGATAAGGTTGTTGCCTTGTGACCTGGAGGTCATGGGTTCAAATCCTGGTAACATTCATGTTGTAATGTTAAGGATGTTGGTCCCTTTTTCCCCTTTCTGCTAGCGCTTTTTTTGTGGATTAATTGGCATCCACTTTAATTTTTTAGTTTTACTCTGTGATCTAGATGAAGGAAATAAATATGAATTGTACGAAAACAACTTTCAAATGGATAGAAATTAGAGAGGGCGAATCTTGGCGCAACGGTAATGTTGTTGCATTGTGACCTGGAGGTCATAGGTTCAAATCCTGGAAACAGCTTCTTCGCATGCAGGGGTAAGGCTGCATACATCTGACCCTCTCTAGAGCCCACAATAGTGGAAGCCTCGTGCACTGGGCTACCCTTTTTTTAATGGATAGAAATAAGTTGTTCACATGTAACAACATGAAAGCATTTTTCTTGTTTTCTTTTCTTCTTTTTCCTTTTCTGCTACCAGGTTATAATTTATCATTTGTAACCTCTTACTGAAATAAAAGGACAAAATCCCTAAAGGGTAGAGGATTGTGCATGATAATTGTTATGGTGCTTTCACTCGTCCGAGTATAACTCGACGCCAAGAGCACTTTTTATGTGGTACGCCCCAATCAATTTGGTGGCTAGAGACCAATAAAGTTGATTTTCTCGACTTGAGAGGCGGTACCAGTCGACCTCCTTTATCGAAGGGCGACCTCCTTTATCGAAGACGACTCACCAGGAGTCCACCGACCATTTGACTAACGTCTCACGAGGACGACTCGAAATGTGTTACTTCTCGGCGAAATTAGATGATAACTTCTGGTTCGAGCTTATCCTCGCTAATAACTTGTCCATGTCGCATTTAATATTTATCATGCATCATCATGCCTCTTGCCTCAATTGTCTTTATGACTCATCGGACCACGTGGGTCACCGCCATACTCCATCTCACTTCTCATTTAATGCTGAGGAGATCCTCCCTCCAGTCGCCAACCGACACCTGTAAAGCATAGGCTGACTCAGCTGTCAGCCTGCACTTTGTCACCGCCCTCCTGTGCTTGATCGAAGTGACTAATCTACCCTTTATGTGCCAAGTATAAATACAAGTATTATTCTAACACGAAAGGGGTTCGCAAATCTAATCCTCTTACACATACACTGCACAATTACAAGAACATAGTTCTTCCTTCACCCCATAAAAGGATCAACTAACTTGATCGTTGGAGGTATAACGGGGGAACCAATCCCCGCCCTCTCACGAATTTCTGTATGTGCAGATTGTTCAGTGCTCCTACTCAAGAACCAGTCATAAAGTCAGAGAAGAAAGGGGCCTCTCTTCAGTACTGAACAAACCGATCATAGCCTGGATTAAACTGTGTGATCATATTAACCATCAACAACAACTTGTGCCTTATAGGAAGTACTCCTACAGCCAGTAGCATCCATAGGCCATCATGAAACTTTGCAGCACTTATTATCATCGGAATAACTATTTAACCCTCTGAAAGCATCCATTAGCTGATCCTGATAGTTACTTGCTGTTCCTTTCTTCTAATGCAGCAAAGCCTCTACTTCTCTCGCTAGCGCTTCCAATTTTGCTCTCTCTCTCTCTCTCTCTCTCTCTCTCTCATATTACCCACAAAGTTTTCGAGTTTGGGATTGCAACTATGAGGGTAAGAATTTCAGAAACTTGTAGGCTATAACTAGCAATGATGATGCAGGTTATTTAGGAGGTTGGGTTCTTCATTGCTTTTCCCTTGTAATTTGTCATTCTGTTGATTGGTTTCATTACCTTATGGATTATAGATATTGAGCTGGGTACAAAACAAGCTCAGTGGAAAACAAGAAAAGAAGAGATTTGATGTTGGTTCTTGTTCGTCTCGTCGTAAGTGCCCTTTAACTCCTATGATTTTTTTTATTTGGGAGAGAGCAATAGATGGTGGATTCTGTCCTCTGTTTCTTTCAGTTTTGATTTGTATTGCAGTGGGTTCTATGCAAAAGATTAAAATTTTGAGAAGTGTTTCCCATTTTGAATGGCATATAAATAAATTTTCTTGTTAGTAAGATAACCATTCTCCCTCTTAAGATTTCTTAAGATTATACTTTAACTGATGGTTTCATGTCATCTCGAATTCTAGTAATAAGATCCACAATTCTATTATTTTGCATCTTTTATTTGAATGTAGGACACAGTCTTTTCTTCTTAATGGTTGCAGTGTTTTTTTCTTGTATATTTTTACTGAATAGCATCTCTATCAAGTAGAACTCAAAAGGACTTACTTTGGGACATTTCTATTCTGTCTTTCAGCTGAAAAGCTCAAAATGTTGTTAAACACTGCTAAAAGTTTATGGAAACAAACTTCGTGATTCTGTCAAGTATTATTAAGTTTGATTAGAACTATAGTACTTTGACCCTTTTTCTTCTTTTTTTTTTTTTTTTTTTTTTGGGAGACCTAATACTTGTTTGGTGTCGAAATTTGTTTTTATCATTCAAATTTTTGCTTTTGCTGGAATATTACCCTTGGTGGTGTACTTGGGATATTGAACATAATTGAAGTACTGGAAGTCTATGGAACTTCAAACATTTTTATATGAGTAATCTCCATATTTTGTAAGTTTATTTTCCTAATTTTTTTTATATAACACGGGTCTTTTCTGTAAAGCTAGACTCTATTGATAGGTTTTGAGACTAACCTTCTAGATATATGGTGACCTCCTGCCTTCTCATCATTTTTTTGCCAATATTTTCTAACAGCTTAGAAGGTTAATATCATGCTGATAACTCTCCGAGTAAATGCTCGTAGAATTTCCTTAATTATTCCATTACCACCTTCCAGTCTAAACTTTGGTAAAACGGTCGACCTAATTTTTTGACTGAAAAAACTAAAAGGGTGATGAATTCATATTACCAGGTGTTCTTTCCATTGACCGAATAATCTAATTCTAACAACCTAATAGAAGACATCCTTCGTGGTTTTCTCATTAGTTATTGCCTTATTGGATCTATAGTTTATAAATCTAACTGCAATGACCTGCTTGTTATTAATCACTGTGGCGCCTTGAAGATCATGTTGTCTAACATCAACATTTTGTACAATTCTGACCATTGTATTTATCTATGATCGATTCGCGTGCAAGGGTTTAAAAACAGGTCCTACAGAAAGTTTGGTCCTAAAATATCCGGTTGCCTTTCATTCAACATTAGATTTGTATGGACAAGGGGGTGAGGGGTATCTGAAAATGTGCGGCAAAATAAATAAATCTCATGGGTAAGTTATGTCAACCAATTGGAAAACAAAAAAGTTACAGTTCTTGTAATTAGCAAAAAGGGGTCATGGTGAAGATTACAATGCACCACGGATGTAAAGCAAATTGGTGAAGAACCCCTCGACTCAAAACTCAAAGCAAATGTCTAGTTATATATTATTATCTGAAGGTCTTTGATCAATAAAATCTTTGAAGCATCCAAGTAAGTGAGAAGCTTTTCTAGGACTAATTAAAATCTAAAACTTAGGGGTACAGCTAATGGGAGATTTCACGTCAAGTTGGCATTAATGGACAAAACACTGATCCATACTGATCTTTGGGTTATTGTCGTATTTGTTCACATATTGATAAAATGCTTCATGTTGTTCACATATTGATAAAATGCTTCATGCTTGAACTCTTTTTTTAATTTGCAGTTCATGGAACTGTTAATCTTGATGGTTATTATATTATTATCCACTCAAACTTAATCCAGTTTTTGTACAGGCACATCTATTCCTGATGATCGCAAAGAAGAATTCAGCGATTGGCCTCAATCGTTGCTTGCGATAGGAACTCTCGGTAACACTGACCTTAGCGAAGAGGCACAAAGACCTAATTCTTCGGAGGACTCACATTCATCTAAAGAGTTAGACTTCTCTCTTGAAGAAGTAATCAAACTACAGAAAGAACTAACAAAATTATTGTCACGCAAGCCAAAGTCTAGCGTAGATGGGTCAGAAACAGGAGGGGAAAGAGCTAATCTTCCATTGAATAGATTTCTAAATTGCCCATCAAGCTTGGAGGTCGATCGAAGAGATTGTGCTAAGTTTTCAGATGATCAGGAGAGTGGAGAGAATAACGGCGACCTGTCACCTGATAGCAGGATTATATTAAGTAAAGCCAAGGATATATTAGCAGACAAACGTAATGCAATTAAGCAGAAATCATTGTCATTTCTTCTTAAAAAGATGTTTGTCTGTAGTAGTGGATTTACTCCGGCTCCAAGCTTAAGGGATCAACTTTCAGAGACAAAGATGGAGAAGGTAACACTTACAAACTCAAATGAATGCCATGTCTTTGTTAAAATTTTGGCAGCCTAACCTTTTGATTTTTTATGGAAATTTCTATATAGTTAGTGAGGATTTTACTTCAAAAGAAGATACACCCTCAAAGTTCTGCAGCAATATTCGCAAAAAAGTACTTGGAGACAAAATCAGTGGGAAAATTGGAATACAAAGACAAGGCACAAGAGAAGGAAGAAGATGGATCTAAATGGGTCAAGACTGATTCTGATTGTATGTTAATTTGCAAAAGTAAATTTAATCAGTCAAGGGGGAAAAACTTCTATTCATGGACTAATTTGATTTTTTTTTTGTTTTTTTGTGTACAGTTATTGTTTTAGAGATCTAGCCGACCATACATACAACTTGAAAACTTTCCAAGGTGAGTCGCCCAAGCTAAGCTTTTTTCTCTAGATTTAACTTGTCTCTTGATACTAATATCATTCGTGATTTCATAGACTTCTATTCACAAATTTTCTTTTCTTTTTTTTTTAACCAGTGATTTTGAAGTGCCAAAATTGACTTGAATGAAACTTTTGAAATTGAAACTCGATTACATGCTATATATGATGCATGATTATACTGGTCTAAATTGGTTTGCAACGCAACCGATAGTTTTTGAGCATGTAAATAACACCATCTCCCCTGAATGGAAGTGAACGTTCTCCTTAACAAGATAAATGCCTTTTAGGTTAAAAATTCCTCTAATCTCGTCATAATCAGATTTATAATTGATGCTTTTAGAAATGATATCACTACTAACTTCTATTTGATTCTTTGTTCTATTGTATCTGAGAAATTAGCTTGAAGAATTATGACTCTTGATACTCACATAGTTCCCAAATTTATACCACTAAGCTAACTCATCCTTTACTGTATCTTCTCAGGTACCTTTGCATCCTGTATTAAATGATTGAGATCAATAATAATAAATATTTGGGGCCAAAATTCTAAAGTGAAGCCTTAGTGGTGCCAGGGATGAAAATTCTCCAAATTCAATATATGACAGTGCTCACAAGAACATGCTTCACAGGGAACTGCTAGATCAAGAGACAAGTTTATCTTACCTTGCTCGTGTCGAAGCACTTCGACAGGCATAAATGTCCTATGAGTTCCCAATATGTTCACTGAATTTATTTTAGAGTGGCCACAAATATGTAATATATGTCCACTGCTGAATTAACGATGTCGTCGAGTGTCTTTTTTTGGGAATATGCAACGTACCTCATGTCCCATTTTTTTTAGCAGCAGATCATGAATCGTTGACATAAATTATTAAATGTGAAGCTATCAAATGAAATAGATACTAGAAAATGAATGAGAAGCAGGCCTGTGTGCTTGAGGTTTTGAGGTGGTGTTATTCACACAAGTTATTTTGCTCATACGACCATGTCCATGATCGACATTGTTAATAATAGAAATAAAAAAATGACACAATGAGCAAGAAAATTTGATGAATTTCTACTTGCTCCTCAATATATTTGTTTGAGATAAGGAACGCTAATAATCAGATACTCTACAAATTAGTGAGTTCGGATTTTGAAGTAGATCCTACATTTTATTGTGAGCTGAATTCAACCTGCAATTTTGAAAATTTTGTGTTGCAAAATGGTAGGTATATCTATCTTTTAGTGATGTTAGATAAATAGATAGAAGATAGACTGGTAAAAAGTTAACTACTTTCGAGTAATATTTCCTTATGCAAAGTACTCTTAAGATTCTCATTAATGCTGAAGTATTTATGGATTCTAATTTTGGTTTGAGTTGTGAGATAGACCCAACATTTTAGAAGAAATTTTTAAAACCGACCCAAATCATGTTTTTATTTTCAAAACTGACCCATTTTTATTTATTTATTTATCAAAATCGACTCACTTTTTGCCACGTCAGCTTAATCTCATTTCCTAATTAGTCGGGGTTGCCAACCCCGACTATTTAGGACAGCAAAAACCGGGTTTAAGGTTTCTAATTGTGGTTTAACAATCTCCTAAACAGTCGGGGTTGCCAACCCGACTGTTTAAGAATAGGATTAAGCTGACGTGGCAAAAAGTGGGTCGATTTTGATAAATAAATAAAAAATGAGTCGGTTTTAAAAATAAAAACATGGTTTGGGTCGGTTTTGAAAATTTCTTCCGACATTTTATTTTCTTCTTCTCTCTTGCCGTTCGTCTTCTTTTTCTCCTTAGTTTTCTCTGCTAATTATTCTACCGCATCATGCTTAAAAAAAACTGAAAAGAATTTTAAAAGCAAAAAATCGAAAAGACCACTGGTCGGTTTCAACTGATGCCTCTAAATTCAACGTGCACTTTTATATTCTGTACGGCGGTACCTTGCAAAAAATCACCAATATGTCACATTACTACAATTTTTCTTTTTCAGAGTTTAGGTTTGATGACCGCAGCAATAAGAATTAAGTGCTGAGTAGTTTCGCCATCTCTCCTGTGACAATGTTGCCTAGATTATTATTTGGATTTGGGCCTTGGGACTTAAAAATCTACGGTTAACTTAAATCCAAATCCTGTGTTTGGGCTTATCGTAGGCTCAAGAATTTTAAGTCAGGTTAGTTTGACATGGGTCCATAAGCAAAAAAAACCCAAAATGCTGTGATGATTTCACTACTACTCGTATGGGCACTTCTACACTACTACAGAGAAAAATATGAGGCCCATTATCTTTATCTTTTTTTTTTTTCAAAATTAAAGACAGTATCCGTCTACTCAAAGCTCAGATGTTCTCTTTCCAGCCAAATTTAGACAAAAAATAAAGAGAGAGAGAGAAGATAATGATGATTTCATTTAGAATAAAGACATAAAAAGAATATATTAACTTAGTTTGACATGGGTACATAAATCGGCATCCTTATATTGACTAGCCACAGAATATTTCAAATCCGTTTACTCCCATAATCACAAAACATTGATTAATTTTCAAGACTGTTATAATGATTTTAAAAATAATTGTCATCTTATACTTCATAGATTATACTAGTATCTAAAACAACTCATAGTTATATATTAAGTTGAAAAATAGTTGTAGATAGAATTGCACCGATACTCTTTGCCTTCAAAACGAACATGAAGGGTTCAAAATTGTTATAGATAAGATAAGTATTCCTAGTTTCATGCATACGTACCAACTTAGAGAAAACTAAGTACAAAATTTTCAACATCCATGAAAATAGAAGAGTTGACTAATACGGAGACCCTCATTAATAAAGTTATACAAACGTTAGATTTAAAAAAATGGTGCTGCTACATGGACCCCAAATAGGAGACCTAAGAGCGAGATATGTGAGGTGTCCCCTACATGATGCATCATACATCATACGGGGGACACCTCACATGTCCCGCCCTTGGGTCCCCTATTTAGGAAGTGAGGCATTTTTGTTAAAAAAATCAAAAATAATGGCTGATCCCTAGTGATTTATCAACCATCGTGCTTTTCCTAGCTACAAACTCCGAGAGTTTTGACTTTCCAGTTGCTTTCCTATCCTAACTTACCCACCCCAAATGGACCGTGTTTACAAATTTAATTTCAAATCTAGATATTTGCTAATTTATCCCCATCCGCTACGGTACCCCTCCGATGTGGTAGAGTTGAGGGGTAAAGTTGCAAATACGATATATGAGAGGGTTATATAGGTCAAAAAAGCTTAACCTTAATTACCTTTAAATCTGACCCTTTTCCACACAGAGAATCACAGTCCTCTGTCGATCACCGACTAATTAATTACCTCATAAAATAAAATAAAAAGTCTCCTCCTGCAGTCTCTCTCTCTCTCACTAGGCAACTGCAAGATCCAGCTCCAACTCACTCTCTATCAACAGATTCTAGAGAGAGAAACTAGAGAGAGAGCGAGAGCTCTCCAAGATCTCTAATGGCGTCGATCGATCCTCACCTCCTCCGCCTATCGTTCGCCTTCTTCCTCCTCCTCCTCCTCCTCTCAGTCAACGGTTCAGTTCACGAGTACACCGGCCAAAAGTTCTCGGCGATCGGCAATGCCTTTGTCCTTCACGGCGGCAGCGAGGGGATCTACGCCTCCGCCCCCAACCCTAACGCGTCCTCCGTCGCCGGAAACGGCGATTCCTTCATTCGGTAACCTCCTCAGCTTCGAATTCACGGGTCGATATTTTAGATCTGGGCGTTGTTTACAGTGTTTTGTTAGGATTCCTGCGGTTTTTTGGAGAATTACTCGACTAGGTTTTGCGTGATGAGATTTATGAGTAGGATTGCGGTTGGATCTGGAGAAGGAGCGAGAGATAATCTTTCTAACTTTGTTTAGGCGGATTCAGATTTAAATTTGTACGTTCGAGTGATTTTAGGTTAATTAAGAAAATTTTCAGTAGATAATTTTTAGTTAGGTGTGTAATTTTCATATAATGTAGCGCTGATTGCTGAGCATAGTGGAGAATGAGCTGGAATATAGTGTTAGAAGCTGGGAATGGAGTTTAGATACCTGGAGGTGTTTGTCAATTGGAGGTATAGATTGTGCAAATTTCAATTTATAATTCATTTGGCTTTTGAGAGGAATGTAGGTATGAGATAAGGTTTGTATGATTGGATGTTCGATGCCACTAGGTTTCGGAGCTAAAATTAAGTTATATTAAATAAATGAAAAAAATTAGGGCAATGTTGACTCAAATTTCCCAAACGTTTGACCCATATGCAGCCTTAGAAGTTAGCTTTTAAGTATTGTGTAATGAATGATTGTTGATTGCAGTTCATTGAAAATTTCTACAATTTCTGATTCCAGAATTTTTTTGAATGTACCTTGTATATGTCTGTGAAAGTGTCACCCGCTTAACAAGCGAATGACGTGGATGCATAATTGAGACAATAAGCGGGTGACAAATTGATTTTTGAGGCAGTCAATGTTAGACTCAATATCTTGTACGTAGAGGTGCTAGATGTTGCAATAGAATGTCTATCTAATCACTATTTGTTAATTTATATGTACCAGTAGGATATAATAAAACGTCGAAATTAGCAGATCAAGAATCCTGAACTTTTGCATAAATAATTGACATTGTTGAATATGAGTAAGACATCATGATACAGATGCTGTCACTGTTATCACTGTGAAACTTAAGGTCTTACGAGCTTGGGTGTGAAGCTCATAACATTTATACCTATAACAGATAAATATATCCGGTTACTTCTGACAATGCATGCAAGGTCAGATTTATCAGATCATCTGTCATGCTAGTACCTGTTAATGGTTTCAATCTACGCAAAACTGGTTATAATCAAAAGAGTTAGTTTCAATCATGGAACTGACTTTAGTTGGTTTGGATACTTGTGCTTGTTGAAGTTGCAGGTTATGAAAAGGTTATTTCAATGCACTTTCAACTTCTAGACTTTCATGGAAATACTACATCTTATGACACGATCATTTAGCAGGCACTCATGGTATTTCTTTCCATTGTTTTTCTGGATGTTGTCAGATTTGAAAAGATTACTTTCAGAAGACCAGAACAAGCTGCTGAGGCCTCTAAAACCACCGACTCCACAAAGGTGCAAGCCATTATTTTTGAAGTAGAGGACAGAGAAACACTTGGAGGTTCAGCTTATGGTGGTCAGAAAGCTATTTGTTGCACTCCTGATCTTGCAAAATTAGGCGTTTGTACTGAAGGTACACTCATTTACCGGCCTTCCACTCAGAACATGGACTGGCCTCAATTGTTTTCTGCTTCCTTCGAAGGGAAAGACCTTACTGCAACCCTACCCTCCAAAACAATACCAATTACAAAAACTGGGATGTATAACCTGTATTTCATGTATTGTGACCCACAACTAAATGGCTTGGTTGTTGAAGGGAAAACCATCTGGAAGAACCCTACTGGATACCTGCCAGGTAGAATGGCCCCTCTGATGAATTTCTATGGATTCATGTCTCTTGCATTTGTTATACTTGCAGTCTTTTGGTTCTCTCAGTATGCGAAGTTTTGGAGAGAGGTACTTCCCTTGCAGAACTGTGTCACACTTGTCATTGCATTGGGCATGTTTGAGATGACATTATGGTATTTTGAGTATGTTGAGTTCAATAAAACTGGGATCCGTCCTAGGGGTATCACCTTTTGGGCAGTAACGTTTGGTACAATTAAAAGAACAGTAGCACGTGTTGTCATGCTCATGGTTTCAATGGGGTTTGGCGTTGTAAGGCCTACACTAGGTGGTCTTACTTCTAAGGTGATGATGCTTGGGGGCACATTTTTTCTAGCATCTGAGGTTCTTGAGTTGGTAGAGAATGTTGGGGCTGTAAGTGATCTATCTGGAAAGGCAAGATTGTTTTTGGTTCTCCCCGTGGCACTCTTGGATGCATTCTTCATTCTTTGGATATTTACTTCCCTGTCTAAAACATTGGACAAACTCCAGGTATAACGGGATTATGCTTGATATTAGCCTGGATTATCCTTCATATTAGTTTATTCCGCGAGCTTTTCATGAAGTTAAGACAGCTGTGTACTTTCTCTTGTGCTTAACCCTCAAAAATGTAAAGTACCGGAAATTTTTTATGGCAGGCAAGAAGGTTGATGGCCAAGCTAGACGTATACAGGAAATTCACGAATGCATTGGGTGTGGCTGTTATTGTATCTGTTGGTTGGATTGGCTATGAGGTAAATGTTACTATCTTGTACAAAATATTAGAATAAGGCATATTACTTTCTGAAACAATATATTTTCCTTATGACGAAGATAAACAGAGCTGTCTCCAACCCTATATTCTTACTAATTAGATGCATGCAAGATGCTAACGCATTTTAGTGCTTACGATCAAAGATTGTATATTTTGATTGAGCACCTGGAGCTACATGGGGCATTGGTTTTTTTTTTTTAATGATTCACATCCACCATTCATGGAGAAGGCCACAAAAAGGGCTCTCTATGAGGCCCAACATACAATCAAATGAGCTAAACAGTTATGAATTCTAGTAGAATTTAGCTTCTTGGTATTGCAGTCTAGTTGATCTTGGATCATCAATTGCTTCGTGCTAGATCTTGCAGAACTGCTTTAGTCAGGTTCCCTTTGGTAATTATTCTATTTATGAACATCTATGTTAAAAGTACATTGCCTATAACATAAAGCAAGCTATAAATCAAGGATACTTCATTGAAGGAGCTTCACCTCTGTTGGATATGTTTTAGGCTTGGTAACTGTTATTTGTTACTTGGTGTAATACATAATGATAGATATTTTGACTACTGGAACAAATTATGTCCTTTGAGGAGTTATGACTTGTGTAATTCATAGTTTTATCAATTGTTTTTAGCATTTGATTTGTTGTCTAGTTTATCTAATGTCCCTATGCTATTATATTGTGTCATATATCTATATCCGTGCATCATAAATTGTTGTAAGAGGGATTGCAAAAGTTTCTACGAGTGGTGAACTTACTTAATACTAGCGGGTTCTCTTTGCAACTGTAATGTATAGAAATTTGTAATTTGCAAATATTTTCTTATTGTTACTTCTTACACCATATTGACATGATCCATCTTTTTTAGTTTCTGAAGTGTTCAGCATTCATAGTTTAGATAACATTATAGATGATATATTTATGCATAAAAATAGCTCAGATGAGATAGGGTTGAGGATGTAGGTCTACTCTTTTTTGTATAAATCATCCATGTCTATTATGTGTTATATTAACTCAATATTGTCTTTATGTAGCTCTATTTCAAGTCAACTGATGAGTACAATGAGGGGTGGCAGAGTGCCTGGATAATTCCAGCACAATGGCAGGTCCTCTCCTTTTCCCTTCTCTGTGTGATCTGTGCTCTTTGGGCACCCTCTCAGAACTCAATGAGGTAAAGCCCATGATCCCAAATGATCTTACTGAAGTCCTATAATTCAGTTTTAATTTATTTTATCTTAAGTAACTGTGTTATATCTGCAATTAAAATGTTGGGACTTGTATTGACATCGTATACAAAGAAACCTGAATGTGGTCCAGAAGAATGACAGGTCACAAGAGTTTTCAGGTCAAGTATTTGAGAAGAATAATAATAAATGTCCTGACTCAAATCCAGTCAAATTGATTCTGAAAGATAGTTATCAGGTCTTCTAACTCAAATAATGTTATTTTGTAGGCAACAATATTTGCCACTATGGGTTAATGTGTTACATTTTGTTATTTAGTAGGACTGTTGTTGTCCTAGTTTAGAGTGATACGTTCCCGGGCTGGACATGTGTAACCTTGGACCTAAATCTGGTTTCAGGATCATGTATATTTCTCATTTGGTAAACTCAAAGCAGTACAGTATTAACCTGATACATTATAATAATATTGGGAAGCTAATAGCTAGAAGGTTGTTTTAAGTTTCAATTATACATGTGCGTCACAGATCTTATGTCTTCACATGCTTCTCTTTAGATATGCTTACTCTGGTGATGGGACCGAAGATTTTGACCGAGAAGAGACTAGCCTTTCATTGATAAAGCCTGGACCAATTCCTTCCAAGGACAATCGAAGTTCTTCTCACTCATCGGATGCTAAAGCATCGATGAGCTCAGCGTCAGCTGACTCCCTCAATGGAGACGTTGAAGAAGACAAAAGGGAGTAAATGATGCATTTGAGGAATCCGAGTCTTGAGAAATCTAAGACACAAATCGTTGGGATAGGATATCTTTCACAGAAGTTACACATTGTGTTGATCATTTAGTTGTGTGGTCTTTATTTTTCCCTTCCTTGTAGGCTTTTTCCCCTCTTAACCCCGTCATTGTATCCCATGTTCTTTGTTATAGAACTGTAACTTTTTTGTTACTGCGTCAGATGCTAGAGTTCGTGAATGTATTACAAGTTTTGTTTTTTGTGTCGTCCCAGTAGTATGTTTGTTAGTTGCTACAGTTTTGACGGAAAAAGAAACATGAGGTGCTTAGAGAATTTGTAATATCTTTCTCAGGCGAAGACTTCTAAATTAAGTTCTACTTCCAGTAAAGGCTTTATCTTTGTCAATTTGCGATAAGATCTTGAAACATTCATTTCACAGGACAAGACTATTTCTTTTTTTGTAGAAATCATCAAACATATGCCGAGTTTCAACATCAGGGCTTTTAGAGCAAGTGCAGCAAGCTCCCAGTTGGGAGTCCTAGTCAGCATGCTCTCAAGACCTCTCAAGCTTTTCAAAATAAAAAATTAACAAATTATACCTTGAGAGACACTCCTTCTTTTATGGAGCTCCAACAAGCTCCTAGTTAGGAGCTCCAACAATATCAAAAAAACCCCTCTTCTATTTTAATATTTCACCCATTACGTTCGATTATCATCTCCGCACAATTTCAACGAAAATTTCAACGAAAATTTCAACGAAAATTTCAACGAAAATTTCACCTCAACCAACGCACTCAATTAAAAAAAAAATTCATCTTCTCCTCTCCCTTCGACAACAGACCCAACCCCAAATTCATCTTCACCTCAAACAACTCATTCCCTTCGACATCATCTCCGCTGAAATCGCCGCCATCAAGAATCATCTCCGCCATCATCCATCAAATTCGTCGACATCATCTCCGCCATCATCTCCGCCATCCGCCATCATCTCCGCCATCATCTCCGCCATCATCCATCATCTCCGCCTTCAGTCTCCGATCCCACCCCGAAGTCTCCGATCCCACCGTCGATTTCAATTTTTGGAGGGGGGTTTTTGTAAATAAGCTCCCAGTTGGGAGCTCCCAAGCGCTCCACAAATTTGTGGAGCGCTTGGGAGCTCCGAAGCTGGAGGCCGCCACGTCAGCTCTTGGGAGGTCCTTGGGAGCGCTTCGGAGGCTGTTGGAGGGGGTGAAATCGGAGACTGAGGCCACGTCGGAGCTGAGAGCGGAGCTTGGGAGCTTGCTGCCCATGCTCTTACTAAACACAAGGTGATTCTCAATATGAAACTTCAATATACCGGGTGAACTTGCTGCATATAGAAAATTATGCTCTACTTTAAGCTAGCAGGGACGCCGTTCACTTGTACATCTATATAGATTTGACGGTTAACAAAACGCTTGCAGTGCTTTACAGCGCAGCTGATACCTCTCAATTCAGGTCGATTTGCGTACAAAAAAATTCGATCCAGACTCGTGTCGCGTTGAACGTTGAAAGCAAAGAAAACATGAATGGAGAAAACAGGGAACTACAAACTTTTTAATCTCAACTTGTATACATCACAAAGGAAACTTAAGCTCAGCAGCACTTGTTCCGAACATTTGTACCCCACAAAACCCTGAAGAGGACACGATAACAAAACAACCAACGCCTCGTAATCTCAATGAAAGTATTGCAAAAGTGAGTAAACAAGATAGCACCGGTTTCATCCGCTCTGGGTCAAGTATTTGAGAAAAGGCTCAGCCTTGGGAGCAAGACCTATGATCTCATCAAATGTGGCTAATTCAAAGTCCTCAAATTGAAATGCTGGTGCACAAGTACAACCAACCAAAGAGTAGTGGAGCTCGGCTTCCCTTTTGGGGGCTCTGGTAAGAACACTGCCATCGGTGGAAAACGATGTGATATCCAAAGTAGGGAAGGAGCCGAACCATACGTTTGGAGGAACAGTGTACTGAGGCCGCTGCCCAGCATCAAAATCCATGCCGAGGGCCGTTAGTTCAATGTGACCATCGTCGTGGAGCTCAAAAACCTGGTTAAGTTACAGGGTCAGTGGAAACGACAACATAAGCGCGTATAAAGGAAGGTTTTTGTTTGGGGGCAAATCCTGCAAGCTTCAACGCACTTCTCGCGGTTTTGCACCATACTAGATCAACTTTTTTTACTTCGAGAAAACTAAAATGAACTTTTTTCAGTAAATTACAATGTCTAAAGGAAATGGTTGTGTGTTCACACGTAACACATTTTGGACTATTTTGCACTCGCGTACTTTATAAATCTTCTATATTACCCTCTTTCTCTTTCTTTTTGTAGATTTTTAAGGGCAGCATAGACTCTTATGCAAGATTTTAACATCATCAGCAATACTTTTCAATAGGTCATGGTATTCTATGCGGTTACAAAAGTCGATGGTAGTTTTCTAGTAAAAGAAATTTGTGTTAGTGTTATTCAAAGCCCCAAGAATTCATGACAGTTTAGTGAAATTTACCCTGTTTTCTTACCGTGAGGGGTTCTCCCGAGTAAAAATGCCAGGTTTCAGCGCATGGGATGCGATGTAGGCGAGAGACGCATCCCGATGGAAGCAAGAAGTAAATGGATGTGCTTACAGGCCGATCTACCTTGTCTGTATATAAAAGATATTTGGTCAGAATTCTGTAATGTGCACAAATTAAAATTTGAAGGTCTACCATCAACTAGAGAATCAAACACGAAAATAAGGGATAAATTTTCAAAAACAACCCTTTTGGTTTTTTATTTGTAAAAAACGACATATTTCAGTTTTATTTGCAAAAATCGACCTGGTTTCAGTCGGTTTTTGAAAAAAAGTTTCCGAAACTTCACGGGAGTTCAACTCCCGTGAAGTTTCATAGTTCAAAAAAAAATTTGAACTGTGAAACTTCACGGGAGTTGAACTCCCGTGAAGTTTAGCAGCTTAATTAAAAGCTGCTAAACTTCACGGGAGTTTAACTCCCGTGAAGTTTCGGAAACTTTTTTTCAAAAACCGACCTGGTTTCAGCGCTGAGGCTGAAACCAGGTCGGTTTTTACAAATATTTTGAAAATGGGTTGTTTTTTACAAATAAAAAATAAAAAAGGTTGGTTTTGAAAATTTGTCCCGAAAATAAGAGGAAAATAAAACGGGAAGAGAAAGATGTGATGTTGTGTAGTAAGTGTTAGTGAATATTCACAAGATTGATAAACTCTACTTCAGCAATATTTGGTGCCTGAGAGTTTGCAACAAACAGAGAATACGAGAAAGAACTAGTAGAGTTTCCATAATGGAAGAAGGAGAGAGAACTTTGTATGAAAACCTCCAATTTATAATCTTTTCTCCATCCAATACATATCTCTTATCTGCCCATGATCACACTGTCCCTAATTCTTCATAATTCTTCCAATGCAAGACCATACACTATATCAACACAAACCTCCAATCCAAGGAAATTAAAAATATATATTTAAAAAAAAAAGGATGATCGATACCCAGAAAGATAAACCCAAACCAAACAAAAAGTCAGAAGAAAATAACAAATTAAATCACCAGAGCCAGCAAGAAGAAAAATAACCCGTGCAGGAACAAAACTAACCACCAATGAATAGCTATTAATGAGTACGTTGATCAAACCCGTTCATGGTGCAGCCACCTTAGAACCAAACTAATTAAAACGCCCAAATTTGGTTAAACCCGTTATTTTTTTTAAGGGGCTGTTTGGTTCGTTATTATAAGGGGTGGAAAACTCAGAAAACCCCTCCACGTCAGATTTTTAGCCCTCCACGTCAGTTTTTTTGTTTCCGTACATTTCTTTGTGCCGCTTTGATTCGCTCGGATGGAAGAGGGAAAACTCTGCTGAAATCGCCGCCAACTAAGATTTTTTTCTCTCTCCGATTTTCTTCCCCAACCAAGTAAAATTGATGAAAACTCTGCCACGTCAGATTTTTTTCCTTCTCTGCTTTGTGTCGCCTCGGAAACTTGGTCCCGACAGTGGACCGATCGATTTCGAAATCTCTTTACGAAGTCGTTAACTAACTCCGACTTACGTTGCTTCTCAGCGAGGAGAGTGGCCATTGACACTTCCGTGTCGTCGTCGAAGAAGTGGGCGAGGAAGAGCTTTACAAAAGTTTTCCTTTTTTTTCTATGCGAACCAAACATAAGAAAAATAAATACATTGGTTTCCCACCATTTTTTATGTGCGAACCAAAGCAAAACAATCTATTTCTTAGAAAAGTTTGGAAAACTCAAAACTTGTGTTTCTTTACATGGAATTGCATTTCTCTATATCAAGGAAACGAACCAAACAGCCCCTAAAGAAAATTAAAGGAGAAAAAAAAGCAATTAATATGTAGCGGGTTGTTAATTAATTAGTTTGCTTACATTGAGCAGGCAGTTGAGATTTGGAGAGAGTAATCGAGGAGTCTCGAAAAGTCTCGGAGTAGTAGCCACCCTCAGGGTGAGGCTTCAGATCCAACAGGGCTGCAACCTCTGAGGCTTTCTTCATTGAAGCCATAGAGACCTTAGAGAGAGAGAGAGAGCGATTGTAGAGAGAGAAACTATCAGCCAGGTTTTTTATAGATCGAGTCAAATCTCAATCTGTATTTATAAGAATAAGACGGACAAATTTTCAAAACGGACATGTTTTGAATTTTATTCAAAAAACAGATCTATTTTAAACTTAATTTTAAAAACAGCCCCAGTTGACTGAAATTAGATAGGTTTTTAAAGAAAAAAAGGTTCTCAAACTTCAAGAGAGCTGAAGTGCCGTGAAGTTTTTTATATAACAAAACTTCACGGGACTTTAACTCTCGTGAAGTTTGAGAATTTTTTTTTTAAAAAACGACCCAGTTTCTGCTCAACTGGATCGTTTTTTAAAATTAAGTTTAAAATAGATTTTTTTTTAGAAATTTTTTGGCAAACTGGTTAGTTTTGAAAATTTGTCTTTATAAGATCCTGGAGCTTTGAATCTCCTGTGATGGGTTGACGTGTCCCTATCAGGCTTATGGGGGCCCTACGTGTCGACGGACTCACCTATGGACCGCCTTTTGTGACTTGGGAGATGGTGGGGTCCGTATCGGGGGTTTTGGGTGTCGGGGTGGGTTCGTTTGATTTCAAGGGGTGGACGAAGAGGAGCGCGGGGTTTTTTTAAGGGTTTCTTTTTTGTCCTCGGTCTCCCTGTTTAGCTGGCCGTCGCCGTCTCGTCCCCAGAAGCTTGTGGAAATAATTCAGATTCAAAGACCGCGTGTAGTTCTAGAAGTGGTTGAAATTGGACTAAATAAGTTTGCTTTTGCATTTTTTAAATAATAAAAATAAAATAAATTTTCCAAGTCCCACGACAAAAACTATGGACGCAGACGACTTTTACTTCGAATATGCTTTCTTCAAAATTGAAAGAAAAGATGGAAAATTGTATGTATTTCCTCATATGTCATCTTCGCATTTGCGTGCCTCAACTATTTTACTAGCACTCAACTCATAAAGTAGGTAGATGAGGTGTGTGCACTTTAATCTTTTCTCAAAATTCTAATTGAAAGACGTTAAGGTGTTGCTAAAATAATTGGCGCATAACAGGTGCCGCCGAAAATGTAGATTAAGAGAGTTATATTCGCATTTTACCCAATAAATTTCTTGGGCAATCCTTGAGATTCCGTGGATTTTAAATCCGGGCTTCAATAGATTTAGATGTATGATCGTACGTTGAATTTTTAAGAACTTGGGTTCATGTGTTTGGTCCAGACTCCGCATTGGACTTCGCTCTCCCTTTGATTTTCAAACAAATTTGGGTACTCAATTAATCCAAAAACTTAATCTATTATGACTCATCAGAAACAAAACGAAGCAGCGGCTACACGGCGCTCACATACCCCCATTGTTCCGTACTTAAATATCCTGAATCGTAAAAAATTAAATAGCACTTTGATATCCTAAGTTATGAAAAAACAACACTTTAACATTCCAAGTTGTGTAAAAACTTGACACGTAAATACCCTGTTGTTTTGAGACCTTTACACTTAAATATTATAAGTTATAAAAAGTAACATTTCAATACCCTTGATTGAAAGAAGGGAAAATTTGCAAAATAGACTATTTTTATGAAATATATAGCGAAATAGACCACTTTGAAAAATAATTAGCAAAATAGACCTCTTTTGAAAAAAAAAGAGGTCTATTTTGAAAAACAAGGCTCAGAAAACATACGGGACTACTAGTCCCGTATGTTTAGAGCCAACTAATCACAGATTAGTGACTCGGAAAACATACGGGACTAGTAGTCTCGTATGTTTTCTGAGTAAAAAATTTCACTAATCCGTGATTAAAACATACGGGACTACTAGTCCCGTATGTTTTCTGAGCTGTTTTGCAAAATAGACCTCTTTTTGGCCTGTTGGCCAAAAAGAGGTCTATTTTGCTCCAGGTTTTTTATAGATCGAGTCAAATCTCAATCTGTATTTATAAGAATAAGACGGACAAATTTTCAAAACGGACATGTTTTGAATTTTATTCAAAAAACAGATCTATTTTAAACTTAATTTTAAAAACAGCCCCAGTTGACTGAAATTAGATAGGTTTTTAAAGAAAAAAAGGTTCTCAAACTTCAAGAGAGCTGAAGTGCCGTGAAGTTTTTTATATAACAAAACTTCACGGGACTTTAACTCTCGTGAAGTTTGAGAATTTTTTTTTTAAAAAACGACCCAGTTTCTGCTCAACTGGATCGTTTTTTAAAATTAAGTTTAAAATAGATTTTTTTTTAGAAATTTTTTGGCAAACTGGTTAGTTTTGAAAATTTGTCTTTATAAGATCCTGGAGCTTTGAATCTCCTGTGATGGGTTGACGTGTCCCTATCAGGCTTATGGGGGCCCTACGTGTCGACGGACTCACCTATGGACCGCCTTTTGTGACTTGGGAGATGGTGGGGTCCGTATCGGGGGTTTTGGGTGTCGGGGTGGGTTCGTTTGATTTCAAGGGGTGGACGAAGAGGAGCGCGGGGTTTTTTTAAGGGTTTCTTTTTTGTCCTCGGTCTCCCTGTTTAGCTGGCCGTCGCCGTCTCGTCCCCAGAAGCTTGTGGAAATAATTCAGATTCAAAGACCGCGTGTAGTTCTAGAAGTGGTTGAAATTGGACTAAATAAGTTTGCTTTTGCATTTTTTAAATAATAAAAATAAAATAAATTTTCCAAGTCCCACGACAAAAACTATGGACGCAGACGACTTTTACTTCGAATATGCTTTCTTCAAAATTGAAAGAAAAGATGGAAAATTGTATGTATTTCCTCATATGTCATCTTCGCATTTGCGTGCCTCAACTATTTTACTAGCACTCAACTCATAAAGTAGGTAGATGAGGTGTGTGCACTTTAATCTTTTCTCAAAATTCTAATTGAAAGACGTTAAGGTGTTGCTAAAATAATTGGCGCATAACAGGTGCCGCCGAAAATGTAGATTAAGAGAGTTATATTCGCATTTTACCCAATAAATTTCTTGGGCAATCCTTGAGATTCCGTGGATTTTAAATCCGGGCTTCAATAGATTTAGATGTATGATCGTACGTTGAATTTTTAAGAACTTGGGTTCATGTGTTTGGTCCAGACTCCGCATTGGACTTCGCTCTCCCTTTGATTTTCAAACAAATTTGGGTACTCAATTAATCCAAAAACTTAATCTATTATGACTCATCAGAAACAAAACGAAGCAGCGGCTACACGGCGCTCACATACCCCCATTGTTCCGTACTTAAATATCCTGAATCGTAAAAAATTAAATAGCACTTTGATATCCTAAGTTATGAAAAAACAACACTTTAACATTCCAAGTTGTGTAAAAACTTGACACGTAAATACCCTGTTGTTTTGAGACCTTTACACTTAAATATTATAAGTTATAAAAAGTAACATTTCAATACCCTTGATTGAAAGAAGGGAAAATTTGCAAAATAGACTATTTTTATGAAATATATAGCGAAATAGACCACTTTGAAAAATAATTAGCAAAATAGACCTCTTTTGAAAAAAAAAGAGGTCTATTTTGAAAAACAAGGCTCAGAAAACATACGGGACTACTAGTCCCGTATGTTTAGAGCAACTAATCACAAGGCTCAGAAAACATACGGGACTACTAGTCCCGTATGTTTAGAGCCAACTAATCACAGATTAGTGACTCGGAAAACATACGGGACTAGTAGTCTCGTATGTTTTCTGAGTAAAAAATTTCACTAATCCGTGATTAAAACATACGGGACTACTAGTCCCGTATGTTTTCTGAGCTGTTTTGCAAAATAGACCTCTTTTTGGCCTGTTGGCCAAAAAGAGGTCTATTTTGCTAATTATTTTTTAAAGTGGTCTATTTCGCTATATATTTCATAAAAACGGTCTATTTTGCAATTTTTCCCTTGAAAGAAAGGAGTGCTTTAATACCCAAAGTTGTAAAAAAAAGTAACACTTTGATACCTTCTCTTATAGCTGTTAAGATAATTTCCTAAAAATATCCCATGAGAACTAACAAAAGGTACTAATGTGCCAATTTTTTACAATTTAATATATTAAAACGCTATTTTTTACAACTTATAAGAGTATTTAAGTGTAAAGATAGTGAAACAATAGGGTATTTAATAAGTGCGATTCAGCCCAAAAGCAGTCGCAAACAACGTGACAACACACGTGCGGTTTTAAGTGAGGAAAAACAAACAGAACACCACCACCCGGCAGAAAGAAGACACATATCTTATATTGAATCTCCAAGACATTCAAATGGCATTCAAATCCTTCAAATTCAGAAATCAGCCAAAAACAACCAGATAATAACAGAATAAAAATTAGGAGTTAACTAATACCTTACGCAAAAAAAAACAAGAAAATATGCGCTACTACGAAAGCCACTCTTCCAGCTCAATGTGTACTGTAATTAAGAAACACGTACAGCTGTTACTCCTCATACTTCTCAGCTGTCATTTTGATCAACTCAAGTACCCTGCTTGCTCATTAAAATACATAATATTATATTGAAAGTAGGCTAAATAGCACTTATATGCCCTATTGTCTCATCTGCTTCTCACTTATATACCTACTCGTATGTGGTAGCACGAAAATACCCTAAAGTTTTTTAAACTTGCACTGATATACCCTCACTTAGTTTTTATAGCACCTAAGTACCCTAAATTTATTAAAACTTATACTTAACTACCCTAAAGCTTTTAAATTTGGCACTTAAATACCCTAAACCTAAACTTTTTTTAAGCCTGCACTTAAACACCCCTAGGTTTGCATAAATGAGGGTATTTATGTGCAAGTTTTAAAAAATTTAGGGTATTTAAGTGCTAATTGTAAAGACTTTTGGGTATTTAAGTGCCGCCAAAAAAAGTGAGGGTATATAAATGCAAGTTTAAAAAACTTTAGGGTGTTTTTTCCCCCTACCAAATACAAGTTGGGGCATTTAAGTGTAAAGATGGTGAAACAATAGGGTATATAAGTGCTATTTAGCCTTGAAAGTATCACACTCTCAGCTGTCATTTGCACAGAGCTTAAGCAGCCTGCTTATTATACAGTTTTCACAATTATTCAAGATCATATATCAAGAATAGAAAAAGGGATATACTGGCGTGCTCATATAATGTAGTACTAATGCTATGCAAATTTGGAAGCCTTTGATGTGTCGAATAGCTGTGATCACAAGTTATTTGTACCTACTTGATGATGCAAAACAGCTACCAGATGCATTAATTAGCAAAATAACACCACTACAAGGGACTAAAATCATGCATCGAAGCCTCTTAACCTGTAAATAAGTAGGTATATAACTTGTCGATAAGTCGATGATAAGTTAAGATCTTCTGCAGTTTAAGATATCATGACTAGTATAGAACTCAAGCTATTATAACTGCTTTTAACTTGCTTGGAAAAGAAATGATCGTAGATAAAACCATGAACATGTATCGACATACTTTTAAGAAGTAAATTGCAGAGACGACATACTTTTAAGAAGTAAATTGAAGAGATAAAACCATTAGCTCAGATATAAATTCTCTGCAGTTCAAAGTGGATATGCATTTTACTCCTCAATCCTTCAGAAGAAAACCACCCTCGATATGCAAGGAAGATCTAGGCCCTGCAAGTTCAAGGATCTTGACACAACTAATCAGGCTGTAATTGAAGTACAGAACACCAAATCCCACTTGGATGGCATAAATCTTTAAGAGAATACTAGGACTTTGAACTCTTGTTTCATCTATTTTTGCAGTGGACTCAGTGCATACACATGAAATGGAAGAAACATATCATTAAATAAGTAAAAATAAGTTTACAAGATAATATGGACGTGCACGGTGTGAGAAACCATATACACAATAAATGCTATTTACACGAATAATCTCAAGCATGTAGGAAACAAGATTCAGGATTAAGAGTATGGTTGAACTTACTGATGATATT
Source organism: Asparagus officinalis (assembly GCF_001876935.1). Lineage (NCBI taxonomy): Eukaryota > Viridiplantae > Streptophyta > Magnoliopsida > Asparagales > Asparagaceae > Asparagus > Asparagus officinalis. The sequence continues at coordinate 6,514,654 of NC_033799.1, read as the reverse complement.
TACGTCCATGTACATCTTGCCCCTCAAGGAAGCAAGTGCATATCCTTTCCAGTAGAATGCTGATACTTTTAACGAATCAGTTAAAACAGATGACATTTGCTCTGGAAAAATCTAAAACGGTCTAATTACATAAATTTTTGAAAGGAGACATCTAGGAATACAAATCCATGATGTACCTTGTACCAATCAGATGTCAGTATCCGCTTAAAAAGTGAGTATAAAAATATATTTACACTACAGCTAACTGCTAATTTACTATAGTCCCTAACAGATGGTCAATGTCATCTTTGCAAAAAGTTAAAGAAAACAAAAGGACAAAGTATGACAAAGAGAGTTCGACAAAGAGAGTTCATTATTCAAGTTTTACTAATTCATATATCTCCAACAGATAACATTGTGTATGCTAGTCGTCGCAAAGCAAGGACGTCTGTTGTTTACAATTATCTCCTTCCACTCTAAATTACCAAATAATAACAAATCTGATGAGGAGGACAAAGGGTTCGTCAAATTATTTTCGGTCTGCTGAGTGGTTGTGTAGATCCCTGATTGCATAGGTATGGGTCTGAGATTGAAGAGGTTTGATGAGGATGGAGAGTAAAGCAATGGCCTGGTAGCAACGATGACAACATCCTTATCAACATCGAGAAAGAGGTTCCCAGACACAGTGAAGGGGCATTTCCGATGTATAGCATACTGTGATTTTTCTGTAGGCGAGGAGATTGTAAGCAACTCCTGTTAAATGAGTCCTATAGGGCAAACTCTTTAGCATGACCTTAATAGTGATGGACATGCATTTCAACTACATATATCTTATTCCAGGTAGTTAACTAACAAGCAAACATTTAGTACTCAAGGTTCTGTCGAGTCAAGGGCTTAAAGTAAGAAAGATAACATCTACTAGTTACCAACAACTGCTGTATTCAACATATACAAGTGCATAAATATTATGTTAAAGCATCACTCGTAACTCACAATGTCAAGAGGAAAATATAATTAGCCTGTTGACTTTGTGAATACAAATTGTTAACAAGAAAGGCAACACTTACAAGTAAAAATTTCCTTCTAACTGATCATTAAGCAAAAGAATCTAACAGCTCCATAACATAAGAGATGCAATAATAATGGCACGTAAGATGACAAATTTCAGGTCCATTAAGTTAGGGTTTATCTCAATTTCAGAAACAGGATACGGTATAAAGGAAAAGCCAAAGAGCATATTGGAAGTCGCATATCCATATAAGCTGTATCTGTATTAACATAATCATCTCTTCCAAAGAAACTAACAGAATAACATAAACAATAATGGAAAAAAATATTGTGTTCAATAAACATGCAATAACTATAGAAAGATTTAAGATATGAAGATATCAGCTAAAAAACGTGCTAATATCAAAATATCATATCCAAATGGATGCTAAAATGAACAAAAAATAATATGAACATTCTAAACAAAAAGAAGGTCATATAACAAATTAAAACAATTTCCTTACAAAGGGGAAGTAACCAAGTGCATGCTGGATAAGCAGACAGCTCCAACAATCAACTTCTTTTCCTCAAATTACACGTTGTAGCCGATAACTTATAGTCGACCGCATGAACTGGAAGGTCCAGATCTTTGATCTCGCACAGCATGCACCTGATATTCCCAAAAGATTCAAAGAATATCTGCCACTACAAATGCCATCAAACTAGTCATTTTTTTTTCCTGGAAACAATTTCAATGAGACCTTCTCCTGCTGAGTGCATTAGGCGGGCACCCTTCGAAGAAATCAAGCATCATTCCCTCAAGATCCTCAACCGAGTATTTAATATACATCTCAGGGTGCCTCCCATTCTCTATATGATGCCTGAACCGGCCTAGGAAGGAACGATAAGCTGGCAACAATTTTTCCGACACAGAGATCCTCAGCTCCTCTCTCAATTGAACATCAGGCACAAACCACACGGCTTGAGTCCTGTGTGCCTCATCAAAAGCAGCATTGAATGACTTGAATCGCTCTCTTAATGTCGACTTTGACACCCCAGATGAGAAACTAGAACTCACATGAATCCCTTCATCTCTCAAACAATGAAGAATTTTCACCCAAGTTGCCCTTTGGTAGCTAGTTGCAGACTGCCTGAATTTTCCTGTCAATTTCTTCAAAAAATTGTCGCCAATCAGCTCTCGCAGCTCCAGTGACCCTTTCACCTTGTTCACTATATAATGAACATTATTCATCAAGAAAAGATGAGAGCATGCGGTATCCCTATAAAGAGCCGCCTTATCCTCAAGATTGTACTGAAGTATAGCTATGATCCAGATCAAATGCGAAGCCAATGGTGACTGATTCTCTGATTCTGGAAACTCAATCTCCATCACCCCACCACCCACATCCTCTCCATTAAACCTCGAACTCGCAGACGGCTTACTCACAATCAATTGAACTAAAGTTTGCTTGTAATCCGAAATAAGACTAATATAATTCATAACATATCGAGTCAAAGGGTGGATCGTACCTCCGGGTACCGGGATTTTTGTAGCCTCTCGAAGAACTGCGTTTTCAAACTCCGACAATATCCCGCGAACAGCTTCAGCAAGCCTACTCAAGATATCGGAAGCGTGACTGTAGATCGATTCCGACGCCTTCGATCGAAAAACAAACGCTATATCCGGCAACAAATCTGAGATCGCATCGTGAAGATCAAGAATCTTGAACAGTTTCTCCGTCGATCTCCGGCCGATGCTGATGGCGTCAGGGAATCCGAACAGCTGGAGCGCGGCTCCTTTAACGGTATCAATGAACGGAGCTTCATCAGATCCAAATACTCGGTCGCAGAGACTCCGCTCGCTGGCGAATACGATGCGAACGCAAGCTTTCGCTGCTCGGATCCATCGCCGGATCTTGCCCTCGAGAACCTCCCACTCGAGCTTCTGAACGTCGCCGATGCTGAGCTTCTCCACTCCGAGATGGCGGAGGTTGAGATCGATCGCGGCCTTCCTAACGCTGCCGTACACCTGAAAGCACTCGCGGCCGTATCCAGCGTCGATCATGCGATCGGCGATGGCTCTGAGATCGCTTATCGCATCGGACGGCAGGAGATCGATCTCGCGTATGCTCTTCGTAGATCGATAGCTAGAACTAGTTCTCGTGCTGTTACTCCCTTCACTTGTTTCTCCGACCGAGCTCTCCTCGTCGGAGAAATCGCCGGATCGGTCGCTGGTCATCGAGAGAGAACTGAGATCGACTAGCGAATCGATCTCCACTTCGTTCGCTTTCGAAGCGAGTATGTTCCGAAACTCGTCCTCGAGCCTGGCCATGGCGATCTGCATCGCGTTCGCCGGCGACGGACAGGAAGACGACGAGCAAGAGAGGCGCTTAGGGCTTGAGGTGACGGAGTCGCTGAGAGACCGCCGGATCTCGTCGACCGCCCTCAAGTACCGATCGGCGTCGCCGCGACCGGCTTTGTAGCCGTCCATCCTGGGGTTTCGTTTGCTGATTGAGTTGTTTGATCGTCAAAAGACGAGCGCTGATTGAAGAGAGAATTTTGAAGAGGGGAAGTCCAACTTTTTGACTTCAGAGAGGGAAAGTGAAGGGGTCATGGAATATTACGATAGCGGGAATTGGGATTCCGGTAATTGTGGAATGGACGGCTAGATTATCGCTGTCGCATGTAAGGGTTCATAAACGGACGGCTGTCAATACGCCACGCTGAGGTGATGATAAATGAACTCCTCCTTTCTTGTACATGCACTGTCGTTTTGTAGAGAGAAAAGAGGAGGCGCATTTAGGAGAGTACAAAAAGAGTGATCCGGTGTGAGTCAGGTGCGCACTGGATTTTGGTGTAGTGACTAGTGATACGTGATGCGTCCTTGAAATTTCGTGAACATGGAGACCAGCGGAACTACTCAAAAGAATAACCCTCGCGTTGTGGGGCCCCGCTCGGCACCGACGGCCGAGTGCATTGAGACACGGAAGATTTGTTTTTGTTTTCGTATCGGAGACCCGCTTCGCTCATGCTCGTGACCCCTGACGGATTTAATTGGTGTTAAAGTGGGTGCATTTGTAACCAGGTGCAACTTTCTGGCATTGGCTCAATAGTGCTTAGCTGGCACTGGCATCCGCTCGTTTGTCAATGAGTGGGCCCGCAAATGATTCCTTCTTTATTGGCATGGGCGCTGATTAGCTGAATCATATCATTTAAAAATAAAAATTCGGAAAATTGTTTTCATATTTAATATTATTATTAACTATTTTGAATATCTAATTTAAATTTTAATCTATTATAATTATACTTATATGCTATCATAATCCATGTGAACTACTTACAAGTCAATAGTTTAAAAATTAATATGCTATAATATATGAAGTATTATAAAAAAACTTAAAATTTTTTAAAAATTATAAAAACACTCTTAAAAGTATAAAATTACATAAAATATCTAGACGTTTAAAAACTTAAAACAGCAAATATGAAACCGTCAGTATTTTAAAGACTATAAAAATACCCTCAAAAGTTCAAATAAAAAAAAACACCATGAAATTCTGAAATTTTAGAACTTGCGAACAACAAAGATGAATTCAATGAATTACCATCACACACTAAAAATTTAAAATTTATAAAAGATAGGGCAGATTTTTAAAATCGACCGTTTTTAAAAATTAATAAGTAAAATCGACTGCTTAAAAAATATTCAGCGAAACCGACCCTTTTCACTGAAAAGGGATGGTCGATTTTATTATTTTTGAGCTGCACGGGACTACTAGTCCCGTGCAGTCCCGTGCAGTTCTCCAAAAAACGCCAAGCAAATCCACGTCCTTCCCCTACCTTCATCACATCTCCTCCTCCCTGCCTCGAAACCCAAAAAAACAGACCCCCCA
>NC_033799.1:6508561-6509785 GCF_001876935.1 Asparagus officinalis | reverse complement strand
CGGTGGAGCCGCCACCTCAGACGAGCTCACCACCGTCAAAGACCTCCGCCTCTAACTCGAAGACTCCATCGAATCCCGCCGCCCCTCTCAACACGACCTCGTCTCCTCTCTCCAAGCCCTGATCCCTAACCTCGTCTCCTCCCTCGATCTCTCCCTCCAACCCATCCCCGGCTTCAACCGTCACCCTTTCGCCCCCACCCCTAACCCCAACCCTAACCCCGACTCCCGCTACCGCCCCAACGACCACCTCTTCCTCCGTTGTACCCACCCCAAACCCTCGCCGGAGCCCAAAACCTCATTTCCTGCAGTCGCCGGAGATCGCCTCCCCGTCATTCATACGATGGTGATGGTTGATATAGCGCTTCGTAGAATTTTAAAGGAGAATGGGGGAGTGCAGCTTGAGGATTTTACTGTTAATGGGGGGAGGAGATGTGAGGTGGGGGGAGACATGGATTGACATCGCCTTTTTTTTTTAGAACTGCACGGGACTACTTCAAAAACTGTGAAATCGATCCTTTTCAGTGGAAATGGTCGTGTTTGGTTCAAAAGTCGTTGCTGTGGAATTCATTATAACTTTGTTCGATTATAACAAATTCGAAAGAATAATCTTTTTATAAGACTTTTTCTACACAACAAAACAAAAATTACAACTCTTGAGAAACAAACACGAAAATCGTCTATCAATTCTCGTTTTCGTGGGACTTTGCCTGTGCCGGGAACGCTTTGGTTCGTGGACCGCCGATTCACAGATCGTGAAGAGGGGGCTTATGATTCTAACTTCGTTATCGAAGTAGAAATTGAAACGATATCTTATCGAAGTAAGATAGTCGTTCTTCTTAAAATCAAGTCGAAGCTTAATTTCAAGGCGTTGCAAGAAAAGAACTCAAATCTCTGCTCTCTTTGCTCTGGAATGCTCTAACAAATGCTCGATCCTCGTCAGAAGTGACCCTAGGGGGGTATTTATAGCCTCAAGGGTCAGTAACTGCAAAAACTTAACAATCGAAGAAGTCAGTACGGCGAGACAGTGTTTACTGTCTCGCTGGGCGAGACAGCGTTTGCTGTCTCGACCCGCGAGACAGTAAATTTGCTGTCTCGCTCAGCGAGACAGTAAATGTTGTCTCGGAAAATAGCAGTTTCTCGCTGTAACTGTTCTCTCACGTTTCAAACTCCGTTATTTTGGCAGTTATCCACATGATTTTCGCCCATGATGTTTCCCACGTCCCT
>NC_033799.1:6464371-6507561 GCF_001876935.1 Asparagus officinalis | reverse complement strand
CAGTAGAGAGGGTATAGCAGTGGACCCGGCTAAGGTCACGGCAGTTCTTGATTGGGAACCACCGAAGACAGTGTCAGAGATTCACAGCTTTTTGGGCTTAGCTGGATATTACAGGAAGTTCATCCAGGACTTCTCGAAAATTGCGACACCGATTACACACCTTACGAAGAAGGGTGTACCGTTCATTTGGAGCATGGAGTGCCAGAAGGCCTTTGATATTTTGAAGACCAAGTTGACTACAGCGCCGGTTTTGACTATTCCGAGCAGTGACAGAACATTTGTTGTGTATACGGTAGTAGCTTATATCTCACGGCAGTTGAGGGTGCATGAGCAGAACTACCCCACTCATGACTTGGAGTTAGCAGCAGTGGTGTTTGCACTGAAGTCATGGAGGCACTACTTGTATGGAGTACAGTTTGAGCTGTTCACAGACCATCAGAGTCTGAAGTATCTATTTTCTCAGAAGGAACTCAATCAGAGGCAGAGGAGGTGGATTGAGTTTATCAAGGACTACGAGTTCGCGATTCAGTATCATCCAGGGAAGGCGAACGTCGTAGCAGATGCCTTGAGTAGGAAGCGTCGGCATCGGATTGCGGCTTTGAGGTGTTCTTTGCACAGAGACCTTATCACTCTTAGCCAGTTTGACTTTAGACCCGAGATTGGAGGAACCAGTGCATTCTTGGGAGCTATGTCAGTGCAGCCATCTTGGAGTGACAGGGTTGTCAGAGCTCAGTTGGAGGACTCTTGGATTCAAACCCGTAAGGGAGAGATTTCCAAAGAGCCTAAAGTGGACTGGACCGTTGGAGCAGATGGAGGTCTTCGGATGAAGGGTAGATTGGTTATGCCAGCCAGTGCAGAGCTGAAGAAGGATTTGTTTGATGAGGCGCACCGTACTCGGTACACAGTACATCCAGGGACTACCAAGATGTACAAGGACCTGAAAAGGCGATTCTGGTGGAGTGGTATGCGGAGAGAGATTGCAGATTATGTGGCTAGATGTTTTACCTGTCAGCAGGTGAAGGCAGAGCATCAGAGACCGGCGGGGACACTTCAGCCTTTACCCATTCCAGAGTGGAAGTGGGCAGATATCTCTATGGATTTTATTGTGGGGTTGCCGAAGTCGAAGAAGGGGAATGATTCAGTTTGGGTGATAGTGGACCGGTTGACGAAGTCAGCCCATTTCATCCCGGTGAGGACCACTTATACAGCTGAGTCTTATGCGAGGATCTTCATTCGGGAGATAGTTCGACTCCACGGAGTCCCGGACACAATCGTGTCGGATCGAGGATCTGTGTTCACTTCACATTTTTGGAGGAGTTTCCAGGACTCTTTCGGCAGCACACTATCTTATAGCAGTGTATTTCACCCCCAGACGGATGGCCAGACGGAGAGGGTGAATCAGGTACTGGAGGACATGTTGCGGGCATGTGTCATTGACTTCCAAGGCAGTTGGGAGGACCATATCCCACTGGTAGAGTTCGCTTATAACAATAGTTATCAAGCGACGATCGGTATGGCCCCGTATGAAGCATTGTATGGGAGACCTTGTAGATCACCGATATGTTGGGCCGAGCCGGAGGACAGCTTGATGCTTGGGCCAGAGTTAGTGAGGCAGACTACTGAGAAAGTAGCCTTGATCAGAGAGCGGATCTTAGCCGCTCAGAGTCGGCAGAAGAGCTATGCGGATAAGAGGCGGAGACCCCTAGAGTTTCAGATTGGGGATTGGGTTATGCTTAAGGTATCGCCTATGAAAGGCGTGCAGCGATTCGGGAGGCGGGGAAAGCTCGCACCGAGATATATTGGGCCTTTTCAGATTCTAGAGCGCATTGGAGCCGTGTCATACAGACTAGATCTTCCCGCATCGATGTCTAGTATACACAACGTGTTCCATATTTCTATGCTCAAGAAGCATTTGCATGATGAGGAGCAACAGCGAGTATTGGATGCACCGGAGATCGAACTTCAGGATGATTTTACCACTATTGAGATTCCGGTCTGTGTTCTTGCCAGAGAGGACAAGAAGCTTAGGAACAAAGTAATCCCCTTGATAAAAGTTCAGTGGAACCGAGGAGGCATTGAGGAGATTTCTTGGGAGCGCGAAGAGGACATGCGTCGTGACTACCCAAACTTGGTTGAGCAGGTAAATAAATTCTTGCTTTGATTTTCATGTCTTAACTTATGTGCATACCCTTGGTTATGTTTACATTTAACGCTATAATGAGGATACTTTCGCTTAAATTTTAATCGGTTGGAACACATGGTATATATATGGGGGGTTCCTTGTTTGGATTTTTCACCCGATGTACTAGTTCCACTCGATTAGGATTTGACCGAGAATATTATCATTTTAGATCGTTAGGTGTAAATATCTTTATAATAGTTCATATTGCAAAGTTCGTATGATTTCCGAATTTCGAGGACGAAATTCTTTTAAGGGGGGAAGAATGTAAAACCCCGAAAAATTTCTATAATGTATATATGTATATATATGTGTGAATTAGTAATAGTAGATAATTCCCTTGTGATAAATAACTATATAAGCATAAGATATATATGTGTATCAGAGTTTGGGAGCCCAGCAGGTGTCTGCAAGTGAGAGAAATTGAGTGAGTTGGCGATCAGCAGGTAAAATGCCATCAGCAGGCATTTTTGTGCTGATCGGTCGACCGGCGCGGTCGACCGGCGCGGTCGACCGATCAGCGATCAGAGAGATTACCAGGTTTTGGTTTCGGGTTTTTAGTTGTTGGGTTTTGGGTTTCGGGTCGGGTTGGGGAGTTGGTATTTATACCAACTCAACCCAGGAGAGATCTCCTCAGCCCCAAACGTAAACCCTAGCCCCCTCTCTTCTTCCTCAAAACCCTAACTGGATTTTGGCAATCTGGGAGCAGTCCTTGGGGATTTTCGGCAGATCGTGGGTTTTCAGCGAAGGGGATCAACATCTTACAGATCTAGGGCATTATCAGCAACCAAGGCGAGTAATTTCTCGCCCAACCCCCACCCCCTTTGGTTTAAACATCAAGAACTGAGTTTTTATTGGATTTATGGAGCCAAATTCGTATCTTTGTTTAGCTAATAGTTTACTATAGCCTAGAATATGGGTTTGGGGCTTAATATGTTGTCAAAACTCACCCATGCCCTGTTAAAGAAGATCTAGATCTGAGTTTTTGCCTAAAAGAGTTTCAAACATCTTTACAGCTTTTAAAACGATTTGGATTTGTTTCTCATGGATTTAAGATCTTGAAAATATAGATTTCAAACTTTGGTTTTGGTTGTGTATTTTCAGTATGATCCCATTTTTATCAAATACCCATGTTATCGAAATCTTTGGTTCCAGGTTTTAGCAGCTGACAGAACCCAGGTAGGGTTCTGTTCGCTCGGCGGTCGACCGACGCGGTCGACCGCTGAGCTCGAGTCAGGGCTTCGGTCGACCGCGTCATTTATTCGGTCGACCGCTATTTGATTTCGGTCGACCGCGTCATTTTTCGGTCGACCGCGATGTCTGGTCGGTCGACCGATATTCCTGGCGGTCGACCGTCCTGATTTGTATCAGAGTTCGGTCGACCGTATCGGTCGACCGCCGACCCTCTGTTGCAGATTTCCAGATTTGGTGTTTTTGGGTATTTTTACTCCTATTCGGGGTTTTGTCTGGTTTATCTGACCTAGTTATTAGCCCCACTATGTGTCCATGCATGATAGATGACCTGAGGGTATGAATTTGGGACACATATACCGATTTGGTTATGAAAACTGATAAGTAGATTTCACTACATACTTGTGGCGGCCTTATGCAAATCCCTACAGTCCTCGTGTTGGACTATAATCCATAAGAAGTCCTCGTGTTGGACTATAATCCCTCTCAGTCCTCGTGTTGGACAACTGCCATTTATTCCATGAGTTTGGAAAACTACGATAGTTGGACCTTGCATCGGACATGGTTCTTCTTCCTGCGTGTGATTATTGTACCACATTTCACAACATACTGATTATGCAAATTTTGTACCACACTTATGAAGGTATTGACACAATATTTATGTAATAAATATTGTGATATTTACGTTGACTATATCACCACACTGTAATTATGCTCTGGTGTTTGCTGTATTTCTTTTATTATTATTTCTGTACTAGAACCTCGGGTTTGGTGTTTAGAGATTTACAATTTGAGATACAAGGTATATACATGAGGGTTTCCTTGTTTGGATTATTTCGCTCGACGTACCTATGCTCGTGTTGTAAATTTCTAAATACTAAAACCCTCTTTAGTAGGATCAATGATTTTAGATCTATTATATATTATCTGTATTTTCATATACAACGAGCCCTGTCCCCTTGGGGTTGGTTGTGATGTTACTCGCTAGCGCTTTGACGCTCGTTGTCCCTCCCCCTTTCAGGTCACGAGCCAGGAGCACGGAGAGCCGCAGGTTGATAGCGGACCACATTAGTGTTCAGCTTTACTTTCTAGCTATGTATTATTTTCTTTGGTCTCCACTGTAGTGAGGTTAGACATTTGAGGGTATTATTCTAGAAGTTGTAAAGGCTGTGAGCCTTATTTCCTTATTGTCAGATATTTGTATTTGAGACTTATCAAGTATTTCAGTTTATCTACTCAGATCTTGACTATGTACTTCTATGTTGTTGGATGATGAGATATTTATGTGACTATTATCATTTCATCAGTATTCCTCGTAATGTCTTTTACCTGTTTTGTACCTACACCAGTTGTTGACTCTACTAGATAGATGTTAATTGTGATGGTGAAACATGTTATTGCACGGTGTGGTGCATAGCAGGTTTGACATCCTAGGTTTCACCTCGGACTGCAGCCTTGTGTGAACCCAGGGGCGTCACACGAATGATCCTGACTGCATCAACTGATTTATCAATCAACTCTGGCCCGAGAATCTCTCGCTCGCTAACATCGTCCCAACTCAGCGAAGAACGACACTTCCTGCCATACAATGCTGCAAAAGGGGTCATTCCAATACTAGCCTGGAAGCTATTGTTGTATGCAAACTCCACCAAATGCAAGTGATCTTCCCATGACCCGTGGAAATCAAGCATACAAGCTCTAAGCATATCCTCCAAAATCTGAATGGTCCTCTCTGACTGCCCATCGGTTTGAGGATGATAAGCTGTGCTAAAACTGTGATTGGTCCCCAGACTCGCCTGCAAGCTCTTCCAGAACTCTGAAGTAAATCGGGTATCGCGATCCGAAATGATGAACACTGGTACTCAGTGCAATCGTACGATCTCCTGCAATACGAGAGATTTACTAACACTCTTGGAAAAACAACTCATTGAAATATATAGAGATAAATGTTTTACCTCCATGTCTCTCTGAGCAAAATGCTCTGTCGACTATCCCACTCGGAAAGGAATGAAGTGAGCTGATTTGGTTAATCGATCTACGATCACCCAAACAGCGTCATTTTGCTTAGTGCTCCGAGGTAAGCCAGTAACAAAGTCCATGGTGACATGTTGCCACTTCCATTCTGGAATAGGCAACGGCTACAAAAGACCTGCGATGCACCGATGCTCTGCCTTCACCTGCTGACATACAAGGCACTTAGCCACACTACGAGTCACATCTCTCTTCATGATGCTCTGCCTTCACCTGCTGACATACAAGGCACTTAGCCACACTACGAGTCACATCTCTCTTCATACCACGCCACTAATAATTTAGCTTCAGATCCTTATACATCTTCGTACCTCCAGGGTGAATAGAATACGGTGAGCTGTGAGCTTCCCGTAATAACTCCTCTCGAACATCTCCTCCTGGTACGCAGATATGACTCCCAACTCGTAAGGATCCGTCTTCATAAACAACAAATTCCGACCGAAGACCAACCACTGCTAACTCTCTGTACTTCTGAAGAAATGAGTCATCTGCTTGAGCTGCCTTGATTCACTCGACCAGTGTCGATTGAATCTGAAGATTCATCAAGGAAGCGGTGACACCTGGAAGAAGAACTTCTATACTCATATCCCTCACTTCCTGCTTAAGTCTCACGGCAAACGACTCAAAGCATCTGGTACTACATTGACCTTGCCAGGATGATACTCAAGATCAATGTCATAATCCGCCATCAGCTCTAACCATCAGCGTTGCCTCATGTTGAGCTTCTTCTGAGTAAATATGTACTTCAAGCTCTTATGATCAGTGAACACCTTCACTTGCTCTCCCAACAGATAATGTCTCCAAAGCTTAAGAGCAAAAATCACAGCTGCCAACTCCAAGTCATGAGTAGGATGATTCTGCTGGTGCTTCTTCAACTGACGAGAAGCATATGCCACCACATGACCACCCTGTTGAAGAACGCATCCTAATCCTCTACCTGATGCGTCGCAAAACACCTCAAAGTTTCCTCTATTATCTGGTATCATCAAGACCGGGGCCGAAATCAGTCGATACTTTAACTCCTCAAATGCCTGCTCACAAGCATTAGACCAGACAAACTTAATATCCTTCCTCGTAAGTCGTGTCATCGGCTCCACAATCTTCAAAAAATCTCTGATGAAGCGGTCGTGTCATCGGCTCCACAATCTTCAAAAAATCTCTGATGAAGCGACGGTAGTAACCAGCTAATCCCAGGAAGCTCTTAATGTCTAACACCGACTTAGGGGTAGGCCAATCCTTCACTACTGATACCTTCTCCGGATCCACTGATATGTCGTCTCCTGACACCATGTGTCCCAGAAACGCTATACGATCTAGCTAGAACTGGCACTTACTATACTTGGCAAATAGCCAATGCTCTCTCAAGGTCTTCAATACGTACCGTAAATGCTCTGCATGCTCTGCTTCACTCTTAGAGTACACTAAGATGTCATCAATAAAGACCTCCACAAACTTATCTAATACATCATAGAATACCAAATTCATCAGGTTCATGAATGTTGCCGGTGCATTAGTCACACCAAACGGCATTACTAAGAATTCATAATGTCCATATCTCGTCCAGAACGCAGTCTTTGGGACATCAGAATCCCTAACCTTCACCTGGTGATACCCGCTCCGCAAGTCTAGCTTAGAAAATACTATCGATCCTCCCAACTGATCGAAAATATCATCGATATGGGGAAGTGGATACTTATTCTTCACCGTCACCGCATTCAACTCCCGGTAGTCGATGCACATCCGCTTGGATCCATCCTTCTTCCCTACAAGCAACACAAGTGCTCCCCAGGCCGATACACTAGGTCATATCAAGCCTCTCTGCAAAAGATCATCCAACTGAGTCTGAAGCTCGGCCAACTCAGTCGGGGGCATACGATAAGGAGTCTTGGAGATCGGAGCAACTCCCGGCTTCAAATCTATGGAAAACTCAATTGCGCGATCCGGTGGTAATCCATAAATATCGTCAGGAAACACATCTTTGAATTCCCAAACTACAATTGGCTTCTCGGATTCCACTTGCATCACAGCTAACGTCGCCTTCTTCGGTCTACCTCTGAACTCCACAGGTCCGGCCGATGTGCTGCCACTATGGAACTCAAACCTCGGGTGATCCGGTATCTCAAACACTACACTCCGACGACGACAATCAATGGTGGCAAAGAATAACCCCAACCAATCCATCCCAAATACTGCATCGAAGCTCGGGAAATCAATCACCATAAAGTCTGCGAAGAGTTCCCTTCTGCAGATGACTACAGTGCATGCTTCATAACCACTAGATGCTACTAAGACACCACTGCCCGTGTTGATATTCCAGCATGTAGTCAGAGAAGCTATAGGAAGAGAGTGTGTACTTGCAAATCAACGAGACAAGAAACAATGGGAGGCTCCAGAATCAAAGAGTGATAAAGCAGGAACGGAAAAAACAAGAACCTTGCCTATTATAGGAGGATGTAAATATAACTAACTTAGTATTCTTAAACAATCCTATCATAATATCATTATGTAATAAAAAATTCATATGCAATTAAGACTAAGATAAACAATTCTTACTAGTGATAACTTGATCGTTCGCCTCAGCTTCTACGGCTGACATCATGAACATATGTCGCTGAGGTTGCTGCCTATGTGCTTCCTGATAAAGCTATTGTTGTGGAGGAAGAGGCTCTGCTCGAGGATAGGGTCTGTGCTGAGGCTGTGCTGCCGGGGCTGGCCGAGGTGGAGCTGGAAGAGCTGCTCGAACTGGAGGCGGGGGCAAACGAAGCCTGCTAGGTACTGCCAGACAGTTTCGGACTGATTGTGATCGGCAAGGACCACATAAGTATAGCACAACGTTAAGGCGGTTTGTGGCATTCCTGTAGCCACAATAATCACACCTCACCGAAGACTGGCTATGAGACTGCACTCCAGGGCGCTGATAAGGGTGAGCCTGCTGAAATGGCTGTAGGCATATAAAAATGCTTATAAATATGAATATCCCTATCTAAGTCAGAGGAGATCATCCAAAATCAAAAGAAGCAAAGGAACATGTGAAACAACATAGAAGAACAATATGAATACCCATGACAAGGAACACTGACGCGCATAGGCACAGCAGTGGAAGGTGTTGTGCACACAAACAGAGTGACATGCCTATAGAAAGTTGTAGATCTCTTCGATAGATTTCCAACGCATCTTAGATCAACTCATTCTGATATCGGACGAGGAAGTTAGAGCCAAAATACCTGAGACAACACAAACTGTCTCGGAGGTGCGCGCCAGTGATAACTGACGCGGCAATAACGCGGCAGTACAAGGTGACACACAAGCAAATAGAGTGACACGCCAATAGAGAGTTTTAGATCTCTTCGTTATCTTTCCAACGCATCTTGGATCACCTCATTCCGATATCGGACGAGGAAGTTAGAGCCAAAATACTCGAGACAACGCAAACTGCCTCGGAGGTGCTCGCCAGTGATAACTGACGCGGAAATAGCACAATAGTACAAGGTGACGCACAAGCAAATAGAGTGATACGCTAATGGAGAGTTGTATATCTCTTCGTTAGCTTTCCAACGCATCTTGGATCACCTCATTCCGACATCGGACGAGGAAGTTAGAGCCAAAATACCCGAGACAGCACAAACGGTCTCGGAGGTGCGCGTCAGTGGCGACTGCCGCAGAAATGTCTTGTACATTTAAGCCATGATATGATCCAAATCTAAAGAATATCAAAAGACAAAAGTTGTATATCTCTTCGTCAGATTTCCAACGCATCTTGGATCACCTCATTCTGACATCGGACAAGGAAGTTAGAGCCAAAATACCTGAGAGGTGCGTGGCAGTGGCAACTACCGCGGCAATGCGCGTCACCAGCTATTGCCGCAGCCACTGAGAAGCTAAAAACGTTATTTTTGACAGTTTTCTCAAGTTTTATATTGCCCACATGGCTTATTAACTGCTGGGGGTCACTTATGAACGTGGGGAAAGCAGTTACAAGCAAAAATCATGCCCACTACCCACGAAAATCGTGACATTTAAGGAGTTAAAAGTCGTAGGATGGCGGTTACAAAACTAAATGGGAATCACTCCTTTGACCGCACCAGCAACGACTGCCGCGCTAAAGGAATCTCTTCAGCCGCGCCACCTATGACTGATGCGCCCAAAGAAAATATGGCTGGTTGATTATTTTACCCCTATTTCAGCAGTTATGCACCTTTATCACTATAAATACCTCCATATACACGGGAAAAAGGGGGGAACCAGACAGAGAGAGCAGATTGGAGCAGATAGACTTGGGCTTTTGATAATTTTGAGGAAGAGAAAGAGAATTTTCACCTTTCATAAACAACGTTTGGTGATTCCAAGAGATCTAAGCTCAGACTTGATCTTTGGAAGAGTGAACATCTTACATCGATAAGATATTCGCTTCAAATTCCTACTTCGATAAACAAAGGAAGAATCTCTAAACCCCTTCACGATCTGTGATTTGGTGGTCCACGAGTCAACGCACTCCCGGCACAGGCAAAGTCCCACAAAACAGGAGTCGATAAACGATTTCTGTGTTATTTTCTCGAGAATTGTAATTTTCTTATTTTTCATTGTAATTCTTTGTAAACGATCGAAGTTTAATGGGATCATCAATGAAACTAATTTTCGACGAAAACAAACTGGCGACCATAGTGGGAGCTAACGGTCTTACTGCCGAGGTCGTAGTGTCGCAGCCGATCAAGATTGTGGTCAACGAAGAGATTGAATACGAGTTCGATCAGGCGAAATTCGAGGAGTACCTGTCATCCTCATCCTCAAAACCTTCCTCACCTCGTAAGTATAGGAAGGTTTCATCTTCCAAGAAAGCTATCCAGTCTTCAACTTCAGTGAAGTCGACATGTGAAGACTCTCACCCCATTGTTGCTAAGGAATCTGCCCATAACATCTCTGCTCCAAATGACTCTGCATCAATTAAAGAGTCATCGAGTCATGGCCCGTCGACACTGACGAAAAGAGCTCGTCAGAAGCAACGTCAGCGTCGTGCTCATCAACTGGCTAAGGCCTTACAACAAACCGATGGGGTCCATTACTACGCGGTCCTAGAGTCGAGGAAGCATCAAGTGGTCCAGTCGTCCCAAAGACAAACCAGTCACATCTCTACACAACTCACGACGGAGGAATGGACTCTCGTCAAAAAAGCTCGTTCGGCTCTCAAAGAACGGATACAAAAGCGTCGGGCAAATGTCGCTCGTACCCGTGCTCTTTTGCAACAAAGACGAGAAGGGAAGAAGGAAACGGTGTCTAAGGAAGCACCAAAGAATCACAAAGTATGGATCCCCAAATCCAAACTCGTACGAAAATCGGGTCTGCAGGTCCCATCCTTTGACCGCGGCTGTCTTCACTGCCGCGGCACATCCTTTAACCACGGCAACTTCCACTGTCATGCACATCCTTCAACCGCGGCAACTTCCACTACCGCGACATATCTTCCAACCGCGACAGTCTCCGCTGTTAGACCCTAGAGGGGGGGTGTGATTAGGGTCTTATGCTAATCTAATCCGATTAATTACCAATTAAAATTAATTAACAAGTTATCCTAGCAAGTATGAAATACCACAAGATATATGAGCTAGGATAAGCAATGTAAACAATGAGATATATCCTATATGATGAATTATATATGCAAGGATATATAAACTAACACAAGGGTAAACAATATGAACTAGATAGTGGATCATATAAATAATGAATATGAACATAAATATGAATGAACGCCAAAGCACACTCAAACAAGCAATATGATCACGGAGTTCGGACCTTCCGTCCTACGTCTCCGCTCCCCACTCCCGGGGAGAATTCCACTATCACAACCGGGTTTTCTACGTTCACCCGAACAACGTTTACACCTCACAGTATCGGTTTTCAACGCTCACCGATCAACGTCACTCCTCACAATCGGTTTTCTAGTTCACCGAAAACTTCACAACACACTCGGTTTCTAGCTCACCGAAAACCTAACAATCTCACAATGTAACAAATATAAATTGTTCTCTAATATGGATGAGAACACAATAAAAGCTCACACTCAATGTTACAACTCTCACAACCCTAATATATTATGAATGCAAATACAATAAGCTCAATGGTTGTGTGTGTAAACAAAGAGTAAATCAAATCAAACTAAACTCAATATAAAACTAGCTTTAATAGAAATGATAATCAACAAATAATTATAAATAAAAGCTAGAGTTGAGTTTAAGAAATCTTTTCTAGATCAAGATGGAGAGATGGAGATATGAGCCCAAACAAGAAGATAATCTCCTCCACTTGTGAAAACCAAAACAGCTTTAAACCAAACCCTTAAACAAGCTTAAAACAAGCTTAAACCCTTTTTCAAACCCTTGTTTAAAACTTCTTAGCTTTCCTTGAAAGAGAGCAGCAATAGGGTATTTATACCCACTTGAAATCTCAGTCAAGAAGCCCAAACAAAAGACAAAAACAGCCCCAACAAACAGCTCAGAGAAATAGCCGTTGAAGTCTAACGGATCTATTGTCGGTCAACCGAAAATTTCGTCGGTCGACCGATGGAGAGCAAAAACACGAAGAAGCAGCTCTGGACAATCGTCGGTCGACCGGTGCGGTCGACCGA
This sequence comes from Asparagus officinalis, assembly GCF_001876935.1. NCBI lineage: Eukaryota > Viridiplantae > Streptophyta > Magnoliopsida > Asparagales > Asparagaceae > Asparagus > Asparagus officinalis. The sequence continues at coordinate 6,495,541 of NC_033799.1, read as the reverse complement.
TGGAGCTTTCGGTCGACCGGACCGGTCGACCGACAGACTCTCTGTCGCATGGTAAGAAATGAACAAATGATCGGTCGACCGGTGCGGTCGACCGAAATCTGACATATGAAAAACATGTTTTGCTGATTTTAAAACACTGTTTAAAAATATCAAATAAATTCCAAAAAATGTAAAACTTTGGGGAATGATTGTAGACATGATAATAAACATGCTACAATGACTGGTTTCGAAAAAGGACTTCCCAAATGAAAAATATCATCATTTTACAAAATAGTCCAAAACATAAAAATATGAGATACTTGAATTTTGATGTTTTGACATAAACTAACTTTTGAAACTTTGTGAAATGTTTTTATAGACTTAGTAAAACATGTATAAACTGATATTGAAGTCTACAAACTAAGAATATAATATTTTCATAAAATTGCATATTCTATGCAAAGTTTTCAAAAACACAATAGTAAATATGAAATATGTATATATACACGAAGAAACCAATAAAATGTGTGTGTATAGATATTGAGCTTAACGTACTTAACACACATAATATAACACCTAAACTAAAATTACCCAAGCAATGATCTTGATCTTCATTGTAGCTCAACTTGGCACACGTTGCGAATGAAGCTTGAACTTGATCTTTAACTTGAATTGCAAGGCTTCACCGATATTCCGCCAACCTCCTTTGGATATGATCGTTGAAGCTCTATTCCATCCATCCTCCAACCACGTTGCTTGTCTACAATACATAGGAATGCACAAACACTAAACAAACAACATTAGTAGTAAATTGTTTGTAATCATCATCAAAATAAGAAGGCCAACAATCTCCCCCTTTTTGATGATGACAAACAATTTACAAAAAGAATATATGCATGAAAAGAAATGAATATATAAGTTATAATTCACATGCATATGAACAAGAAAGAATATACACATACTCATAATATCACATACTCACAATATTTCTCCCCCTTTGACAACATCAAAAAGGGGACAAAAGAATTAAGAGAGCGAAAGCTCCCCCTATCAATAAGCATAGGTGAGTATAAACAAATAGTATAGGGATTGCTCCCCCTATCAAAATTCCATATGAAGAATATGCAATTATGAACATGGCAAACAAATGTGAGCAAGCACAAATGAAAGACATGCTAGATATCACTCACATACAAACAAGATAATGAGGACACAAAATGATATGTCATGATAAATAGGTGTCTCAAAATACAAGCCTAAAAACCATGTATAAAAAATGGATTTATGAAATCAAAAGAGAGAAAACATGAGAATCATGCAAAAAGAGTTTTCGAATGAAAACAAATCAACCAAATAAAATCATAAATCAACCATTTAAACCAAAAAGGATGTTTGATCAATAAAAAAATTCTGTGTAAGACTTGATCAAACCACTCATAGAATACATTATAAAGCACGAATAGATGATCCATTAGCACAAACACATAAAAATCATCATATAGGTGAATTATAATGAATTCAAAAGCAACAAATCAAACCACACTTTTTAAGAGAGGCAACAATTATATCAAGCTCTTGAGCTTGTTCCAACCCATATAATCATATTAGCATCCGGTAAACATGATTTGGGAATAAACACCCAATAAACCCGGGGGGTTACATAAATATAAACCTCTCATGAAAATTAGAACTCATAGTCATGAAAACAAAAGAATTTGATCAAAGAAAGTTTGTTTTCACATAAAATTTTTCAAAGCTCATTTTACAAAACCAAGAAAAAAAATAAAATAAAAACACTAAAATTCTTGGTTTAAAATTATTTTGGCACCCAAGAATTCTTGGTGCCGGATTGGTTAGGGACATGACCCCTATCATTCAAGCTCAAAGCCCTAGGGTTATGAACCCTCTTGGGCACATATGATGCACGAACACGGTCAAAACAAAAATTATGTAAATGACCTTCCGATTGCAATTAGTGCAATGAAAGAGGCCCATTTGATTTTGTTGACCATAAACATGTGCACGAGAAACATTAGAAACATTTGCAAACATGGATGATCTTTTAAAATTATTTTGCAAATGTGAAACTCTCTTTAAATCAAAACAAAATTTGGCCAAATGACCAAATCTACCACAATGATCACATCTATACACATGAGCATGCTTATGATGAGCAATGGGTGCATGTGTGTGTACATGTGACGAAGAAACTTGATGAGATGCACAAGAAGGATTAGTATTCTTATGTTTTTGTGCATCATAGCAAAATTTTTTATAAATGAAGCAGTATCATTTTGTATGTTCTCTACTTCTAAGTTGGCATTATTTTTATCATGAGTCAAGTTAGCAATATCCAATTTCAAATTTTTGTTTTCCAAATTTAACATATCATTGTTTTCTTTAAGCATTATATTTTCATTTTCAATGATGTCAAATTTGGACACTAGCTTCTCATGATCGGATTTCAATTCTACATGCTTGCTTTTAAGATCAATAAAATTATTTTGTAATTTTGAGTAGGCATGCGATAATTTCTCATATGCACTAGCGAGTTCATTGATGGATATATCACTATCGGATTCCGAATCGCTTACCACACTAGGGCTATCGCCTAGTGGTCGTGTGCATGATGAAGCTCCAATATTACTTGAGGAAGAATCCGCCGGAATCCTTTGGATCTCCTTCAAGTTACCATGATGTGCTTCTATGAATATCCACAATTTGTAAGCACTATTAAAATGAGCAAGCTTGTTAGAAATAGAGGAATCAAGTGCATTAAACATATATTCTAACACAATCTTGTTCATGGTAAATAATATTTTGTTATTTTTACTCCACTTGGATTTCTCCATAGTGGGTACAATATAAGCATTATCAAAAACTTCCCATAAATCAATATTTTTAGATTGCACAAATATTTTAAATCTGGAAGCCCATTGTGCATAGGGAAAATTAATGAATTTAGGAGCAACATTTGATTCATAGCCTAAACAAGATGCATCATTCATATAAAGTGTTTAGATTGAACAAAAAGTTTAAATCTAACACACCATTGGGCATAGGGGAAATTATCTAATCTAGGAGCAATATTAATGGCATAACCTAAACCATGCATATCCATAATATAAAAGGCAAGCAAGATACAAATAAAGCTCAAAATTAGATTAGCACAATAAGCTAACTTGGATCTTTAACTCAAGGCGATTAGACCTTAAATCAAAGAGCACCAAGCTCTGATACCAATTGTTAGACCCTAGAGGGGGGGTGATTAGGGTCTTATGCTAATCTAATCCGATTAAATGCTAATTAAAACTAATTAATAAGTTATCCTAGCAAGTATGAAATACAACAATGTATATGAGCTAGGATAAGCAATATGAACAACAAGATATATCCTAACAAAGAGATATAGGCAATGTATGTGCAAGGATATATAAACTCAAGGGTAAACAATCTAAACTAGATAGTGGGCAATATAATCAACAAGCAATATACAAAGGCGATATAAGATAAGAACATAAAAGTAAGTGCGGCAATGCAATCACAAACAAACAATATGATTACGGAGTTCGGTCCCCACGACCTACGTCTCCGCTCCTCACCTCGAGGAGATCTCCACTATCACAACCGGGTTTTCTACGTTCACCCGAACAACGTTTACATCTCACAATACAATCACTATGCAATCACACCTCACACACTAAGTGTTGGTCCTAGCCCGTGTCCTCCTCCTCAAGTGCTCGGTTACAACCTCTCCCTAGGCACGTCAACCGACGCCACTCCTCTTGGGACGATCCCCGACTCTCACCACACACTCCTCACTCGGTGTACAAGTGTATTACAAAGTGATTTCACAATTAAGCACAATATAGCAAATGATTGTTCTCTCTAACAAGGTGAGAACTCAATTAGGCTCAACTCAATGTCACACTATCCCACAACCTAATTATATAATGTATGCAAATACAATAAGCTCAATGGTTGTGTGTGTAAACATAGAGTAAATCAAATCAAACTAAACTCAATATAAAACTAGCTTTAATAGAAATGATAATCAACAAATAATTATAAATAAAAGCTAGAGTTGAGTTTAGGAAAACTTCTCTAGATCAAGATGGAGAGATGGAGATATGAGCCCAAACAAGAAGATAATCTCCTCCACTTGTGAAAACCAAAACAGCTTTAAACCAAACCCTTAAACAAGCTTAAAACAAGCTTAAACCCTTTTTCAAACCCTTGTTTAAAACTTCTTAGCTTTCCTTAAAAGAGAGCAGCAATAGGGTATTTATACCCACTTGAAATCTCAGTCAAGAAGCCCAAACAAAAGACAAAAATAGCCCCAGCAAATAGCTCAGAGAAATAGCCGCTGAAGTCCAACGGATCTATTGTCGGTCGATCGAAAATTTCGTCGGTCGACCGATGGAGAGCAAAAACACGAAGAAGCAGCTCTGGACAATCGTCGGTCGACCGGTGCGGTCGACCGATGGAGCTTTCGGTCGACCGGACCGGTCGACCGACAGACTCTCTGTCGCCCAGTGATGAAAGATCAAATGATCGGTCGACCGGTTCGGTCAACCGAAATCTGATACATGAAAAATGAAGTCTGAAAGCTGTTTTGCTGATTTTAAATCACTGTTTAAAAATATCAAATAAATTCCAAAAAATATAAAACTTTGGGGAATGATTATAGACATGATAATAAACATGCTACAATGACTGGTTATCAGAAAGGACCTCCCAAATGAAAAATTATAACTATATATATACATAGAAACCAAATACGTGTGTGTATATTATATTGAGCTTAGAGTATCTAACACACATAATATAACACCTAAACTAAAATTACCCAAGCAATGATCTTGATCTTCATTATAGCTCAACTTGGCACACGTTACGGATGAAGTTTGAACTTGATCTTTAACTTGAATTGCAAGGCTTCACCGACATTTCGCCAACCTCCTTTGGATATGATCGTTGAAGCTCTATTCCATCCATCCTCCAACCACGTTGTTTGTCTACAATACATAGGAATGCACAAACACTAGACAAACAACATTAGTAGTAAATTGTTTGTAAATCATCATCAAAACAAGAAGGCCAACATCCGCTGCCGCGGCACACCCTTCAACCGCGACGATCTCCCTTGTCGCGGCCAAAAGAAAACTTCCAATGCCTCTCTTTTGACTCCGTCGACATCCATTCCTGGTTCGTCTACTGCAATCACTTCTGATATGTTACCAGTGAAGTCATGGGTCAATCCTGACTTGTCAAAATTTAAGATCACAATGGCGGATCGTCTCGGTCCTTTACCTGATGATCGAGGTAGAATTCCAGTCAAAGAATATTTGGGTCCGGTGAATGAACCCCAAATAGATTCTTACACTGGGGGTCGTAAGTATCCTCCTATCAAGTTGAATGAACCCCAAATAGATTCTTACACTGGGGGTCGTAAGTATCCTCCTATCAAGTCAAAACAACTCTAGGATGGGAAAACCCTAATTTTCTTACACTGGGGGTCGTAAGTATCCTCCTATCAAGTCAAAACAACTCTAGGATGGGAAAACCCTAATTTCTACTCATTTGGGAGTTCATAACGAGACTCAGGAGCCCGTTAAGACTATGCACCCGCAAGGGCATGGTTCTAAACATGCGACTCTTGACGTGACCTTAGATCGCTCAAATGCGACAACAAGTTGTCCTGAGAACGCCAACAAGGCTTTACATCCTCAGAAGAAGACATGTTCGTCAAAAGACATCGTTATACCTGGGGGGTCATACCAACAGACGATAGGATTCTCTGGTAATCATACCGATGAGTTGTACTATCAAGCTGGGGGTATGAATAAAACTCGAAAGAGGATTGTCTGAGAAATGAGCTCTCATCGTTTTTGTATGCGACTCATTAGAGCAGTACTGTCGAAATGTGACTACTCCAAACGAGAAGCCATCCCGCAAAGAGTCTCAGTATTTCAGAGGCTTTTCACCGAAATGTCAAAGCCTAAGCCGAGATATTTCCGCAATAAAAGATCAGATATCCAAGATGACGAATTCCCTGAAGTCACCATCAACATGGCTGATAAAGGAAAATCTAAGCGGCATTCAAGTGAATTAAATCCTGACTTTTCCCCGGAAGAAAAAGTCAATTCAAGAATTGCTCAACGGAAGTCTCGACTCCAGTTAAGAGCCATCAGACATAGGGATTACAAGAAAATGCATGAAGGAATGTCCTCAAAGGATGAACTTTCGGATACTTGTTCTGTGATTGTTTCGGATGATACAATATCTAGCACAGGGCAAGCCAGAGAAGTGTTCACAATCACTCCTGATCAATTTGCTCAAATGCTTCAAGAAGCTCTAGCCAAGCAACGTGAAGAAATTAGAGCTGAAATGAAGATGGGGATGGAGTTGGCTATCCAACAAATGAGAGAATTACAAGCTCAACGGCCTCAACCTCCTGAATCCAGTCAGCGAGCTGAATCCAGTCGCCACACTCAGAATGTTATAGATGATAGCGATCCAGAAGTGGATGAAGTCATTATGGCTGATACACCTCCCAATGACAATAACACTGGGGGTGGTTCAACGGATCCTCCCAATAATAATATTGAGGGTGGTTCGGGGTGGCCTAATTATTTCTGCTCAACATCACTCAAAGAGAGATGAAGATGAGGACAAGAAAATGCAAGACCTTGAAAACAAAGTCAATGCTTTAATGTCCGCTCAAGAAGTAAAGAAGACGGGTATTCCGTGTCCCTATCCAAGAGAATGAGATTCAATACCATACCCGGGAAAGTTCAATCTGATTAACTTCACACCGTTTGATGGGAAGAGCTCCTTCGATTAGTGGTCCGACGTCTTAAGCCAGGGATCATCAATTGCTGGGATGATATGAAAAGTTTATTCCTCAGCAATTTCTTCGATGATGATACCAAAGTGTCAATCGGAACCCTTCTGGATGAGAAGCAAAAAGATGGAGAGTCAGTCGATAATTTTGTCAAGCGCTTCCGTAACAAGACAATGAATTACAGAGATCCTATTACAGAAGAATTCATCCTGTAAACATGCCATAATAATCTCTCCATCGATGTCCTGGAAACCCTGGGGGTCGTACCATCCAAAACTTGGAAAAATTTAAAAATGCGCGGTGAACAAGCTGAACACTTTCTTAAAATAAAGAAAACTAAGAGAAGCCAACTGACGACATCTGCAATCGCTATGAATGCGACTCTCGATCCGAAGTTCCAAAAGGAGTATTCTTTCAAAGATGATAAAGCTCCAGCCATCTTGAAATACCTCCTTGCCAATGACAAGATCGAGCTACCACCTATTAAAGATCAAGAGGGAGCTAAGAGGGTTATGGATCTAAACTACAGTGCATACCACAGAAGGATTCTTCATCCCACCAAGATTTGCTATGGACTCAAAAATAAAATCCAAGCCTTAATTGACTCCGGCGTCATAACAGCGTAACAAGCCAAATAAAGACGACCTTTACTCCATTAGGTACACGAGTATAAACTGTTTCCCCTAACTCCAAAGAGTATACGAGTATAAACTGCTCCTCCATATAACTTCGAAGAGTATACGAGTATAAACTGCTTCTCCATACACTCCAAGGGGTATACGAGTATAAATTGTTTCCCTAACCTCCGACTTATATAAGAGATTAAAAATTACTTTCTTAAATTGCGTGCTCCAATAATGTAACCAAATGTGATTAGACTCAGGTTCACCTAAAAGCTGGGGGTGGATACGAGGTTATCATGGCTGAATACGAAGGCAAGAACCAAGACATGATTTTATATCAAGAATAGCAACATTACTCACAAACGAAAAGTTTTTGAAAAAGTACTATTCCTAGTACATTCAGGGTAACCTATTTAACGGGAAGTTCCTGGAGAATGCTATATATTGTATTCTTAAGGATAACCCGAAACTAATTGATTATTCAAGGTGAAAACGAATCATCTGAATAATTCACTCTTAATCATGATAAAAATAATTAGGAACCACCCACTGTGACTATTGAATCATGTCCAAAATGATTAAAACCCTCCGACTGTGATTTTCAGAGCACTCTTTCATTGAGAGGAGATTCAATGACTTCATCAAGTCAATCTTCCTTCACGAAACTCTGAAATCCTTCAAGGATGATGCATGTCAGATTCAATGACTTCATCAAGTCAATCTTCCTTCACGAAACTCTGAAATCCTTCAAGGATGATGCATGTCTCATTTGCTTTTCCTTCATCCGATTCTTGGTTTATTTCAATCATCGAGATAAATTTCGTCAACTCCCACTGTGACTTTCCAAGTACTCTTTCATTGAGATGAGATTCAATGACCTTATCGGGTTAGTCTTTCCTCACGAAACTCCTATGGTCTAATTGTGAAGTGCTTGATGATTCACAGTCCTCCACCATAAAATCTCTCACCAATCAAATTAACTAATGGTGGGTCCACCAAAACGCTTCGTGGTTAAATCCACCCAAACTCCCGCTGTGTCCGAGTTTTTAATACTCCCACTGTTGAGCTTTGACACAACACCCAAAATTTTAGTCCATGACGATTGTCAAACCCCTTTTTGTGCCAAGGTTTTATCACTTGATACTGAAACCCCCTCTCAGTGATTTGGGCAAATTGACACCCCCATTGTCATTTGTATCGCCTCACTCTCATTTTGGTCAAACTTTTAAATAGTTAGGGCCAAAGCCAAAATCCCCTCTCGATTCCTTCCATGAACGAGAGGTCCACAAATTGAACGATCAAACCTTTTAACAATTAGGATCGTCTTAAATCCCCATTTGGTCAAACATTTAAACAGTTAGGACCAAAGCCAAAATCTCCTCTCGATTCCTTCCATGAACGAGAGGTCCACAAATTGAACGATCAAACCTTTTAATAGTTAGGATCGTCTCAAATCCCCATTTGGTCAAACCTTTAAACAGTTAGGACCAAAGCCAAAATCCCCTCTTAATTCCTTCCATGAACGAGAGGTCCACAAATTGAACGATCAAACCTTTTAATAGTTAGGATCGTCTCAATCCCCATTATGTCAAACCTTTAAACAGTTAGGACCAAAGCTAAAATTTCCTCTCGATTCCTTCCATGAACGAGAGGTCCACAAATTGAACGATCAAACCTTTTAACAGTTAGGATCCTTTAAACAGTTAGGACCAAAACCAAAATCCCCTCTCGATTCCTTCCATGAACGAGAGGTCCACAAATTGAAATGATCAAACCTTTTAACAGTTAGGATAGTCTCAAACTCCTATTCGGTCAAACCTTTAAACAGTTAGGACCAAAGTTCCATCTCAATAAACGAGAAATCCTCTTTTCGATTGGATAATCAAACCTTTAAACAGTTAGGGTTATCTAAATCTTCTTGATTCTCGGAGTGAAGATCACACTCTTAGTTTCACCCTTCAGATTCTTAAAGTGGAGATCCCACTTTGAGTTTTTTTTGTACCAGGAAATAGAATATAAAATTCTTCCTCTTCAGTATCGGGTTCATCTCTACCAACAAAAAACAGACAAGGAGATAGAATATAAAATTCTTCCTCTCCGATTTCGGGTTCATCTCTACCAACAAATAAGAGACCAGGAGATAGAATATAAAAATTTTCCTCTCCAGTGTCGGGTTTATCTTTTTACCAAAAATACGTAACCCATCAACATTTTCAAATCCATATTTTATACGTGGGGGACATTATCTCAATCCCTTATTAGAGATAAATTTACGTCTATCACACGTCACCGGGTGGTACGTTCCCGTATTAATGACAAAGCCTATGTATTCAACATCATAGCACCAAGTCTAAGAGAGTTTATTCTTTTAGTATAATATTACATACAGGACGGATTTAAACAATCTGTATGCTAGCCCGATTCAAACGGTAGTCGGTAAAGGTTTATCAAATCCGTTGATGGCTGAGGGTTTGCCAAAAATCCTATAAATACAATAGTCACTGACGCACCAGCTTCATTTGTTGGTCTCGTGACTTGATTATCTGACAAACTCAGAATAAAATCCATACCTGCAGATGAACCAACCTGAACAATTGGTCCTGCAGCTTAAACTACCCCCCCATGCTCCAATACCTTAAGAGCTTAAACTGTGTAGACTCCAGTACACATACGAGGATAAACTGAGTTAACGCCGCCGGTCAACGCGTCAATGATTTTCACCAAAATAAGGCTAAGAAAAAATTCCAAGTTAATGGATGATTCTAGGGGATTCAATTGTGATTCAGATATGAATTCCCAATGAAGACAATCAGTTCAACATCAGTTCAACGACAAGAGCTAATTCACAAATCAAAACATCAGTTTCAGTTCAAGATTTTGACAACGGTCAACCGATAAACGCAGTACCAGAAGAATTTTAGCTATTCTACAAAGTACTGAGTAGACTAAAAGATGAAGAAGTCAAGAGTTGAAGCTGTTCACAAGTTCTTTTACATGATCTCCTCAACTAAGTATTGAAGGTGTTAGAAATTAAACCTATCTTATCAAAAGTATCCCAGATTCCTCTATAAAAGAATGAGTCTGAGATACTTTGGAGGGGGTATCTGTAAACATATAAAAATGCTTATAGATATGAATATCCCTATCTATGTCAGAGGAGATCATCCAAAGCCAAAAAAAGTAAAGGAACATGTGAAACAACATAGAAGAACAATATGAACACCCACGACAAGGAACACTGACGCGCATAGGTGCGGTAGTGGAAGGTGTTGTGCACACAAACAGAGTGACACGCCTATGTGAATTTGTAGAGCTCTTCGATAGATTTCCAACGCATCTTAGATCACCTCATTCCGATATCGAACAAGGAAGTTAGAGCCAAAATACCTGAGACAACGCAAACTGCCTCGGAGATGCGCGCCAGTGATAACTGACGTGGAAATAGCACGGCAGTATAAGGTAACGTGTAAGCAAATAGAGTGACGCGCTAATAGAGAGTTTTAGATCTCTTCATTATATTTCCAACGCATCTTGGATCACCTCATTCCGATATCGGACGACGAAGTTAGAGCCAAAATACCCGAGATAACGTAAACTGCCTCAGAGGTCACGCCAGTGATAACTGACGCGGCGATAGCGCAATAGTACAAGGTGACGCGTAAGAAAACAGAGTGATGTGCCAATGGGGAGTTGTAGATCTCTTCGTTAGATTTCCAACGCATCTTGGATCACCTCATTCTGACATTGGACGAGGAAGTTAGAGCCAAAATACCCGAGACAGCACAAACGGTCTCGGAGGTGCGCGTCAGTGGCGACTACCGCAGAAATGTCTTGTACATTTAAGCCATGATATGATCTAAATCTGAAGAATATCAAAAGACAAAAGTTGTAGATCTCTTCATCAGATTTCCAACGCATCTTGGATCACCTCATTCTGACATCGGACGAGGAAGTTAGAGCCAAAATACCTGAGAGGTGCGCGGCAGTGGCAACCCCGCCTACTGCCGCGGCCACTGAGAAGCTAAAAACGTTATTTTTGACAGTTTTCTCAAGTTTTATGTTACCCACATGGCTTATTAACTGCTGGGGTCACTTATGAACGTGGAGGAAGCAGTTACAAGCGAAAATCATGCCCACTACCCACGAAAATCGTGACATTTAAGGAGTTAAAGGTCGTGGGATGGCGGTTACAAAACTAAATGGGAACCACTCCTTTGACCGCGCCAGCAACGACTGCCGTGCCAAAGGAATCTCTTCAGCCGCGCAACCTATGACTGATGTGCCCAAAGGGAATATGGCTGGTTGGTTATTTTACCCCCATTTCAGCAGTTATGCACCTTTATCACTATAAATACCTCCATATACACGGGAAAAAGGGGGGGGAGCCAGATAGAGAGAGCAGATTGGAGCAGATAGACTTGGGCTTTTGATAATTTTGAGGAAGAGAAAGAGAATTTTTACCTTTCATAAACAACGTTTGGTGATTCCTAGAGATCTAAGCTCAGACTTGATCTTTGGAAGAGTGAACATCTTACATCGATAAGATATTCGCTTCAAATTCCTACTTCGATAAACGAAGGAAGAATCTCTAAACCCCTTCACGATCTGTGATTTGGTGGTCCACGAGTCAACGCACTCCTGGCACAGGCAAAGTCCCACAAAACAAGAGTCGATAAACGATTTCTGTGTTATTTTCTCGAGAATTGTAATTTTCTTATTTTTCATTGTAATTCTCTGTAAACGATCGAAGTTTAATGGGATCATCAATGAAACCAATTTTCGACGAAAACAATGGCTAACGCTGAGAATGTTGCTGCCTCTGCGGAACCTGCTGCTGCTGCCTCGGAGGGGGACGCTCGACATTCCGGGTCGAAACTGCTGGTGTCCTGCCCTGAATCAAGTGTGAATCTTCTGGTTCCTTCTGCACTCTTTCAATCTCGCGTGCTGCATCCAATACGGCGTCGTGAGTCATGAGAGCCCTACTAGCAAAAGCCAATCTGATATACTTGTCCAGCCCTTTCTGGAACTGGTGCTTCCTGATAGTGGGGTCCGTGACCAAATAAGGAGCGTATCGGCTCAAAGAAGAAAACTCGGCCTCGTACTCGTCGACTGATCGACCCCCTTGCTTGAGCTCGACAAATCTACACAGGAGCTCATCTCGGGTTGACTGAGGGAAGTACTTCCTATTAAAGCGATCCGTGAACGTTTCCCACAGAATCGGCCTCTCTAGGTGTGTCTTCTCAGCAGCCCACCAGATTCTAGCTGTATCCGTGAGCTGAACATCTATGAGATCTACCCACTCTGCAGGGGGAATACGAGTCACCGTAAGGATAGTCTCCGTGACCTTGAGGAACTCCTCTGCTGCTAAAGGTCCATCGGCACCAGTAAAGGAAGGAGGTCGCATATATCGAAACTCTCTAACACCAGGCTCCGAGCGAGGGGGGTGCTGGTGCTGAGGCTCCTGCTGCAAATGCCTAGCTAAGAACTGCTGGTTTGTCACCAACCCCTGAATCATCGCTAAAAGCTGCTGCGGATCTGCTTCAGGCATCTGACCAGTGCTACTGGATGGGTTACCATTACTACGAGTACCCACCATGGTTCTGAAGGAAACGAGGATCAAAAAGAAAATTAAGATTAAAATCAAACAATATATTTGGAAAATAGGAACTAAAACATAGTTATTAAGACAATAATATAAGAACGTAATTGTAGTCTTACAGATGGAAAATGATATTTATTTGAATTGTTCAATACATTCTTACTAGTGGGAACTCGGGACCGGGACCTGCATGGGCCACCAAAAAAACCTGTCATGCCCCGCTTCCTAAAATACCGGGGAATCAGAATGTGAACAAGCCCGCGACGTATTAGATTGAGAAGAAATATATACTATCATTTTTTTTTCTTTTCTTCTCAATCCAATATGCTAAGCGTCAATATACAAATCGCAATCACAGGTCCCCGATCATAATAGTAAGAATATAAAGATAACCCAGAATAAGAAATAAATATATCATCAACAGATCATCCTAGACATAAAGTATGGGTTCAACATACCCTTACTACAACATCAGTTCAACTAGAAAATAAGTAATACATAGTCCATAATAAAAGGAAATACTAACAAAATAACCAAATATGTCACCAACTAAAGAAAAATACTATCATCTACTACAGAAAAAAAACACGTCTAGGCTTCAATTTGTTCTTCCACTCCATCGACAGGATACTCCGGCTGGGTATACCCCGGCTCTGCTGCCACCTCGAACTGGACCTGTTCGTCTCCTAAGTCTGACGCACACCAGAGAAAACAGGTGTACGTCAGCGTGTATGGCACATGGCAAGATCTCACATGGAAAATAAAACGATCTAATGATCCATACTATGACAATAATAACACCAATGGAAAGGCAATGACACATGCAACTGGAAATCTAATAAATCAAGATGGAATCCTATAGTAAACATGATAACATACAACCATACAATAACTGGGTCGAATACTAACCATCCTAAATCTCACTGGTCCACATCTCACACAGAGTCATCGCTCATATCATCGGATAAATGACTATTCACAAATCCCCTACGTGCATCCAAACCCGCGAAATGGTTCGGTGAGAGGACTACACGCACTCCGATTTCGGCCTGGTTCGAACTCAAGCAAAACTCGGGTGACGAAACGATTTCACTAACCAAGTGCGAAACGGTTCACTTGGCCCAACAAACTAACCCCAGTGTGAAACGGTTCACTGGTGTGAGTCTGGAAGATACATCAACAGTCTTATCCGATCACATGAACCATGTCTTCCCCATCCCAATTCTTCTCGTTTTTCTAAGTCAACTATAATCCTCATTGGAACTCGGGCTCGCCACCTAAACTCAGTCAACACACTCACACATGTCACTAAGTCTGTTCATGACGCACAATGCCACTAAGTCATGAACTACTAAGGTTCTCAGCACATCAATAGATCATGAATATAGTATAACATGTTAAACAAGATTACGCAGGTTTATGTAACGGAAATGAGAACTATAATAAACATGAAATGCATAAACAAAATACTACAGCATGAATACATACATAAGGAACTTCATCACTTCTGGAATATCCAAACTCCTCATACAACATATCTGTACCTATGTTTTTCTAAGATATAAATACGGTAAACTAGAAACCGATGTCGTTTTGTACATGAAATGTCGCGCTCTACGACGATCAGTCATACTATCATAAATAATAATATTCTTTTTCCAAAATTCTTGTTTAAAACTATTTTTCGTTATAACTAATTTAAAATAAAAATATATTAATTCCTTTCTGCATGAAAAGTAATATGTTTCTATTTTTTAAATTTCCCTTAAATAATATCTTTTCTATAAAATTTCGTAAATTCTAATTTTAACACATAACTTGTCATTTTATGTCCGTAATTTCTTAAAAATACGACTAACAATATTATTAATCTAAATTTTTACCGTGCGCTCGTAATCATCATTCCACGCAGATATTCACAATTTCATATTAACCACCATAATAATTTAACTATATATAATCATCATACTAACAACAATATTAACCATTAATTTACGACAAGGGTGAATGCGAGATCTTGCCTACGACGAGTCTACTGCGAGTGTGGCTAGCGGCGTCGACGCGGTGACGACAACCAAAAGGCGTGGATCTTGCACAGCGGCACGGTTGTGCAGCGTAGTTGTGCTCGTCGGTGAATCTGGCTAAGACGACGGTGGGGGGGGACTGCAGGACGGAGAGGCGAAGGACTGCTCGGCCTGCTCTGCTAGAAGGGGGCGGAGCCGTCGCCAGCGGCGCTGAGGCAGGCAGCCGGACGCGCGTTCGGCTCGGGCTGAGCTTGAGGTAGAAGTCGAGGTGGAGCTGGGTGCTAGGCGGGTTCGCGAAGCGGGAGAGACAGCGAGGAGGAGAGGCTGGTCGGAGGAGATGGGACTGGCGGGCTTCGGGGTCGCTGGGTCGGGCGGGCGCACGCAAGCGAGGCTGGGCGCGTTCGGGATGGGGAGGCTGAGCTCGGTGCCGTCGCGGAGGTTCGACCAGAGGTGGTTGCTTTGGTCGGGGAAGGCCGCGAGAGAGGAGAAAGAGGGCTGGCTTCTTGGCGTTTCTTTCGAAAGAGGAGAGGCGAGAGAGAGAGAGAGAGAGAGAGAGAGAGAGAGAGAGAGAGAGAGAGAAAGGAAGAGATATGTATGATAGAGATTTGAAAGAGAGAGAGGGAGTGCTGGTTGAGATAATGGCACTGTTTGGCAACCAAAAAAAGTGTCTTATCTAAGAGCTTATGTCTTATTGACCTGGTCAATAAGCTAGTAGAGCTGTTTGGTGATCAAAAATAGAAGGAGATTATTTTGGAGATTGTGTCTTTTGCAAGTAGCTTTTGGAAAGCTACCTCAAGTAGCGTTTGTCTTTGGGAAGGAGCTACCAATTTTTTTCTTTCGTTTTTGCCCCTAATAATTTTAATTTTATATCAATAATATTGCATGTCTTTTTTAGTCATTTAACAAATTTAAGCTAGTTGTACAGCTACTTTTGCCAAACAGTTCTAGTCAATCAGCTAGCTACACAGCTAACAGCTTTCAGCTATAATTTCACAACTTTCAGCTAGCTTAACAGCTTTCAGCTATAATCTCGCAGCTTTCAGCTAGTTTTGCCAAACAGAGCCAATGTATTATTAGAGAGAGAAGTGGGGGTGTACGTGAGTGAGAGGGGTTAAAAGGACAAGGACATGGGAGAACGTGGGTTTGTGTGAGATGTGAGAGACGTGGATGCAGGAGTGGGGAGAGTGGACAAGGACATGGGAGAACGTGGGTTTGTGTGAGATGTGAGAGACGTGGATGCAGGAGTGGGGAGAGTGTGAGTGAAAATAATATTTAATTATTATTATTGCTATTTAAAACGAAAATGGAAAATAAAAATAAATAAATTGTTACAAAAATCCATTAAAGATAATTTAATTTATAATTAGCCAAATAAATATAAAACTTGGTTTTTAAATTATTAAAAATTCTAGAAAATCGGTTAAAATTTATAATTAGCCAAATAAATATAAAACTTGGTTTTTAAATTATTAAAAATTCTAGAAAATCGGTTAAAATATAAATATTCTCTTTAATAATAAAAACTTGGTTTTTAAATTATTAAAAATTCTAGAAAATCGGTTAAAATATAAATATTCTCTTTAATAATAAATTTTAATATTTAATTACTAGGAAAATTATTTAAAACAATATCGAAAAATTATGGTCATTACAGATTATGAGGAAGAGGTTGCCGAGATTAAGGGTGACAATGTGTTGTGTGTTGTGTGTTGTTCAACGACTCCTATGCACCCAGAAGACTCCATATTCATCACAACGACATCAAATCTTCTTTTCTAGGTGTTCGGTCAACAACAAGGTGTGCACCCTCATCATTGACAATGGAAGCTATGGAAATATAGTGTCAAAGACCTTGGTAGACCACTTGAAACTACCGACTGAAGCAAAATTCATGCCTTATACCATCGGATGGATCAAGAAGGGTCCCTCCGTGAAGGTGACGTATGTTGTGTGCCACTATCACTAGGCAAGACTTATAGTGATTCTGTTGCTTGTGATGTTGTGGATATGAACGTGTGCCATGTATTGTTGGGACGATCATGACAGTATGATGTTGACGCCAAGTATGGCGGCAAGAAGAACAAATACTCTTTCGTGTGGATGAATAAAAAGATCATCATACCACCTATTCCACCCTCTCCAAAGAGCCCCAAAGGTCAAAATTCCAAACGTATTTCTCTTGGCAACAAGGGAGAATTTCTGGCCGAGTCAAAAGAGTTGAAGCAGAGGTTTGCCTTAGTGGTGAAGGAGGAAGTGAAGACACCCATTGAGATCCCAGAGAAGATGAAGTTGCTGCTTAAGAAATTTAAAGATTTGGTTCCTGAAGAGCTACCAGAGGGACTCTCTCCCATGAGGGATATACAGAACCATATCAATTTCATTCTAGGTTCGGTACTTCCTAATCTCCCTCACTATCGCATGAACCCATAGGAGAAAAAGATCCTACAAGATTCTATTGAGGACCTCATTAAGAAAGGCCACGTTCAAGAGAGTATGAGTCCATGCACAATTCCGGTCCTGTTGACACCAAAGAAAGATGGGAGTTGAAGGATGTGTGTGGACAGTCGAGCCGTTAACAAGATCACAATTCGCTACAGATTTCCAATTCCTCGGTTAGATGATATGCTAGACCAATTGGGAGGTGCAAGCATCTTTTTAAATATCAACTTGAGGAGTATAGGCAATAAAAATTACCTTTAATCCCTATCAGAGAAGTTCAAAATAAGACTGCTAAAACCTCGCCCGAAATAGTAAAAAGGGGAAAACACTGATATATCTCAAACCAGAAGAAATTTGGCAAAATGAATGAGGGAAAGCTGAACCCTTTGGGTGGTTTTTTCGGCTCCGTCTTGTCGAGATAGGTGATTTTCATATATAATTCTTCAAATTCTGACTTACGGTTTGAAAGTTATGACCTGTTATTCGTGGCATATTTTGGAGCTCGCCTGCATAAGGCAAGCTCGCATGTACAACCTTGCCTGCAGAGCTCGCTTGACAGATTGAAGCTCAACTACATGATCTAGGCTCGCTCAAAGGCAAGCTCACTTACACAGCCTCGCCTGACAGCTTGAAGCTCACCTGAAGGCTAAGGTCGCCTGGTTCAGGCCAAACTTGCTTGCAGACCCTTGGTTCGCTTGCATAGTTGCCAGCCTACCTGCAGGGTTTCTAGTCTTCCTGTAAGGTCTCCAGCCCACCTGCAAGGGCGCCAGCTTTCCTGCAAGGTCGTTGACCCGCCTGCAGGGTCGCCAGCTCGCCTGCAACGTCGTCGACTCGCCTACATGCTCCAGCTCACCTGCTGCAGAATCGCCGACTTGCCTAAAGGCTGGTCAATCTTGTCAACCATCCACTCGAGGTATGGGAATGGTCACATCAGTGGTCACATCCCATGTTTCAGGGAAGAGAGTATGGTACTCTTTGCCCCATCAGTGGTCACATCCCACAAATTAAAGGGGGAGAGCATGGTGGTCCTTACCCAGGCATGGCCATATCCTAGAAATTAATGGATTGGCCATGGCTCTCATTTTCTATAAATATTCACACTTGGCTACATGAAAAGTGGTCTTTTATCTTCTTGAGGACTTGGACCTTTTGAGGGGCTAGCTTGGTCTTGGCCTTCTTTAGAGCTTGACCTTTTAAGTGGCTGGCTGGACCTTCTTTGGGACAACCCTGTAGACATTAAAAAATACCAAGGAATAAATCAAGGTTGAACCTCGTTACAAGTATGACGAGGATCGTCATCATGACGAATCTTATCTCAACCAACAAAGCCCATCATGATTATGAACGTCATTGAAGATGAAGTCCATCCGCAGACGAACCTTATCAAACGACACCTCGCCCCTCAAAAGACGAACTTCATCATTGAAGATGAAGTTTGCCCAGAAATAAAGTTTGTCATTGAATATGAAGTTCGCCTAGAAACGAAGTTTGTCATTGAAGATGAAGTTCATCTAGAAATAAAGTTCGTCCAGAAACAAAGTTCGTCATTGAAGACAAAGTTCGTCCAGAAACAAAGTTCGTCATTGAAGATGAAGTTCGCCATTGCCATTATTGACGAACCTCATGCATAGCCGAACCTCGTCTGTTACAATTTTCAGAGGCTATATTTAAAGAGGGTTAATGACCAATAACTCACTCATTTAAGGAGAGTTAATGATCACTAACTCACCCATCTAATGAGAGTTAATGACCACTAACTAACTTATTTAAATGGGAGTTAATGACCACTAAATCCCTCATTATAAGGGAAGTTAAAACCTATTAACTTACTTCATAATGGCCCTAAACCTATAAATAGGCATAATCAACATGAAAGGGGAGGGGGATTGAGAGGCTAGTCAAAAAGCCTATCTCTCATCCACTCTCATGGATCTTCATAGATCATTGGCTAATCATTTGGCCTTGGAGTATTGAAGCTCATAACAAGCATGACGAGGGTCAATACAATGACGGACCTCATCTCAAATAACAAAACTTGTCATTAGAAACAAGATTTGAAGCGCGTCAATAAATACGAAGCTCATCAGTGAAGACGAAGCTCGTCAGACTTGCCTCATAAGACAAACCTCACTGTCTATTGAGGCTCGTCCAATCTGATGAACCTCGCCAAGCAGCAAGGCTCGTCATCCATAGAAGATCCAGCTATAACGGCTCAGAAGACCTACTCAGCCATATGGGCTAAACTTTAGGAGCACGTTACGCCCTATTAACCAATGTGGACTGAATTGGAGGAGGCAGTTACGCCATCTACCCATAATTCTAGCATATCAGTTACGTACTACGAATTCTATAAATAGTCATAAGCAGCTATGAAGAGGGGACTTTTTTTTGGAGAGTTCTGGAGGATTTTTTGTGATCACGTGAAGAGAGATTAGCGCTTGCATTCTCGTGATCTAAACCACCATCAGAAGCTTTTGTGATCTTGTTCTGATCATCAACGGGAAGCAATCTTGGCTTGAACATCGAGAGAAGTATTCTTTTGCCACCAAGAACCCATTTTTAAACAAAAGAGAAGTCAAACTAATCTTCTCTTCCTCTGTAATCGAGAGAGTGTGAGTGATTGTAAGAGATTCATACTAAGTGATCGAATCCATTTCTTAAAACAAGAATCAATCAAACTTCAATTTTTTAACACTACAGAAGATGGCGACCACAGTGGGAGTAACCATTATTTTTAATGAGATGGTGGTGGTGTAGTCAGACAAGATTATAGTGGGAACCGAGGTTGAAACTCTGGTCCTAGAGTTCGACCAGACGAAGTATGAGGAGTTTATCTCCTCTGGTAAGTCCAGTCCCACCAAGGCACGAAGTGCTGTCGAGTCTCTTATGAGACTTTAGTCTAAGTGGCTTCTGATGATTTAACTTGAGTTAGCCTCGAGGAGAAGTTTATGCCCCTCAAAGAGGAGGCTCTAACAACTAGCCTCAGCTAAGAAATGGGTTGTTAAGCAACCTAGGCGAACTTCGGATTCTGATAATGAACCCCGTCCAGCTTTGGCTGAAGCGAGAGTTTCTGTACATCCACTTTTGAGACGTGCGTGACAACGTCAGCGCCAGAATCAAGCTTGCCGTAGGGCTCGAGCCTTGGTCTCGTTAGACGGTTTCTACTATCGACCGAGAGCTAATCAACCCAAGGTCAACAAGTCTGACAAGGGTCGAGTGGTTGAGGAACATCAAAATGACAAAGCTCATCTCTGTACCCGAGCAGGCTTAGAGAACGAACCTCATCCACAATTAAGGTTCAATCAGTTTAGCAAGTGGTTCACTTCGAGGTTTATCAAGAGAGTGAACCTCAGATTAAGAACGGACTAAGAAGGCGAATGCGCCAAGCTCGTCCTACCAACGAACCTTGTTATAAACACATGAATGGCGAAGTTCATCCAATTACCCAAGTTCACCAACCTCTATCATTTAGAGGGTCTCACTCGGGTAAGGCTAAGATGATAGAGCCCGCTGGGGGTAGTTCCATTATTAAGCTCTATGATTATCTCACACGCAAACGCAGTATGAGTCAGATGCAATATCATTGCTGTTGTAAGAAGCTTATCTCTGTAGTGCTTTCCCAATGCCCATGTAGGGAGTTAGCATACAAATCTTTGGTTTTCGAACGACTGACCGAGCCATTGATGATCTTATCCAGAAGAAATTACTTTTTTCCTAAAAATCAAGCGTCCAAAAATTGCCACGTCGAAGTGACGATTAATATGGTCAGCAAGGGCAGGAGCAAAGCCTCGGCCGATTCTTCTGAATCTTCTGATCCTAAATACTCTTCAGGGTTAGGTAAAATGCTTGTCGATAGACAAGGAGTATATCAGCACACTCGTACTCATACTTAATCTCTCGATCCATATTTTATCCAAGATTGGAGCGGTGAATACCCAAATTTGGAAAGAGCTTGTTCGCCAAGGTGAACAGGTTAAAAACATGCTCAAAAGGCTAGATGCTGAGGGGCCATGTGAATCTCAAAGAGGGGGGTAACCAGAGTGACTTCACCCCTCAGAAATAATCAAATAGGAAGGAGACTTTTGCAGTAGAAACCACTTCCTCCCCTAAATCTTTTTTGAAGCAGAAGGACAAATCTTAGAGTAGCCGCTTCCAGCAGAAGTACGACTTCAACGATGAGCAGGTCATACCAATCCTCAAGTCCTTGATTAAGGCAAAGAAGATCAAGCTCCTAACAGCCTGAAGAGTCATTTGGATTTTGTTCACCGGACCCTAAGCGTTCCTTGACCAGAGCTTTGCCTCGATCTTTGTGCAAAGGACCAAGGTGATCCACCATTGTGATTTTGAAGTTTGATAGACCAGGAGTGACGCAAGGCTCCACTGAAGATGTAGCAGGTGTAGTTGCAGCATACGGATGAGAAACAGACATCGACGAAGTTGAGGGAATAGCCTCGGGAACTTGCCTTTGGTCGAGACACTGGTCAGTGTCTCCGACAAGGCTGCTTTGTCCAAGAGACTGGCTAGTGTCTTGGACAAGGGTTCTTTGGATAAGACACTGGCTGTATCTCAGACAAGGGTTCTTTGGTCGAGATAGTAGCATGTGTCTTGGCTAAAGGTGACACTTCCTGTCACCGTCAAATTTGATTTTCACACAAGTTTGGACTTTGGGATCCAAACTTTGCGTGTTCTTGGTGATTCTTTGGCCACCGTTTCCTTCTTTCTAAGAGTGCAAGCTTGTGTGATATGTGCACGACATTTTTTGATGTGCTCTTCCCTCGTCGAATGAGTCCTCTTGACGAGAACCCACTCTTCGGTTAATGGCTTAGAGGACATGTCAGAAACTTGATGTTGATGTGATTCAGTTGCACGACGAATCCTCGACTCCAAGTTCGCGTAGTAATAAATCCCACCGACATGTTCCAAGGCCTTAGCGAGCTGACGAGCGAGACGTTGGCGTTGTCTCTGATGAGCCCTCTTCGTCAGAGTTGGCGAACTTCGATCGAATGATTCCTTAATTAGGGAGGTATTATTGTGAGCAGAGCTTCCGACTTTGGGGGTCTCTAGGATAATGTTGTGAGGGGAGGCCTCAGTAATAATTGGGTGAGAGTCTTCACCTTGGGTTTTCTTTGGCATGTAAGCAATCTTCAATGGTGAGATACTCCTGCACTTATGGGACAAGGAAGGTCTTGAAGAGGAAGATAAGAGATATTCCTCAAACTTGGTTTGGTCAAACTCGTACCTAACCGTGGATTCAACCGGTATCTTGATCGGCAACGATACGACGGTCTCGGTAGCGAGACCATTGGCTCCCACTGTGGTCGCCAGCGTGTTTGCGTCAGGAATAAGTTTTGTTATAGAATTCATTATAATTGTTTATCGATTACAATGAATACAGAAGAGCAAGTTTCGCGCTTTGTAAAACCACTCTTTGTAATAAAAAATCAAATTACAATGCTCCTTAGAAACACACGTAGGAACATTTATCGTTCGCTGCTTGCGTGGGATCTTTACCTGTGCCGGGGGTGCTTTAGCCTGTGGACCACTGAATCACAGATTTAGATTGAACCGTGAAGGCTATTTGGGAATTCTTGTTTTGTTTAGAGGTAAGAAAAGGAAGTGAATATCTTATCGATGTAAGATAAACACTCTTCTTAAGATCTCCATGAATGAGAGGTCCACTTTCAAAACCGAGATCCCCTTTCGATAAACGAAAAGGTCTCAATCCAATTTGAACAATCAAGTCTATAAAAGGTAGAATTGTCTCAACTCCCACTGTGGTCGTCAGCGTGTTTGCGTCAGAAATAAGTTTTGTTGTAGAATTCATTATAATTATTTATCGATTATAATGAATACAAAAAAGCAAGTTTCATGCTATGCAAAACTACTCTTTACAACAAAAAATCAAATTACAATGCTCCTTAGAAACACGCGCAGGAACGTTTATCGTTCGTTGCTTGCGTGAGATTTTTGCCTGTGCTAGAGTGCGTTAGCCCGTGGATTACCGAATCACAGATTCAGATTGAACTGTGAAGGCTATTTGGGAATTCTTACTACATTTAGAAGTAAGAAAAGGAAGTGAATATCTTATCGATGTAAGATAAACACTCTTCTTAAGATCAAGTCAACGCTTAGATCTTAAGGAATCACTGTTAGACCCTAGAGGGGGGGGTGATTAGGGTCTTATGCTAATCTAATCCGATTATATGCCAATTAAAACTTATTAATAAGTTATCCTAGCAAATATGAAATACCACAAGATATATAAGCTAGGATAAGCAATGCAAACAAAGAGATATATCCTATATGATGAATATGTATATCCAAGGATATATAAACTAACACAAGATGATATATCCTATCAAAGAGATATACAATGTGATATATGTAAGGATATGCAAACACAAGGGTAAACAATCTAAACTAGATAGTGGGCAATATAATCAACAAGCAATATACAAAGGCGATATAAGATATGAACATAAAAGTAAGTGCGCCAATGCAATCACAAACAACCAATATGATTACGGAGTTCGGTCCCCACGACCTACGTCTCCGCTCCTCACCTCGAGGAGATCTCCACTATCACAACCGGGTTTTCTACGTTCACCCGAATAACGTTTACACCTCACAATACAATCACTATGCAATCACACCTTACACACTATGTGTTGTTCCTAGCCGGTGTCCTCCTCCTCAAGTGCTCGGTTACAACCTCTTCCTAGGCACGTCAACCGACGCCACTCCTCTTGGATTCGACCCCGTCTCTCACCACACACTTCTCTCGGTGTACAAGTGTATTACAAGTGAATCCTCACAATTAAGCACAATATAAATCAATTGATTGTTCTCTAAACAAGGTGAGAACTCAATTAAGCACAACTCTTAGTCACAAACCCACAACCCCAAATTATACTATGAATGTAAATACAATAAGCTCAAAAGGTTGTGTGTGAACAAAGAGATATAAATCAAAACTAAACTCAATGTAGTTCTAGCTAAATAACAATGATAATCAAATATATAAAATAGCTAGAAATAGAGTTTAGAAAACTTCTCAATATATCAAGAGTTGGAGGGAGAATAGTTGAATGCCTAAACACCAATAGATGATCTCCTCAAGCTCTTGTAGAATTGAATCACAAAACCGAAACACTCAAATGCTTAAAAGCTTCTTAAACTTAAACAAACACTAAACAAGTTTAAACCCTTGTTAAAATCTTTTAAACCATTCTCTTATATATGTTAAAACTGAGGTATAAGGGGGTATTTATAGCCTCCCAATACCTCAAACAAAAGCCCAAACCAAAAGACCAAAAACCCCTCCAACGGATACAAAAAAATAGTCGTTATGGGCATTCTGAGAGCTGGGCGGTCGACCGACCTTTTTTTCGGTCGACCGCTCGCACTGTACAAACCTGAAAAAGTTCCAGAGACATTTCCGGTCGACCGGTCCGGTCGACCGGAGTTACTGTAGCAGTGCGCAGCTGTTTTGTAAAATCAATTTAAAATAGTAAATGAAATCCAAAAATTATTAAAATTTGTGGGAATGTTCTAGACATGTAGAGTAACATGTCAGAGAAAGAATTTCTGAAAAATCTTTCCCAGTTGAGAGAAATAAATATTTAAACACAAATTTACAGTTTCTGAAAAAACTGTTAACATATACGATTTTGTAAAATCAATTGGCAAAGTAAATCAACTCAAAAAATAGTAAAAACTGGAGAAAAGTTTCTAAACATGTAGATAAACATGTCAGAGAAAGAATTTTTCAAATATCACTTCCCATTTGCGAAAACTCATCAGTTTTGTAAAACATGCACGAACATGTGCACGAACGAAAACATGAATTTGTAAATTCCTTTAAACATAACAAATCAATTCCAAACTTGATGAAACTTTGAGAAATGTTTGCAAATGATATTTTGAACATGTTACAAAAAGAATTTTCCAATTTGCATTTCCCAATTGTGAAATCTCATTATTTTGCAAAAGTGTTCAAAACATGAAAAAAGTGATATACATGAAGTTTGATGTTTTGACATAAACAATGTTTTGAAACTTTGCACAATGATTATATAGACTTGATAAAATATGTATATGATGATTGTTAAGTCTATAAACTGAGAATACAATATTTGAGCTTAGAAACCAAATACGTGTGTGTATATGATATTGAGCTTAGAGTATCTAACACACATAATATAAAACCTAAACTAAATATACCAAAGCTTGATCTTGATCTTCAATAGGCTTGACTTGATATATTTGCGGATGAAGCTTGAACTCGATCTTTAACTTGAATTGCATAAGCTTCACCGACATTCCGCCAACCTCATTTGGATATGATCGTTGAAGCTCTATTCCATCCATCCTCCAACTACGTTGTTTGTCTACAATACATACGAAAACGCAAATACTAGACAAACAACATTAGTGGTAAATTGTTTGTAAATCATCATCAAAACAAGAAGGCCAACAGTATTTTGAGCCTAATTGTGAGATTCACTTTGTAATACACTTGTACACTGAGAGGAGTGTGTGGTGAGAGCTTGAATTGTACATTGCTTCACTCCATAATTCCTCCAACCTCTATTGGATATGATCGTTATGGCGCAATCCATCCATCCTCTAACATATTGTTTGTCTATAATAAATAAGAAAATACAAATACTAGACAAACAACATTAGTGGTAAATTGTTTGTAAATCATCATCAAAACAAGAAGGCCAACAATCTCCCCCTTTTTGATGATGACAAACAATTTACAAAAAGGAATATATGCATGAAGGAAATGAACATATACAAGATAAACATGCATATAAACAACCAAGATAGATATACTCACAATATTTCTCCCCCTTTGACAACATCAAAAAGGGGACAAAAGAATTAAGAGAGCGAAAGCTCCCCCTATCAATAAGCATAGGTGAGTATAAAAAGAATATATATATATATAGGGATTGCTCCCCCTATCAGAAAGCCATATAGAATATATGCAATGAAGATCATGGCAAACATATGTGAGCAAGCATAGATGGAAAATATGCTAAACACAACTCACATACTTAAAGACAATGAGAACACATATGAATATATCAATGTGAAAGAAGTGTCTCATTAGCACAAAAAATATAGAAACCATATAAAAGAATAGATTTATGAAATCAAAGAAGAGGAACATGAGAGTCATGCAAAAAGTTTTCAAATGAAAACAAATCAACCAAAAGAAATCATAAATCAAGATTTGAGTCCAAAACCCATGTTTGATCAAAAATAGAATCTCCTTTGTGGGATTTGATCAAACCACATATGGAATACATTATAATGCACGAATAGATGATCCATAAGCACAAACATATAAATATCATCATATAAGTGAAATATAATGAATTCAAAGCAACAAATCAAAACAAAATCTTTAACAAAAGAATTTCAAGAGAGGCAACAATATATCAAGCTCTTAAGCTTGTTCTAACCCATATAATCATTCTAGCATCCGGTAAACATGATTTGGGAATAAACACCCAATAAACCCGGAGGGTTATATAAATACGAACCTCTCATCAAAATCAAAACTAATAATCATGAAAACAAAGGATTTGATAAATAAAAAAAATGTTTTCATAATCAAAAGATTTTAAAACATAATTTTCAAAACCAAGAAAAAGAAAAAGTAAAGGTACTAAAATTCTTGGTTTAAAAATCATTTTGGCACCCAAGAATTCTTGGTGCCGGATTGGTTAGGGACATGACCCCTATCATTCAAGCTCAAAGCCCTAGGGTTATGAACCCTCTTAGGCGCATATGGTGCACGAACACGGTCATAACAAAAATTACTCAAATGACCCTTCCGATTGCAATAAGTACAATGGAAAGGAAGCATTTGCTTATGTTGACCAAACGGTTGTGCACGGGAAACATTAGAAACATTTGCAAACATGGATGGTCTTTTAAAATTGTTTTGCAAATGTGAAACTTTCTTTAAATCAAAACAAAATTTGGCCAAATGACCAAATCTACCACAATGATCACATCTATACACATGAGCATGCTTGTGATGAACTTTATGAGTGTGTGCATGTACATGTGTGTGTGATGAAGAAGCCTTATGAGATGCACAAGAAGCATTGATATTACTATTTTTAGATTTTTGTGCATCATAGCAAAATTTAGATAAATGGCCTTTACGACCACAAATAGAGCACTTATAAATTTTGCTATACATGTGTGCATGATGTGTGATATGTTTAGATGTTTTAGCATGAGACTTAGCACACATGTTCATAAGCTTATCATGGTTTACCATACATGTTTTTAAGGTTGAATCTAAACAAGATATGCGATGTTTAACTTGACTCAACTCAACATTTTGCATACATGTATAGGAAATAGAAGTAGATGAAACATTATCATTTCTAAAAGAATTAAACTCATTTCTAATAGTTTCTACTTCTATCATGGCATCATTATTAGCATGAGTTAAGCTAGCAAAGGATGATGTCAATTTTTTATTTTCTAATTTTAACACATCATTAATTTCTTTAAGAGCAACATTTTCTTGAGAAATAATATCAAAATTGGAAACTAGCTTCTTATGATCGGATTTTAAACTAACATGCTTGCTTTTAAGATCAATAAAACTATTTTGTAATTTTGAGTAGGCATGCGATAATTTCTCATATGCACTAGCGAGTTCATCAATAGATAAATCATTATCGGAATCGGAATCGCTTGAATCGCTTACCACACTAGGGCTATCGCCTAGTGGCCGTGTGCATGATGCTCCACATGAACTTGAAGAAGAATCCTCCAAAACTTGTTGGATTGCCTCCAAGTCCCCTTGATGTGCTTTAATAAATTTCCAAAGTTTATAAGCACTATTAAAATGAACAAATTTGTTAGAAATGGATGAGTCAAAAGCTTTAAGCAAAAATTCTAACAAACGCTTGTTCATTGTAAACATTTTATTATCATGATCGCTCCACTTGGATTTCTCCAATGTGGGCACAATGTAAGCACAATCAATAACTTCCCATAAGTCAATATTTCTAGATTGCACAAATAGTTTAAATCTAGAAGCCCATTGTACATAGGGGAAATTAATGAATTTAGGAGCAACATTTGATTCATAGCCTAAACGAAATACATTTATATTCATGATATATATGTAAATATATGCAAGCAAGAAAAATATAATCATAACTAGATTAGCACAAATATAATAACTTGGATCTTTAACTCAAGGCGGTTAGTCCTTAAATCAAAGAGCACCAAGCTCTGATACCAATTGTTAGACCCTAGAGAGAGAGGGGGGGTGATTAGGGTCTTATGTTAATCTAATCCGATTATATGCCAATTAAAACTTATTAATAAGTTATCCTAGCAAATATAAAATACCACAAGATATATAAGGTAGGATAAGCAATGCAAACAAAGAGATATATCCTAAATGATGAATATGTATATCCAAATATATCCTATCAATGAGATATTACAAATATATGAGCAAGGATATATGAACTAACACAAGGGTAAAATAAACAATCTACACAAGTGATAGGGTAATATGATGAGCAATACACAAAGGCGATATAAGATATGAAAACAAGAATAAGAACGCCAATGCAATCACAAACAAAACGATATGTTTACGAGGTTCGGTCCCCACGACCTACGTCCCCGCTCCTCACCTCGAGGAGATCTCCACTATCACAACCGGGTTTTCTACGTTCACCCGAACAACGTTTACACCTCACAATACAATCACTATGCAATCACACATCACACACTAAGTGTTGGTCCTAGCCCGTGTCCTCCTCCTCAAGTGCTCGGTTACAACCTCTTCCTAGGCACGTCAACCGACGCCACTCCTCTTGGATTCGACCCCGTCTCTCACCACACACTTCTCTCGGTGTACAAGTGTATTACAAGTGAATTCTCACAATTAAGCACAATATAAATTAATTGATTGTTCTCTAAATAAGGTGAGAACTCAATTAAGCTCACTCTCAATGTTACAAACCCACAACCCTAAATTATACTATGAATGTAAATACAATAAGCTCAATAGGTTGTGTGTGAACAAAGAGTATCAATAAAACAATTAAACTAAACTCAATATAAATCTAGCTTTAATTAACAAATAACAAATGAAAGCTAGAGTAGAGTTTAGAAAACTTCTCAATGGAAGACAAGATGGAGAGATGGAGATTGGAGCCCAAACAAGAAGATGATCTCCTCCACTTGTGAAAATAATCTTCAAACCAAACAAACACTAAAACTCACTTAAACCCTTGTTTAAAACTCTTTAAACTTGTTTAAAATATTTCTTTAAAACATTCTCTTTTATATATTAAAACTGAGGTATAAGGGGGTATTTATAGCCTCCCAATACCTCAAAGAAAAGCCCAAACCAAAAGACCAAAAACCCCTCCAACGGATACAAAAAAATAGCCGTTATGGGCATTCTGGGAGCTGGGCGGTCGACCGACCTTTTTTTCGGTCGACCGCTCGCACTGTACAAACCTGAAAAAGTTCCAGAGACATTTCCGGTCGACCGGTCCGGTCGACCGGAGTTACAGTAGCAGTGCGCAGCTATTTTGTAAAATCAATTTAAAATAGTAAATGAAATCCAAAAATTATTAAAATTTGTGAGAATGTTCTAGACATGTAGAGTAACATGACAGAGAAAGAATTTCTGAAAAATCGTTTCCCAGTTGAGAGAAATAAATATTTAAACACAAATTTACAGTTTCTGAAAAAACTGTTAACATATACAATTTTGTAAAATCAATTGGCACAGTAAATCAACTCAAAAAATAGTAAAAACTGGATAAAAGTTTCTAAACATGTAGATAAACATGTCAGAGAAAGAATTTTTCAAATATCACTTCCCATTTGCGAAAACTCATCAGTTTTGTAAAACATGCACGAACATGTGCACGAACGAAAACGTGAATTTGTAAATTCCTTTAAACATAACAAATCAATTCCAAACTTGATGAAACTTTGAGAAATGTTTGCAAATGATATTTTGAACATGTTACAAAAAGAATTTTCCAATTTGTATTTCCCAATTATGAAATCTCATTATTTTGCAAAAGTGTTCAAAACATGAAAAAAGTGATATACATGAAGTTTGATGTTTTGACATAAACAATGTTTTGAAACTTTGCACAATGATTATATAGACTTGATAAAATATGTATATGATGATTGTTAAGTCTATAAACTGAGAATACAATATTTGAGCTTAGAAACCAAATACGTGTGTGTATATGATATTGAGCTTAGAGTATTTAACACACATAATATAAAACCTAAACTAAATATACCAAAGCTTGATCTTGATCTTCAATAGGCTTGACTTGATATATTTGCGGATGAAGCTTGAACTCGATCTTTAACTTGAATTGCATAAGCTTCACCGACATTCCGCCAACCTCATTTGGATATGATCGTTGAAGCTCTATTCCATCCATCCTCCAACTACGTTGTTTGTCTACAATGCATACGAAAACGCAAATACTAGACAAACAACATTAGTGGTAAATTGTTTGTAAATCATCATCAAAACAAGAAGGCCAACAGTATTTTGAGCCTAATTGTGAGATTCACTTTGTAATACACTTGTACACTGAGAGGAGTGTGTGGTGAGAG
>NC_033799.1:6425799-6462894 GCF_001876935.1 Asparagus officinalis | reverse complement strand
TATACAATGAGATATATCCTATATGATGAAATATATGTATATATCCAAGGATATATAAACTAAAACAAGATGATATATCCTATCAAAGAGATATACAATGTGATATATGTAAGGATATGCAAACACAAGGGTAAACAATCTAAACTAGATAGGGGGCAATATAATCAACAAGCAATATACAAATGCGATATAAGATATGAACATAAAAGTAAGTGCGCCAATGCAATCACAAACAACCAATATGATTATGGAGTTCTGTCCCCACGACCTACGTCTCCGCTCCTCACCTCGAGGAGATCTCCACTATCACAACCGGGTTTTCTACGTTCACCCGAATAACGTTTACACCTCACAATACAATCACTAAGCAATCACACCTTACACACTAAGTGTTGTTCCTAGCCGGTGTCCTCCTCCTCAAGTGCTCGGTTACAACCTCTTCCTAGGCACGTCAACCGACGCCACTCCTCTTGGATTCGACCCCGACTCTCACCACACACTTCTCTCGGTGTACAAGTGTATTACAAGTGAATCCTCACAATTAAGCACAATATAAATCAATTAATTGTTCTCTAAACAAGGTGAGAACTCAATTAAGCTCACTCTCAATGTCACAAACCCACAATCCTAAATTATACTATGAATGTAAATACAATAAGCTCAATAGGTTGTGTGTGAACAAAGAGTATCAATAAAACGATTAAACTAAACTCAATATAAATCTAGCTTATGGAAATTATAATCAAAATAATAAATTGCTAGATGAGTTTAGAAACACTTCTCTAAAGATGACAAGAGAGTAGGAGAAGAGTGAATGCTCAAACACCAAAAGGATGATCTCCACTTGCTCTTGTGAAATTTGCTCCACAGACTAAACTCTTGTAAATGCTTAAAAGTTTTTTAAACAAACACTAAAAACAAACTTAAACCCTTGATTAAAACTTTCTTAAACTTGTTATTAAACTCTCTTAGATTTTGTTAAAACTGAGGTATAAGGGGGTATTTATAGCCTCCCAATACCTCAAACAAAAGCCCAAACCAAAAGACCAAAACCCCCTCCAACGGATACAAAAAAATAGCCGTTATGGGCATTCTGGGAGCTGGGCGGTCGACCGACCTTTTTTTCGGTCGACCGCTCGCACTGTACAAACCTGAAAAAGTTCCAGAGACATTTCCGGTCGACCGGAGTTACTGTAGCAGTGCGCAGCTATTTTGTAAAATCAATTTAAAATAGTAAATGAAATTCAAAAATTATTAAAATTTGTGGGAATGTTTTAGACATGTAGAGTAACATGTCAGAGAAAGAATTTCTGAAAAATCGTTTCCCAGTTGAGAGAAATAAATATTTAAACACAAATTTACAGTTTCTGAAAAAACTGTTAACATATACGATTTTGTAAAATCAATTGGCACAGTAAATCAACTCCAAAAATAGTAAAAACTGGAGAAACGTTTCTAAACATGTAGATAAACATGTCAGAGAAAGAATTTTTCAAATATCACTTCCCATTTGCGAAAACTCATCAGTTTTGTAAAACATGCACGAACATGTGCACGAACGAAAACGTGAATTTGTAAATTCCTTTAAACATAACAAATCAATTCCAAACTTGATAAAACTTTGAGAAATGTTTGCAAATGATATTTTAAACATGTTACAAAAAGAATTTTCTAATTTGTATTTTCCAATTTGTATTTCCCAATTGTGAAATCTCATTATTTTGCAAAAGTGTTCAAAACATGAAAAAAGTGATATACATGAAGTTTGATGTTTTGACATAAACAATGTTTTGAAACTTTGCACAATGATTATATAGACTTGATAAAATATGTATATGATGATTGTTAAGTCTATAAAATGAGAATACAATATTTGAGCTTAGAAACCAAATACGTGTGTGTATATAATATTGAGCTTAGAGTATCTAACACACATAATATAAAACCTAAACTAAATATACCAAAGCTTGATCTTGATCTTCAATAGGCTTGACTTGATATATTTGCGGATGAAGCTTGAACTCGATCTTTAACTTGAATTGCATAAGCTTCACCGACATTCCGCCAACCTCATTTGGATATGATCGTTGAAGCTCTATTCCATCCATCCTCCAACTACGTTGTTTGTCTACAATACATACGAAAACGCAAATACTAGACAAACAACATTAGTGGTAAATTGTTTGTAAATCATCATCAAAACAAGAAGGCCAACAATCACAAGAACTCTGAAAAAGGCTTGTACGTGATGAAGACTCTCTCTCTTGCTTGGAATTCACTAAATTGCCCAAATCTCTCTGCTTAATGTGCTCCAAAATACTCAGCCTTGGCAGTGATGGTCATAGGGGGTATTTATAGCCCCTAGGAACTATAACTGAAGTCAGAAGTTGAAAAGAATGTGTGTCAAAGAGCTCCTATTTCTGAGGCAGTTATAACTATCTCGGAAGCATGATTAGCTTCCCATTTCTAAGATAGTTATAATTGTCTCTGAAGCATGGTCAAATTCAGCCGTTTTGTAACCGTTCCCGCCATGTTTAATTGTCATTATTCTTGCGGTTATGGGTATGATTCTTGCTTGTAACTGCTCCTCCCACGTTCATAGATGATCCCCAGCAATTATTAAGCCATGTGGACCATACAAAACTCAAGAAAACTGTTAGAAAATACGTTATCAGATTCTCAGTGTGCGAGACAGTCTGAAGTGTCTCGCACTTCCGAGATAGTTTGTACTATCTCGAGTATTTTGGTTCTAACTCTCTCGTTTGATCTCGGAATAAGGTGATCCAAGATGCGTTAGAAAGATGGTGGAGAGACCTACAACTTTTTTTTAAGCTTTTTTATTTTCGATGATAATTATGGTCAAAATATCAGTTCTTGTCTTGTAGTTTCTGAGACTAGTTTCTGAGACAGGTGCATGTGTCTCAGAAACTATATGTTGTATTTTCTCTCTAACTCTTTCATCCAATCTCTGAATGAGGTGATCTAAGATGAGTTGGAAAGCTGTAGAATATATCTACAACTTTTAGCTTTTGAGATTTTTTAGTTTCGATGTAAATCATGGTAGAAATATCAGTTTTTTTCTTGTAGTTTCTGAGACAGTTGCATGTGTCTCGGAAACTATGTATTGTATTTTGTCTCTAACTCTTTCATCTTATCTTAGAATGTGGTACTCCAAGATGTGTTGTAAATCTGGAGAATATATCTACAACTTTTATCTTTTGAGCTTTTTCAGATTCGATGCTAATCATGGTCGAAATTTCAGTTCTTTTCTTGTAGTTTCTGAGACAGTTGCATGTGTCTCGAAAACTATGTGTTGTATTTTGTCTCTAACTTTTTTATCCGATATCGAAATAAGGTGACCCAAGTATGTTGGAAAGCTAGAGAAGAGGTCTACAACTTCCCATAGGCAAGACACACATGGTGTGGGCGAGATATACGTGGTACTTCATCCTTTACGGGCGAGACACAACTTCTGGTTGAGTCGTTTCATCGTTGGTTTTTTTTTGTCGTTCCATCGACTCATATGCTTTATCGATTCACTTTATGCATTTGTTAGCTTCCCTAAGATATCGGATGATCCTCCTTGACTCGGATATTGATGTTCATCATCTTTTTTCCATCTCGAGCTATGTGCGGGAGCCTATAGATAATTTTTTTATACCTACAGATACCCTCTCCAAAGTGTTTCAGCCTTATTCTTTTATAAAGGAGGCTAGAATACTTTAGATATAATATGCCTAGCCTTTAATTCATTAGCTTCTTCAGCTTTCAGTCTATTCAGTATTTTGTCGAATAACTAAAATTCTTCCGATGCTGCATTTATCGTCTGACCGTTGTCGAAATCTTAAACTGAAGCTGGTGTGTTGATTTCTAAATTAGATCGTATAGTTGGGTTGATGTTGAACTAATCATCTTCGTCAGGAGTTTGTATCTGAGTTGCGATTGAACTCCCTGAATTAATTCATTGAGCTGACGTTTCATCCTGAGCCTTGTTTCGGTGGAATTATCGACGCATTGGCTAGTGTAGACTTTCATTGTAACGTATTGACCGGCGTTAGGACATGGCAAAATGATACAGTAAGGGTCCTAGAAAAATAACCTCAACCCTCTGGCAGACTCCCACCGTCTTCTCTCGGCCATAGGGAAGGAAAGCCCTATTCAACTCTCAAGAGTTTTAGACATTTGACTCCTTAGTTGAATTTCAAGTCACTGGTGCCTCATCAGGGTAAACCCACTACACAACGACTCATCAGTCGAATTTCAAGCTATTGGCCCTTCATCAAGGGATAAATCTGAGGCACAATTGTAGAGGCATCAGCCCCATTAACTCATCAAGCCGACACTCTGGTGCCAACATAAGAGGTGCACAATTGTAGAGGCATCAGCCCCATTAACTCATCAAGCCGACACTCTGGTGCCAACATAAGAGGTGATTCTAGCCGGTGCGAGAGATCCTGAACTCCCAGACAAGTCGACATCTCCATATCAACTCGAAACATGGTTATTAGCTGAGATGAGATGATATTTTAACCAGTCAGATAGACCAACACTCCTAAGTCGACGCGAAAGGTGGTACCGGTCGACTCTATCATCGAGGATGACCCTATTTAGAGCACTTGACCACTCAATGGACATATCTCAGAAATGACTTAAGGGACATCCCCTGCTATCAACTAAATTAAGGACTCGACCCCGACCTCAAGACTCTCCCCCAGAGCCAATGTTGACGTCTCAGTTCACTTTGGACAAGCCTTATTCAGATTTTGATCTGACAGATCTCCATGACTTGTCAATTCAATCACTTTTCAGAAAATACGGAGACACTCTCTCCCATAATAAAGTAACTCCCCCTCCAGTCGCCAGCCAACATCTGTAAAGCGATGGATGACTCAGTATGCCCACGTGACTTCTGCCACACTCACAAGTCACTTCCTGGACATCACGGAGACACCATCTCCCATGCTGAAATAACTTCCCCTTCAGTAGTCAGGCGACACCTGTAGAGAGAGGGATGACTCACCTTCTAGCTCACACTTTGTCCCCGCCATTCTGTATGACTGAAATAACCAGTCTGCCATGGACATCCACTCTATATATGGAGGCTGTTCACCACCAGAACGGGGGATCAAATCTAACCTAAAAAAAACTCTCAGAGCAATTTAAAAGCTTCCTCTTGACCTAATTGGAGAGATGATCATCTCTAATGCACATAGCATAAGAACACACGGTTCTAAACTCCATTCAAGCTCATGTTCATCAACTGACTTGATCATCGGAGGGATCACGGGGGAACCGGTCCTTGCCCTCTCATGGATTCTTCTTGTCTGTGCAGTGTGGACATCAAGCCCTGGTTCAAGAACTAGGCATAAAGTCGGAGAAGGGAGCAGGCTCTCCATCATCCCTCATCACCCCGCAACCATCCTCTTCTAGATATTTTGGCTGTTTGATATTGAGCATCAACAAAGTTTCTTTTTTATTAGAGATAGGATAGATTTAGTTATAAATATTATTCCTTTTGTAAATTGTCAAACAACTTTTCAATTATTCAATCAAGAGAATTTTTTCTCCTTGTTTACGTTCTCAACTTTGAGAAACTTAGAGCTTGTGGATTCAAGCTCATGAATTACCTGCTATTGTCAGGGCTTGTCGGCATCGGAACAATATTCGATCAGCCTCCCCGTTTCTACGTCTGCGTCACAAACTCAGTTTTCCTTCATGCTCATTGACGAACAAATCTATCCATCGTCCGATCGTCGTCTGTTGCCAAAATCAGGTGACCTCTTTGAGTGATTTGAATTGCATAAACACCAAATTATTTCTTGATGATTTACCCTAATTATGTGAAATTATATATCGGTACCCTAATGATCTGTACTCTACTAAAAATCACAAACACATCAGAATTAATTCACGAAGGAAAATGAGAACTAACTACACTTTCTACAGATAATCATACACCCTAATTATTTTGATTGATTAGCTATGCACATTGGACATGCCCACAGTCCAAAAATTTTATGAACAACCTACCCTTTAGTTGTTTCCCTTATCTGTATTCTTAAATGTTTCAAACATGTAAAGTTCATAATTGCAACATATGCACTGGGGAATTCAGGGTATAGATATTGAGGAAATGGCATGGGCACCAAGATATGGATTGAAAGGAATGATTGATGCATCTCTTTGCATAATAAGGAGATCAAGTCGTGGTGATTCATACAAGAAAATTATGCCTTTGGAGTTTAAAACTAGCAAAGGAACTACTGGTAAATTTTGCTTTGTTTCAATTTACTGCTAAAATTTGTATTGCTTTGTTTCAATTTTATCACTATTATTTTAATGTTATTGTTTATCTTCCATAAGTTTCTCATTTATTGCAAATAATATTACATTGTAAAAATGTTTAATTCAAATATATATTCGTTTCTCATTTATTGCAAATAATATTACATTGTAAAAATGTTTAATTCAAATATATATTCATCCATAATTGATGTTTGTAATGATTTATTCATGATACATTGTAAAAATGTTTAATTCAAATATATATTCATCCATAATTGATGTTTGTAATGATTTATTCATGACTATACTATATTTACATATTGCCATCATCATTATTTTATTTTGTAGTTCCTTATGGTTAGAATTCCATTTGAAAATATTGTGCCATCCTAAACTTCCACATTGTAAAGTGAAAATGAAAGAAATTATCCTCCTTAATTGTAACCTTTATATACATTAGCCAACAGATCAACAGTTGCAGTGTAATGAGTTTGGTCTTGGATTAAAACAGATGAGTTATCATAAATTAAGTCTCCAGGTTTTGTGCTCTTGCAACACTATCAATATAAGAGATGTTGACTCTTGACTGTGATGCTTATGCTAAAAGTTATTAGATTATTTACTTGGAACTGCTTTAGGTATGCCTAAAATTTAGACTTGAGTATTATATATCTTAGTTTGTGTTCAAAACTTTTTCTCCTCCATCTGAAATGTGAACCTTGTTTCTCAGAGAACAGCTACATTAGTTTTGTTTTTGAATGAGAGATCAATTTATTTTAATTCAATCCGTGAAGCGTAAGTGTACTTACCGTTCTTACTCATACTTTACTTATAGTGCATATTCGTAATTGATGACTCTAACAAGTTGTAGAGCTATTATGTTTCCTTGTCATCTTTATGCTTCATGTCATCACAACAATAACAACAATATAATGTCGCACACCTATTCTCAGACCTATTTTTGGCCGGGTTTGTTC
The DNA here is from genome assembly GCF_001876935.1 of Asparagus officinalis. NCBI lineage: Eukaryota > Viridiplantae > Streptophyta > Magnoliopsida > Asparagales > Asparagaceae > Asparagus > Asparagus officinalis. Next base: position 6,455,632 of record NC_033799.1, on the reverse strand, counting down.
GTAGGCTTATATCCTACATTGGTATCTGTTGGATCAACATTAGCGCGCGTATTACTGATTCACTATGACAGTGTATTAATATTTCACGCTAAATATTTGTATTTTAGTTCTTCTATTCTGTTGCCATTTGCTTTGCTCAGAGGGCTGAAACTTTGATCCTCCTTGTTTGTGAATATTTACTGTGCTTATTTTTTTGACATGATCCTATCATAATGTGGATGCATGGAATTAAGCATGTGTTGGTGAGTTTTTCAATGGGGAACTGAGTGTCTCCTATGGACAAAGAATACTTAGGTTTATATTTTCAGCCTTCTCTGTTTTCTCCCATTTCAATAACCATATAGTAGGTTTCTTAACTTGACAATTATTTGATTAAAGAAGAGAATTAATGACCGGAATAAGTTGACGACTCTCAAGTTACCTTTCAAAAAAGAAAGCAACGTTTCTTTTACCTCTAAAGACTTTACCTACTATTGATGCTTATTTTTTGTGTAATTTCTAAAATCCTTGTGGATTAATGCTTCGACATTTCCAAGACTTTTTTCACTTTACCCTCACAAGTCCTTGGAGATATAATGAAAAATTTTCATGGGAAATTAGGAACCTTTTTGTGGTACATAGGGACATGAACCCATGGCATCAAGAATTTTAACATATTTAAGATAGTACTTTGTACTATCTCCTGGATCTAAACCATTTAAAGGTGTCCTTATGGTCTTATGAGATAATTATGGATAGGGACTTGATTCATACTTTGTACTACTATCTTCTGAAACATTCAAAGCAACATTTCACATCACTATTGATTATTTATTTCAGCTTTGAAAAGTAGCTGTTGACTTCAACCTAATCTAATTTTGTTTTGGCATATCCTGTTTTATATCTTGAAGGTAATACGATAAGTTGTAGTTTCATGTTTCTCATCTTCATATGATGTTGTTGTTGGATAGAGGATTCCTAATCTATTTTGGTAACATGAGGTTATTAGGATTCCTAATCTATTTTGGTAACATGAGGTTATTAGGATTCCTAATCTATTTTGGTAATAGGTTATTAGGATTCCTAATTTGTTTTGTTTTTTGTTTTAGAATTCCTAGTATGTTTATGATTTTAGGATTTCTATATATATGGAACAATTGGAAGATAGAATTGGTGGAGAAGAAAATTGGGGATATTTGGAGCACAGAAAAGAGATATTTTCTGAGCTATTTGTTTAGGGTTTTGTTTGGAGAGATTAAGAGCTTGTTGGTGAGATTCGTTTGTTCCTTCGAGTGATTTGTAATCTCAGTTTGTACTCTTTCTCTATTAGTGAAAACCTCATCCCCTGAGTGATTTGTAATCTCAGTTTGTACTCTTTCTCTATTAGTGAAAACCTCATCCCCTTCTTGCCTCGTGAACGTAGGCAACTTGTCGAACCACGTAAAACTATTGTGTTTGGATTTGTGCCGTTGTTTTGATTTGTTTGGCCTTTATCTCGACGTTTGTTTGATTTGGTTCTCGAAGCACGCCCGTTTGGTTGTCACGCTTCCGCGCCGCGCACAACAATTGGTATCAGAGCTCCAAATTTCAGATCTAGGGTTTTGTCTTGGTTGGAGGAGTAGATCAATTTGGAAGTTCGGCTAGGGCTTCGTTTGGTGAGAAATGTGGGATCTTTTTGGTAAAGACTCTATTTTTTTAGTTTGGATCTATTCTTCGTTTATTCCGCATTGGTTTGTTGGCGCTTGGGCTATTTGGAGGAGTAGATCGCTTTGGAGGCTCTTCGAGGGCTTCGTTTGGAGATAAAGGTGAGATTTTTTCTATTTGTGGATCTCGTTGCCGTCGTGCGGGGTGAGATCGTTTGGAGACTCTTGTTAGGGTTTCATTTGGAGATAAAATTCTCTCATTTATCAGTTTGGATCTATTCTTTATTTGTTTGTGCTTTGAGATAGTTGGTCGAGATAGAAGGATTTGAGGCTGGGTTATTTGTTTGTTGATACGGTGCATTGGATTATTGAGAAGTGTCATTGACCTGCATATTGAAGTCCTTTTGAGCACGTTGGTATGAGCAAGGAGACCGAGGTGGAGTTTGGCACTTCTATTTGATGATTGAGGGGTCTTCTATTTGGTGTTCATTCAGGCATTTAGGGGCCTTCCAAGGGAGCATTATTGGGAGGTAATAGGTATGTGGTTTCCGTAGTTGGGGATTACTCTAGGCATTAGTGGGTTGCAACCAAATCCCGTTGGTGTGAAGTCCTAGAAGCCCGCAACAGAGGAGAAAGTGTGTTGGTAGAAAGGTAACACGATGTTCTGATTATGGTAGGGGTTCTTTCTTGTATTTGTGCCGAGCTCACGGCAATAGGAGATACTTCATTGGTGTGAAAACTTTGAGGCGACAAGGAGAGATGGCAGATTTGGGTAGCTATTCCTTTCTAGAGGAGGATCGGCGTTTGATGTCGAGCATTGGCATTGGTGTGCAGGCTACGACATGTTTGGGCCGTCTCATGTATAGGTTACCGACTGCTGCATGTATAGATATGGGATCTGGTGGAGCTGCTTTAGATTTTGGGTTGCGTCGGATGTTTGGCTACCCAGCACTCGGTCACATCGTGGATGTGAGATTTGATCCGATAGCACATTTGGGATTCAGAGGCGTGTTTGATTATCAGGTATTGGCTTCTGACTTTGTTCTGAGCAGGTATGTCACGTTTGACTCTCGGCAGGTGGAGAGTGGTGATCAGATCTTTGGGACATCACAGCGGGTGGAGAGTGATGTTACTCCACATTGGGAGGAAACTCCAGATCATACTGCATCATTTGGGATTCCAGCAGATGTGACACATATTGGGAATCGTGTTAATTTGGATGCAGATGATAGGTTGATTGATTCGAGTACAGCTGATGGATGTAGTCTGGATATGGCCATTGGTTCATCTCAGGTGGAGATGTTTGGATTAGTTTAGTTTGGAGCCATTGGAGGTGCTATCAGCCGCAGACTTGATCGTGATATTAGAGAAGGGTTGCGAACTCTTCTAGTGGATTGAGGCCTTTGGAGGCCATTTGGGTGAACTAGGTGAAGGCTTGATTCATTGGGCAAGAGGATACGTAGGCAGTCAGTTTTGATACAGCCGATTTGGTGAGTAGACATCGACGTTTGGAGAGTGTTCGTATTCTCATTTGGGTTCTCGACTTGTTGTGGATTGAGTCCGTTGTCGTGGATTTGTTCCACTTCGTACTGGATGTAACAAGTGAGACGTTTGGTTGGTATTGGTGTCGGCTCAGTTTTGGGAAAACTTCGCCGAGGTGGAGAATTGTTGCATAGAGGATTCCTAATCTATTTTGGTAACATGAGGTTATTAGGATTCCTAATCTATTTTGGTAACATGAGGTTATTAGGATTCCTAATCTATTTTGGTAATAGGTTATTAGGAGTCCTAATTTGTTTTGTTTTTAGTTTTGGAATTCCTAGTATGTTTATGATTTTAGGATTTCTATATATATGGAACAATTGGAAGAGAGAATTGGTGGAGAAGAAAATTGGGGATATTTGGAGCACAGAAAAGAGGTATTTTCTGAGCTATTTATTTGGGGTTTTGTTGGGAGAGATTAAGAGCTTGTTGGTGAGATTAGTTTGTTCCTTCGAGTGATTTGTAATCTCGGTTTGTACTCTTTCTCTATTAGTGAAAACCTCATCCCCTTCTTGCCCCGTGGACATAGGCAACTTGCCGAACCACGTAAAACTATTGTGTTTGGATTTGTGCCGTTGTTTTGATTTGTTTGGCTTTTATCTCGACGTTTGTTTGATTTGGTTCTCGAAGCACGCCCGTTTGGTTGTCACGCTTCTGCGCCGCGCACAACAGTTGTGACTGTATCTGTCATTATATGGTTTTCAATTGGTACTTGTAGAATATATGAAATTTGCCCATTTTCATGATGTGGTCGTATAACACTTGATCACATAGAAAAAATGAGTGCCTGTTTTTTGATGTTATGACTGATGGTGTGTTTAGTCCATTAAATGCATCACTGAACCTTATGCATTTGCTAAATTGATATCAGGTAACTGGGGTGTAATTTGATTATATGGGATCCCAAAAGTTCAATAGAGCAAAAGTTCAATAGAGGATTTTTTTTTATTCCTTAATTTTGTGCATGGCACCATTTCTAGGTTTATTTGTGTTCAAAAGAATATATTAATGCAGTGGTTAAGTAGTTTCTTATTCTTTATAGAATATTTCGCAGTACCTTAGCGTACTTTTTATTAAAAGAAGTTTCTCATATCATGATTTAAATAATTCCAGCTATGAAGATTGGGTCATCTATAATTTCTTTCACTCTGCTTAGCATGGGTTGGAGGCCCTGGTGCTGTGGCATTAAGTTCAAGTGGACGAGATCTGAAACCTTCCTGGTATCTTATGACATGCTGCTTCCCTACTATACCACTTGATGGGCAAGTGTCTGGTCCTTGAATCAATTTCTTTTAAAACATTTGCAGAAGGTCTTATATTTTTTTAAAGTTTAACTATATAGCTCTTCTCAATGAGATGTGCTCATCCAAGTCTTGTTTTAGAACAGACGCTTTATCCGGAGGTGCAGGCAAGGGGATCTACAATTTGTGATTCTGAAGCCCATTTTGGTTGTCATTACATTCATACTGTATGCAAAAGGAAAATATGAAGATGGAAATTTCAATGCTGATGAGGGCTATCTTTGTATTACAATTATCTACACACTCTCATACACAATAGCTCTCTATGCACTTTTCTTGTTTTATCTATCATGCAGAGATCTGCTTCGACCACATAATCTTGTGTCGAAGGTCATTCTGATCAAATATGTCATCTTTTTGACATATTGGCAGGTATTCTTTTGTCCATCTTCTATGTTTGTTTGTCATCCTATGTTCATAGGGCTATAATTTAAATGGTTAATTAGCAAGTTGCAAGTGTGTTGAAGCTTTTGCTATAAGAGTCAATAATGATGATCACTATATTGAAAGTTCGCCCGGGGAGGGGGGGGGTCTTGAGAGTGGAGACCCAAACCTAGAATCAAAATCAACAATTGCATAAAAATTCAAGACAGACCATGGGTGTGGTGTCTGCCACACCCTGCTGTACCAGAATCTACCCTGTCTGCCATGGGTGTGGTGTCTGCCACACCAGGGTGTGGTGTCTGCCACACCAGGGTGTGGCAGACTCGTTTTAGAATTCTAATCTGTTTAGGATTGTGTTTGTTATAAATAGAAGCACGTCCCTCAAGGGTTTAAGAGAGAAAAAGAGCACGAAAAAAGAGGGGTTTGAGGGCTCTTTGAGATTAGAAATCTTAAGAGAGAGAGGCTAATTGCAAGCATTGTAATCTTCTTCAAGTAATCAAAGAATTGTGTGGTGTGGCTCCCGAGGACGTAGGCACGTTGCCGAACCTCGTTAAATCTGGTGTGTTCTTTCTTGTTCTTATTTCCTATAAGTTTTTATCTTTGAATTGTGATGAATTTCTTTCTTGCTCAACTCTCAAACACAAGATCCGGAAGGGTACGGATTTGATTTGATTGTATCGAATCCCCAACAACTGGTATCAGCGCTTCGTTCAGCAAATTTGTGAGAAAGAGAGTCATGGCAGAGGAAATCAAATCTAAGATTGAGAAGTTTGACGGTTCAGACTTCGCCTACTAGAAGTTACAAATGGAGGACTATCTGTACCAGAAGGACTTGTATCACCCATTGATGGGTAAGGAAAAGGGACAAAAGAAGGAGGAATCAGATGGTGATTGGGAGATACTGGATAGGAAGGTTCTAGGGCAAATCCGGTTGTCGCTCGCCAAATCAGTAGCCCATAATATTTTGAAGGAGAAGACGACGGTAGGGCTTATGGAAGCGCTCACGAATATGTACGAGTAACCGTCGGCAGCAAACACGATGCATCTCGTCAAAACTCTTTTTAACCTTAAGATGGCAGAAGGACGGTCCTTCACGATGCACCTCAGCGAGTTCAACACGATTGTTGATCAGCTTATCTCCGTAGACATCACGTTCGATGACGAAGTGCAGGCCCTTCTACTACTATCACAGTTGTCAGATAGTTGGGCAGGTTGTGTGACGGCAATTACCAATTCAGCGGAGAAGGAAAAGTTGAAGCTAAGTGAGATGGTTAGTATGATTTTATCCGAGGAGGTTAGAAGAAAATCGTCTGAATCAGAAGGTTCAGGTCCAGCTCTAAGTTTTGAGCAGAGAGGCAGAAGCCAGAAGAAAGGAAACCAGAACAGGAATCGGTCGAAATTAGTGAAGAAGAGGTCAAACTCGAAGGTTAGGCCTATCAAAGGGAAGTGTTGAAACTGCGGCCAGGAGGGCCATATGTCTTCAGTCTGCAAGAGTCTAAAGAAGGATGCGGGTGAGCAGGAGGCTCATATCGTGCAGGATGCCTTGATCTTTGCTATGGATAGCGACTCGGATTCTTGGGTCATTGATTCAGGAGCCTCTTTCACGCCACTACTAACAGGAAGCTTCTCCAGAACTATGTAGCAGGGGACTTTGGAAAAGTGTATTTGGGGAATAGCGAGCACTGTAATATTATTGGAAAGGGTAAAGTGCAGATTCAGATGAAAAGCTCTAAGTAGACCTTGAAGAACGTGAGACACGAGCCGAAGCTGAAGAGGAATATTATTTTGGTGGGACAGCTTAGAGCAGAAGGCTATGTTTCTATATTCACAGGGGATTCGTGGAAAATCTCTAACGGTACTATGATAGTTGCTCGAGGCAACAAACTAGGAACTCTCTACCTTACCTTACATGCAAGTGACACCCTCGTAATTACAGCTAGCAAAGATAGTACAGATCTGTGGTACAACAGGCTAGGGCACATGAGCGAGAAGGGGATGAAGATCTTATATTCACGGGGAAAGCTAACCGGGATCGACTCCGTGAAAGTCGGGGTTTGTGAAGACTGCATCTTTGTGAAGTAGAAGAGGGTTAGTTTCCAGAAGGGTGTAAGACCACCTAAGGTTCAGAAGCTAGAGTTGATTCATACAGATGTATGGGGCCCAACCAGTGTATCATCTTTTGGTAACTCGAGATATTATGTCACCTTCATCGACGATCACTCGAGGAAGGTATGGATCTACTTTATGAATCACAAGTCATAGGTGTTTGGAATCTTCAAGAAGTGGAAGGTCATGGTGGAGAACGAGATAGATCTGAAGGTGAAATGTCTGAGATCAGACAATGGTGGAGAATACGAGCTGGAGGAGTTCAAGAGGTTCTGTGCTATGAATGGTATTCGCTTAGAGAGGACTACTCTAGGGACGCCGCAATAGAATGATATTGCTGAGAGGATGAACAGAACCTTGACAGAGCGTGCCAGGAGCATGCGATTACATGCAGGTCTACCTAAGATATTTTGGGTGGATGAGGTGCATACGACAGCTTACCTTATTAATCACGGGTCATCAGTTTCATTAGATTTTGGGATTCCAAAGGAGGTTTGGAGTGGAAAGAAGATAAATCTCTCATACTTGCGGGTATTTGATTGCGTGACTTATGTTCATACCAGTGACCATGTCAGAGACAAGCTAGAAGCTAAGTCACAGAAGTGCACATTCATTGGATACGACATTGATGAGTTCGGGTATCGCCTTTGGGATGAGAAGAACAGGAAGATCATCAGAAGCAGGGACGTGATATTCAATGAGGAGGTGATGTACAAGAACATGGAAGATGCCAAGGATAGCCAAAACTGTGGGAGTAGCATTTCAGATACAGATGGATCTGAGTACATAGATATAGAGGAATTTCCAGATAGGGGTAATGATGTTTGTTCTGATCAGAGAATGGAGGAGGCTCCAGGTGCAGAAGAAACTACCTAGGGCATGGAGTTTAGGAGGTCATCCAGGGTACCCAAACCAAATCCTAGATATCTTTCATCTCTTGAATACTTATTGTTGACAGATAGCGGTGAGCCGGAGTGCTATGAAGATGCAATGCAAGTGAGTGAATCTCAGCAGTGGGAGCATGCGATGTAGGAGGAGATGGATTCTCTACTCACCAATGAGACATAGGAGTTAGCCCAGCTACCTGCACAGAAGAAGGCCTTACATAACAAATGGGTCTACCGGGTCAAGCAAGAGAGTGATGGAAGCAAGAGATTCAAGGCCAGATTAGTAGTGAAGGGGTTTCAACAACGGGAAGGAGTGAGATTCAAGGCCAGATTAGTAGTGAAGGGGTTTCAACAACGGGAAGGAGTGGACTACACGGAGATATTTTCCCCTGTTGTGAAGCTCACAACCATCAGAGTGGTGTTTGAGTTTGGTGGCTGCAGAAGACCTTTTTCTTGAGAAGTTAGATGTGAAAACTATCTTTTTTCATGGTAACTTGGATGAAGAAATCTACATGAAGTAGCCTATTGGCTTCATTAAAGAAGGAAAGGAAGAGATGGTGTGCATGCTTAATAAGAGCTTATATGGTTTGAAACAAGCTCCGAGACAGTGGTATAAGAAGTTTGATAACTTCATGCAGAACAATAGCTACAGAAGATACAATTCACAGGGCTATACAAATTGTCGCTTGATAACTGTTGTTATAAGCGAACTCTATCAGTGAAATATGATCCTCCCAGCTGCCTTGAAAGTAAATAACACTAGCCCGCAATACGTCCTCCAACATCTGATTTACTCTCTCCGTCTTATCATCCGTCGGCTCGAAAACGTATTTCTAGGGCTACATTTGGATCCCCCGTGTGTTTTACTTCTTCCCATGTATAACTTCATGCAGAACAATAGCTACAGAAGATACAATTCAGATCATTGCTGTTATTTCAAAAGGTTCGACTCCAGCTTTATTATTTTGTTATTATATGTTGATGACATGTTGGTAGTAGGACCGTGTTTAGAGGAGATAAATAGTTTGAAGAAGCACAAGAAATTTACAATGAATGATCTAGGTGTAGCGAAGCAGATTTTAGGGATGCGAATCAGTAGGGATGAAGCTGAAGAGACATTGAGATTGAGCCAAACTGAATACATTGAGAAGGTACTTCAGAGGTTCAACATGCAGAATGCTAAAGATGTTAGCACACCCCTTGGAAGTCAGTTCAAGCTATCTGAGGATCAATCACCTAAGACAGATGCAGATAGAGAGCATATGAGCAGGGTGTCATATTCTTCGGCTATTGGGAGTCTCATGTACGCGATGGTTTGCATGAGGCCGGACATCGCCCATGCAGTGGGAGTTGTGAACAGGTTTGCTAGCAATCCAGGAAAGCAGTATTAGGAGGCCGTGAAGTGGATATTGTGGTACTTGAGGGGAACAACAAATAAACCACTATGTTTCAGGAGGAAGGAGTTGGTGCTGTAGAGATACGTGGATGCAGACTTCGCCAGTGATCATGATACGAGGAGAAGCACCACGGGGTATATTTATACCTTAGCGTCGACAGCAGTGAGCTGGGTCTCACGTCTGCAGAAGATTGTGACTTTTCTACAACCGAGGCTGAGTATGTCGCGGTGACCGAAACAAGCAAGGAGATGATCTGGTTAAACGAATACTTGGAAGAGTTGGATTTGAAGCAAGGGAGAGGAGTTCTTTATTATGACAGCCAGAGCACTATACATCTTGCTAAGAATCCAGTATATCATGCCAGAACGAAGCACATCGACGTCAAATACCATTTTATATGCTCGCTAGTTGAAGACGAAAAGTTACATTTAATGAAGATTTTGGGGAGTCAAAATCCGGCGGACATGTTGATGAAGGCAGTCACCATTGAGAAACTGGAGTTGTGCACAACTTCAGTTGGCCTTCACGAGTAGAAGATGAAGGTGGAGCCACACTACGAGGATCGACGAGATTGCCGGGATGTTGATGATTGAAGAATGGAATTTTCAAGTAGGAGAAGATGCTTGCGAAGAAGGCGGAGTTCGGGAGAGCTCATTGATGGTGGTTTGATCTCCAAGTGGGAGATTGTTGGTCTTGAGAATGGAGACCCAAACCTAGAATCAAAATCAACGATCGTATGAAAATTCAAGACATACCATGGGTGTGGTGTCTGTCACACCCTGGTGTGGCAGAATCTACCTTGTTTGCCATGGGTGTGGTGTCTGCCATACCCTGGTGTGGCAGAGTCTGCCATGTCTGCCAAGGATGTGGTGTCTACCACACCAGGGTGTGGCAGACTCGTTTTAGAATTCTAATCTGTTTAGGATTGTATTTGTTATAAATAGAAACACATCCCTCAATGGTTTAAGAGAGAAAAAGAGCACGAAAAAGAGGGTTTTGAGGGCTCTTTGAGATTAGAAATCTTAAGAGAGAGAGAGAGAGAGGTCAATTACAAGCATTGTAATCTTCTTCAAGTAATCAAAGAATTGTGTGGTGTGGCTCCCGAGGACATAGGCACGTTGTCGAACCTCATTAAATCTGGTGTGTTCTTTCTTGTTCTTATTTCATATAAGTTTTTATCTTTTATTTGTGGTGAATTTCTTTCTTGCTCAATTCTCAAACACAAGATCCGGAAGGGTACGGATTTGATTTGATTGTATCGAATCCCCAATAGGGGGGCTCCGCCAGTGGATGTGTGAGCTATTAAGAGTCTTCTACCTTTTTGTGTTTGAAGCACGATAATTTGTTAAGCTCTGCTGATATGAATGTTATATATACAGACCCACATTATTTTAAATATATTTTAGTTATTAATCTAGTTTAACTTGATTTTGTAACTAAAGGCATCTGTTGGGTTGTTTGTCAATGACAACATCTAAAATTACATGGTTTGGATTTGGAGAACTATAGGACCGAATGGTCTATAAGGTTCCAAACTATTCTTCCTTTCTTGGTTTTCCTCTGTAAAATACACTTGACTTACCTCGATACATCAAATAGAAATGGCTCTTGAGACTAAAATGCATGAGTTATTACTAATATCCTCTTAAGTTGAAAATGTTAGAAAAAAGGCGGCCCAATACACGTGGCTCCCATCATTGACCTCAGGTCACCTATTAGCAACCTTATTGTTGCTCCAGGACTCACATCATGTCATAAGTTTAATGTCTTCCTTTTTTGTGTTTGGAAAAAATCAATTCATCAAAAGGACAACTGTCTTTATGACCATCTAAAGTGAACCTTCGTTTTTAGTTTGATGTTGTACTCATTTTTATTTAATATTTGAATAAGGGTGACAAGTCAGGATATCCATCTGATGTGGCAAAAATGTTCCACGAAACTCGAAAGAAACCTAACGAAATACTAGATATTGGGGATCAAGATAAATATGTAAGTAGAATATATATTTATGTTTGATAATGATGCATTATATAGTACTAACATATGAATTTAATTTTTATAGGATGAAATCGTTCAAGTGATGCATTATATAGTACTAACATATGAATTTAATTTTTATAGGATGAAATCGTTCAAGTCAAACAAGCAAACCCTTCACTTTTAGATTAACATATGAATTTAATTTTTATAGGATGAAATCGTTCAAGTCAAACAAGCAAACCCTTCACTTTTAGATATTGAGATAAGAAATCTCATGATCACATCACTGTAGTTGGTAGCGGGACTGCTTTAAAAGATTAAGAGGATCGCTCCCTAGTCGATCTGATCTGGAAACACAGGTTATAAAAGAAAAGAGAAAGAACTAGATACTTCAACAACGCTTAGATGAGCAGGAGCAACAACAACATCAACAACAATAAAGGATGTCTGACTTATAGTTACAAGTGAAAGCTATGGATGAACTTTTTTTAGGCAACAATCAAATACTTCATTGACTCCTCAAACTCGAGAACATGTGCAAGGCTAGGTAATTATTTTGTAAAATCTCTTATATACTTTTATAAATGACTACTTACACTAGAGAAAATGCGATTTTTACTTAATAAGATAATATTTGCTTAATTGATATTTCTTATGACTACTTACACTAGAGAAAATGCGATTTTTACTTAATAAGATAATATTTGCTTAATTGATATTTCTTAATTATGTGATTTTTTTTAAAAATGCGATTTTTACTTAATAAGATAATATTTGCTTAATTGATATTTCTTAATTATGTGATTTTTTTTATTTTTTAGGTTATCCGAGATTAGGAGAGGGGGTAGTTTGAGTCTTCTTTTGATAATGATTAGAGATGAAATGATGCGTCTTTTCCAGACTTTTATTTTAATTTGCTTTAGATAGTTTCACGTATTTTTTTGGAATAATTTGGATATTAACTCTTGTTATTAGTATTAAATATTTGAGGATGGTGGAATTTTATTTATAGATATTACTAATGAATGGAGTTTTTGTTTTTCCTTTTATTCATTATTTGGTATTTTTAATATATTTGTGTTGTGAATCTCAGTGTCATGTTGAGAATAATATGAATGTTTTCTAAATTAGTTGCCTATGAATAAAAAAATTGTCATTAATGTGTATTAGAAATTTATAGTCTACGATGACGGTTTTATAAATCATATTTAATACATCAATGAAGGGAAAGCACCATCGTTGATGGATTACTAATTACCCACAATTAGGACTTTTACGACGGTATCCAACTGTCATTAATTGGTCTTCAATGACGGGTTGTCACCCGTTGTTACACAAAAATAACAGGAGTACAAAATCATCATTACACAACAACAACTGGAATGAACAATCGTTATTTTATGATAACGATCGGAAAATTCCCCGTCACTAATGGTAACGATGGTGATAATTATTATCACAGATATGAACGAGGGTAATATGTTCCGTCGTTGTAGACTCTATAACAACGGGTATCATAACCTTCGTGATACTTTAGTGAAGAAAGCTTCTACGACGGGTGACGAAGGGATATTTTTCTATCGTTGACATACAGTAACGAATGTTTTCAGCTCTTTAACAAAGAGAAATCCCTTCGTTAAAGACATAATTTCTTATAGTGAATGTAATATTTTGATAATCATATTAATAACATTATATTCCATAATTTTATGCAATGTGTTCATTGTTCTAATACTAAATTTATCTTTATCGAAGGATGAAAATTTACGTGATATGATGCTAGTTGATGGCGACAATAGTTAATCAATTGAATATACTCCAAACTTATCGATGCCTAAAAATACTTCTGATAAAAATTCTAAGAAGAAGTTTTTGCTAAATTTAATATTAGCTTCATTATTTTAAAATATAAATAATACTCATGTTATTCTAAGACGAATGTATTACTACCACAGGATGATAAACCAATTGACTATCAGGATAGTATTAGGAAATAATATATGTTGTAAATATAGTGTATATTTTATATTGATTTATAGAGTAATTAGTGTGATACGGGTCCCCTGATTATTAGCTCGTGATTACAGGATTGTACACTATATATTGTAAACTCTATGAATAATAATAGTTTAAGCCTTTCATTCTAATTTATCATGGTATAGAGCTACTAAAATACGATCCAAACCCTAACCTAAAATTCCTACCACCACCGCGCCTCCCTCCCCCTTCCCTCGATTTTTTTTCGGCCCCTCATCCCTCCACTATGTCTCAAACACCCAAAAACACCGACGAACCCGAATCCTCCACCACCGTGGTGGATAACCCCACCAAAGTGGATACTTTTTCACCATACTACCTCCATTCGAATGATTCTCCGGGTAGTTTGATCACTACTACTATTCTTGTTGGCTCTAATTATGAGGAATGGTCGAGATCTTTTTGGCTTTCTCTTGTTTCCCGACGTAAGTGGGGATTTATTGATGGCTCCATTGTTAAACCTGTTTCCGCTGCACAGATTCTTGACTGGGATTGTGTTCAGGCTATGCTAGTGCAATGGATTTTGAATAGTATTGATTCTTCCATGAGGAAGACGATACCTTATTTTGAAGAAGCGCGTCCTCTGTGGGCGTTACTGAAGAAACGTTTTAATGTTGGAAACGGTCAGCACAGACAACGGATCAAGAAGGCATTGTCTGGTTGTCGTCAGTCCAAGACTATGTCAGTTGCAGAATATTTTGGGATGTTGCAACCATTATGGGATGCTTTGGCTACTTACAATCCAGTCCATGTTTGCCGTTGTGGGAAGTGTGAATGTGACTTGGGGGAATTGTTTCAGGCTCGCTTTGATGAAGAATGTTTTCATGATTTTTTGGCTGGCATCAATGAAGAATTATACGGTAATGTACGATCTACTCTTCTTGCACAAGATCCTACACCCACTTTGGATAGAGCATATCAGGCAATGTTGGCTCAGGAGACATTGCGATTGGGGAATCGTGTTGATGCTGAACGTGATGAAGTTATGGCCATGGTTGTTCGTACTGCACCCTCAGGTAACCGTCGCTTTGATTCGGGTGATAGATCTGTATCTATTGCTCTAAATCAGGCCATGAGGAATCACATTGCTTTGCAAAGAATGGGTATCCTGACTGGTGGCAGGCGGAGCACGGCCGGAGGTGGACGCGGACGCGGGACTGGGTTCGCGGCTGGACAGGGTCGTGGCAGCGCTGGCGGAGCTGCCAGGCTCGGTAGAGGGACAACGGCAGGCAGGGGCGCCGAGGTGCGTGCAGTGCAGGCGGGTTCGAATGTCTCTGGTGAATCCCCATTACCCGGTATGTCTACTGAACAGTGGTAATAGGTTATGGGTAAGTACTATGCTAATTCCTGGATTATCGATACTGGAGCTTCGAGTCATGTTACTAGAGATATGAGTTTATTATCTAATATTTGTGAGATGCCACCCTGTCCTGTCGGTTTGCCTGATGGCAAGAAGAGATATGAGTTTATTATCTAATATTTGTGAGATGCCACCCTGTCCTGTCGGTTTGCCTGATGGCAAGAAGGCTATTTCCACTAGTTTTGGTTCAGTGTGAGATGCCACCCTGTCCTGTCGGTTTGCCTGATGGCAAGAAGGCTATTTCCACTAGTTTTGGTTCAGTTCATTTTAAATGTGGATTGATTTTGAGCCGTGTGTTATTAGTGCCTGAGTTCAACTGTAATTTAATTTCTATGTCTCATTTGTCTGATGACTTGGATTGTTTGGTGCACTTCACAAAAACTCTTTGTGTTATACAAGACCGCAGCTTGAGGACCCTGATTGGAGTAGGTGAACGAAGAGATGGACTTTATTATCTGCGGGATGACTCAGGAGTGTATGCGCATACAGTTGATGGAGGTGATTTGGTGGATTTGTGACATAGGCGTTTAGGGCATCCTTCAGAGAAAGTAATCAGGTCGTTATCTTTTATTTGTAGTACTAGTCTGTCTACCAATAAAGCTTGTGTTGTGTGTCATCAAGCTAAACAGACTAGAGATAGATTTCCAGTTAGTGTGAACAAATCTAAGCGTATTTTTAAGATGTTACATTGTGATCTTTGGGGTCCCTATCATACTTGGTCATCGTGTGGTGCTCGTTATTTTTTGACTATATTGGATGATTTTTCTCATTCTGTGTGGGTGTTCCTTTTATTTGATAAGTTTGAAGTAACTCGATTTTTCAAATCATATTTTGCAATGATTGAAAGACAATTTGATACTGTAGTAAAAATTGTTCGGAGTGATAACGGGACAGAATTTAATTGTATGAAGAATTTTTTTGTCAAAAAAGGGATTTTATTTCAATCATCGTGTGTTGGTACTCCTCAACAAAATGGGAGAGTAGAGAGGAAGCACTGTCACATTTTAAATATTGCTCGAGCACTTAGATTTCAGGCAAATTTACCTATTAGTTTCTGGGGAGAGTGTGTGTTGGCTGCTATTTACCTTTTAAATCGTACCCCTACCCCCCCTTGCTTGATGATAAAACTCCATATGAAATTTTGTTTGGCATGTCACCTAAGTATGATGAACTTCGTATATTTGGCCGTTTATGTTATGCCCATAACCAGAGGTCTAAGGGTGATAAATTTCTGAGTAGGAGTCGAAAATGTGTATTTGTTGGTTATCCTCATGGGCAGAAAGGGTGGAAGTTATATGATCTAGACACGCATGAATATTTTGTTTCAAGAGATGTAGATTTTTGTGAAACTATTTTTCCATTTGCTGCTGAGTCGAGTACTTCTGTAAAGCATTCCTTGGTTTTTCCTAGTGTTCCTGAATTGGATGATCAGGGAATTAATTTTGAAGAACAGGGGGGACAGGATGGGGTTACTGTGTGTCCAGGCACGGTGCAACCACCGCCACCTGCACACGGCAGCAACCCACCCGAGGCAGGGGGTGGACGGTGATGGTTCAGCGGCATGACGGGGGTCCGAGTTGTTGGAGGGACCTTCGTTGTTGCCTTCGGATACTCTGGCTGAGCCTGTTTCTGAGTTAGCAGAGTCGAATACTAGTACTAAGGAGATTATTAATACTGAGGAGATTGGCAAGGGAAAAAGGAAGAAAGTGCCTTTGACTAAGCTTCGTGATTATGTGACTAATACAGTGTAGATAATAAGTCCAGTCTCCTTGCCACCTGCCTCAGTTAATACCTCACGTACTACTTTCCCTATAACCAGTTTTGTGAATTGTAATAAATTTTCTATAGGACATAGAAGTTTTCTTGCAGCCATAACTACAGGTACTGAGCCCAAGTCCTTTCGAGAGGCTATGGAGGATGCTGGATGGAGGGATGCCATGCATAGCGAGATTCGCATTCTGGAAGAGAATGGGACTTGGGAGATGGTTGCCTTACCCCCTGGAAAACGGGCTCTCGGGAGCAAATGGGTGTACAAGGTGAAATACAATTCAGATGGAAGCCTGGAACGTCTCAAGGCACATTTGGTCATATTTGGGAATCACCAGATTGAAGGTATCGATTACACTGATACTTTTGCTCCTGTTGCTAAGATGACTATTGTTTGTACTTTCTTAGCTGTAGCAGCTGTAAAGAGATGGGAGTTGCATCAGATGGATGTACACAACGCATTCTTACATGGAGATTTAAATGAAGAGGTGTATATGAATGAGGTGTATATGAAATTGCCACCTGGATTTCATGGGCGTGCTCCAGGGAAGATGTGCAGACTGCGCAAATCTCTGTATGGTTTGAAGCAGGCACCTAGATGTTGGTTTGCAAAGCTGGCAGGAGCATTGCGTAAGTATGGTTTTACTCAGTATTACTCAGACCATTCATTATTTGGTTATATCAAAGGGAAAGTATAGATTAATATTCTGGTATATGTTGATGATCTGATTATTTCTGGGAATGACTCGGTTGCACTGTCTGAATCAGATTAATATTCTGGTATATGTTGATGATCTGATTATTTCTGGGAATGACTCGGTTGCACTGTCTGAATTTAAACAATATCTGAGTAAATGTTTTTGATCTGATTATTTCTGGGAATGACTCGGTTGCACTGTCTGAATTTAAACAATATCTGAGTAAATGTTTTTATATGAAAGATTTGGGTATTCTCAAATATTTCTTGGGGGTAGAGGTGGCTCGAAGTGAAGAAGGGATTTATTTATGTCAGCGTAAATATACTCTAGACATTATTTCTGAGACATGACTTCTTGGAGCAAAGCCGGTTTCTTTTCCAATGGAGCAGAATCATAGGCTCAGCACTTCTGAGAGCGCGGCCTTTGAGGATCCTGAGTACCGTCGGCTGGTTGGACGGCTTATTTACCTGGCTTTCACTCAACCAGATCTGGCTTACTCTGTTCATATTTTGTCTCAGTTTCTTCTGGCACCAAAGCAGGATCACTGGGATGCAGCACTCAGAGTGGTTCGCTATTTAAAGGGATTCCTGGACAGGGGATTTTGCTTCGAAGTGATTGTAATTTGACACTTACTGGGTGGTGTGATTTTGATTGGGCAAGTTGTCCTATTACCAGACGTTCTCTGTCAGGATGGGTTGTCTTTCTAGGGAGTTCACCTATCTCCTGGAAGACAAAGAAGCAGGTTACTGTCTCTCGCTCTTCAGCTGAGGCAGAATATCGATCTATGGCTACAGTATTATGTAAATTGAAGTGGCTCAAAGGCTTGTTACTCAGTCTAGGAATTCGACACCCTGGTACTATGCCAGTACATTGTGACAGTCAGTCTGCTCTTCATTTAGCTTAGAATCCTGTCTTTCATGAGCGTACTAAACATATTGAAGTTGACTGTCACTTCCTTCGGGATGCTATTCGAGATGGGTTGATTACTACTGTTCATGTTCCTACAGTTGAACAGCTAGCAGATATTTTTACCAATGCTCTTGGGAAGCAGCAGTTTCAAATTCTACTCAGCAAGTTGGGCATTTGCGATCTTCATGCTCCAACTTGAGGGAAGGTTTTAGGAAATAATATATATTGTAAATATAGTGTATATTTTATATTGATTTATAGAGTAATTAGTGTGATACGGGTCCCCTGATTATTAGCCCGTGATTACAGGATTGTACACTATATATTGTAAACTCTGTGAATAATAATAGTTTGAGCCTTTCATTCTAATTTATCAGATAGTACCAATTCAGATTTATTCACACCGATATCCATTAGTAATAACAAATATAAAAAGAAGATTTTAGATATATCACATATTGCTTCAATTGACTCTTCTGCATTTAAAACTCTACCTACTACTAGTGGAAAAACAATGATACAATTATGTTGGCTTATTTATACATTAATTAATTTTAATATATAATATTTTTAATATTAAATTTACTAAATAAATATACTTTTTTATTTTGCAGGAATGGAACAATAACCAGCTCTTTCAATTTTGAAGAAGAGGATTAAGACGGAGAAAAAATAATAAAAATTATTAGAGATTTTCTTAATATTTTTCTTATTACATCCTATGATTGGTTGATTGATTGAGAACTTTTTTTTATGATGCGTCATGTGTGAATAATATTTTTTAAACATTAAACTGTCTATTTTAATTTCATTCAAGTTGCATTTAAGTATATTTTGATTATTTCATTTTATTCATTTATTATGAAAATATTAGTTTAAATAATCTTAATTTTATGTTTAATATCATTATTTCTAGCAGGAACATGTTTTCTAATCTCAATGGGGGTTGGGGGGATGGGGTTCAAGTGCTCCGAAGGTGGTTGAGTCATTAGTTTTTTAAAATTATATTCAGAAAAGAGCGATTGAAACATGACGAAATATAGATGAATTGTGATAAATACTAGTATGTGTCATTTGTGTGATCATGACCCATATCATTTGCAACTAATACAGTAATAGTGAATTCTTTATCACAAAACTTTTAGATTGAAATACGCACCTAACAGGAGGGAAATCAAATGGAAGCTCGTCTCCATTGTCATCTTCAAGATAAGGAGACTAAGTGTTATTTGTCAACGTCGAGAAAGGTACGTCGACAAGGAAATAACTGCGTTGTCCTTAATATTTTGAATGGAGATTAGGAGCTTTGCTATAGGGACCCAAAATATGGGACCAACTGGGAGGACGGGTAAGGTGTCCCTCTCCTATTACATAATGAGTTGGTCATCATTAATGATGACCAACTCATTATGCAATAGGAGGGGGACACCTCATATGTCTCCCATGTTGGTCTCATATTTTAGGTTCCTGGGGAATTTTTTTGGAGATAAGATACAACTTTGTCTTGTTGTCAATAGATCGGATCAGGATCAATTATTGCGTCCTCACACATTTATAGGGCTTCTGAAACGTTAGCTTTAAATGCTTCCGTTTGAGGACACATTAATAAGATGTATTAAAAGTGAGTTAGTTAATTCATTCTAGAAGTACTCAACACCTTAGCAAAATTTATGTTAAATTAATTAATTCATTGTCACACAATCTTGTTTTAGAAGAAAGTATACATTAGAGATGGTCTATAATATTAAATATGTATTCAAATGATATTAAACTTTAAATCTATACATTAATCTCGAAAAAAATAATGGTCTCTTCGATATCTTTTTGATAGCAAAAAGATCTAAATCTGAAATTTTTAGTTTGTTTAGGGCCTGTTTGGCTCGTTTACTTGAGTTGTGAAAACCCCTTTCCTCCTCGTAACAACAACGCCACCTCGACAAAACCCGTTTTAGGGTTTTATTTTCCCTACTTTGGTTCGCTTTTTCCCCTCGTCCCTCCAGTCGCAAAAATCCCCTCCACTTCAACTCTTCGCCTTTCCTCCATTTCCTTCGAAAACGAGAGGAAATCGCTAAAAATCTGACAATATTGTCAGATCTGTGGTATATTTGGGAAAAATTCGTTGAGGGCTATGGTTACCACTGCTTTCCCTCGTTTTTTCACTCTTCGCGCCACGATTCCTCTCCGATGCCTGTAGGAGTTCTATATTGTTGATTTCGTGCTTGATTTTAATATTTATTAAGTCTCAGTTCCTCAAAATCTTTTTTGTACTGGATCCTGCTAAAAAGGCAACATCTTTATTGGGAAAATTGGTTATTTTTGCTGAATATTTTGCTGGATCTTGCTATAGAGGTGGTCTAAGGTATGATGTCTGCTCATTTTAGAAATATTATGATGAAAGTTTTATATGTTTTAGAAGTATTGTGATAAAATTAGTTGAAATTATCTAAAAATTTATCTAAAATTTATCTGAAATTAGTTGAAATTATCTAAAAAATTTTTGTATGTTTTAGAATATTGCTGGATCTTGTTGGATGTTGCATTTTCTATAATTAGTTAAAATTATTTGCAATTATCTAAAAAAATTTATCTAAAATTTAGACGGTAATAAATGAAAATTTTCATGATAACTGATCAAAAATATCTAAAATTATTTGAAATGTTCATTTTAGAAAATATTGTGATGAAATTTTGCATGTTCTTATTTTCTTGTATGTCCCAAGTGAAACTTTTGTTTAATTTAATTAAGAACGATTCTATTTATCGAGTTTTTTTTTATATTACTGATGTAGTGATAAATTGTATGTTTGAGAGGAAAAAATATTCATGGGGTAACAAAATTTGTGTTCACATATTTGCTGCCACCATTTAATTTTAAGTGTATGATCATAAGTTTATATGCCTGAACTTATCCCTAAACTTTTGTCTCTTAAAATTTTCTTCTTTACTGTCCAATGCTTCTTGGGGTCTTAATTGATAGAAGTTTTGACTGCAGTAACTTTATAAGCTGATATACGAACATGACAACTAATAAATTTTTTTGAGATGCAAGCAACCTACAATGTGCACACATTTGATTGTATGTCTATTGATGTGGGTTATTAAGGTATTCGGCTGTCATGCCACGAGTTTACTTTGGTGACTTTCTTACTTTTAGGCTATAATATTTGTTAAAATTTCTGAGATTAGCAACCTGCAATATCTATTGATATTACACTGGATGGTTAACAATAATGATATTGACCAAGTTCTGAGCCCTAAGCCATAATTTGCATATACTCGTGCTTGAATTATACATTTCTTTTATATGTTTATATAAATCTTTTAATGGAAAAACATGTATAATGTTATAATTAACATGGATAATTTGCATATACTTGCCTTTATTTCCTTTCATTGTTTCCGTTTATGTGGTTCTTTGAATTATTGTGGTGTATTGATGTATCATGTGCGCAAGATGTTGCACGAGGGGAATGTTCAGTTCATTGCAAAAAGCACTTTACTTCAGTTACCATAGTGGGTATTTGCTACTATGTGTGTTACTTGTTGTTTTTTACTTGTGGAGACCTGGTTGAGAATGATTTGCTGCTATGTGGGTATTTACTACCATAGTCAGCAGCCTGCAGCTGATTACTTGTTGTTTGTTGTGTTTCATTCAGTTGGTTATCATAAAATTTATTTTCCTTCAGCCAGTTTTGATGTGTGTGTCTGATTTAGTTTTCCTTCAGGCAGTTTTGTTTTGTTACATGTTCATTTGTTGTTCGGCAATATTTGTTGGTGTTTATTAGAAGTTTATTTGCAGTAAGTTTTGTTGGGTTCAAGTGCTTTTGATAGGTTTTGATCACTATTTTGGAGGATTTTTTTTAAGATGCACTTGTGAAATCCCTGTGAACTTTGATCTCTTACATGGCCACTAAAGTGAACATTATCCACATCCAAGGTAAAGTGATAAATAAAGTTTTGGTTGATAACTCACTAGCCTTTGACATTTGTTTCTGATAGTTAACTCAACTACTCAATCTCCATTGCGTACATGTTTGGTATTTCCAGGTTTGATGCGATTTGCCATGTCATAAATATATTTATGACTAATCAGGTTGTTATATGTTTTTTATAGGTTTCATAAGATTTTTTTGCTAATTCAGGTACGTATTTCATAAAATTATGAATAATCAGGTTATTACATGTCTCATTTGCTTTTTCTTGGAAAATAGGTTTCATGTGATTTTTTTCATGTCAAACAGGTATATTTCATGTAAAAATAGGTACACAGTTCATAGTAATTGAATCATATTATTCCAAGTTTTATATGATTTTTTATGGTAAACAGATATTTATAATGAATTCGGTTATTTACCAATTGTTCATATTACATTCGTACTTTTATTTTGTTAAGATTACCTCTCATAACGATCACAAATATATTTATCTTTAGTGGGATAATCTTACCATGGTGATTGTATATATTTTTTCCTACACACTTCAATACCAACCAAACACAAGAAAAGTGGGAAATATGTTTTCCCTCTTTTTTCATACAAACCAAACATAAGAAAAGTCCATACATTCGTTTCCCACCATATTTTATGTGCGAACCAAACCCAAATAATCTTTTTTTTTTAAAATAGAAAACCCAAAATTTAGATGTCTTGACATGGAATTGTATTTCCCAACATATAGGAGACGAACCAAACAAACCCTTAGATGCAAAATTGTTAATATTCTAAGAATGATCATTTTGTCCCTATCCTCTCACATTAAATGCTCTCTCCCTTGTCCATATTCCCTCACATTAAATGCTCTCTCTCTCTCTCTCTCTCTCTCTCTCTTGTCCATATCCTCTCACATTAAATGTGCTCTCTCTCTCACGATTCCAATTCTTATTATAGTTTTGTTATAGGGACTTAAAATATGGGACCAATAGAGAGGACATGTGAGGTGTTCCCCTCCTATTACATAATGATCTGGTCATCATTAATGATGACCAGCTCATAATGTAATAGGAGGGGGACACCTCACCTGTCCCCCGGTTGGTCCCATATTTTGGGTCATTAGGGAATTTTTCTTCTTATTATTTTCCCTTTGGTAGTTCAAACTTTTCCTTTTCCCCAAGTTATTTTCACTTTGGCAGATCAAAGTTAAATGTTTTCTTTCCCAAATTATTTTCTTAACGTTTTGGTACACTAGATATTGAATATGATATCACTTTACCCCCAAATATTTCCTTAATGTTTGATACCCAAAAGTATCAATTCCATTTCACTTTGGCATTCCTATCAATATTGTATTATTATTTTTTAAAATTTTGTATCACGTCCTTAACATGTGGTACGTAGAGATCCATTTTACCTTCTTGCTAAGCCCAAATACAAACTTTATAGAAAACCTATGTTTGGTGGGAAAATTCAAAGAAGACGATTGAGAATTGAATTACTGTATTATTCTTTCTGACAGGCTCAGAAAAAGAATTAATTACAATTCTCTCGCTATAATTTCTCTCTAACAGATTAGAAAAAGAAATTACAAATCTTCTCGATCGGTTTTCTGATTTACAAAAGAGAGAGAAGGAATCAACGGAGATCCTTCCATTTGTTTAAAACTGGGTTCTTCACGACAGCGATGAGATGTCTCCCTCTAAACTCGTGTCGAGTTTGTTTTTCGCCGATGATCCAACTGTCTCACTTCACTGGAACGATTAATGAAACTTGCGAGGCAAGTTAACTAGAACTCTGTGCGAGTTTAAACTCCGTAAAATAGTTAATTTGAACCGAAAAATCAGTTAATAAGCCAAGTACTAAATCTCTAAGGATTTCTGTTGCCAAAAGATGCTCCAAGATCTCTAAGATCCAGAATGCCGACCTCCAGAGATTTTCCAATGATCAAAAATTCAGCTCCTAACTCAGTTGAGTTTGTCACTTATTTATAGGAGGATAAAGGGTGTAACTCACCCGGCCCCTAAAATCTCTCCTAAGTCGGCGAAAATCCCTCAAATCATGGGAAAAGACGGTTTTGAAATCGTTCAGCTCGTTTGAATGAGTCAAACGCAGAGACTGCATTCTGGAATAAAATCTGTGTTTGAACGCAGTGTTTGCAAGTTACGTTAGCGGCTTTTAGAAGCTGTGTTGGCAGCTTTTGGAAGCTGTGTTGGTAACTTTTGGAAGCTGTGTTGAGCAGCAGAATGAAGCTGTGTTGATAGCTTTTGGAAGCAACAGCGGATGGAAGCTGCAATTGGCAGCTTTTGGAAACTGTGTTGAGTAGCAGATGGAAGCTGCGTTGGCAGCTTTTTGGAAGCTGCGTTGAGCAGTAGAATGAAGCTGCTTTGATAGTTTTTTTAGAAGCTACGTTGGCAGTATTTAGGAGCTGTATTTGTAGCTGGATTGAAGTTGCATTTGCATTGCTTTGACTCTGGAACGAGGTCACTTGCGTTTTCATTTCTGGGATATAGAGATGAGCTCTGTATCTTTGTTTGGTGGAAAATTTGAAGTAAAGAAAATGAAAGAAATTTGATTTGTATTCTCTCGATTTCAATTACAATTGAATTTCCTGATTACAAAAGAGAGGAGAATGATCTGGATTCTCTCCTTTGTTTAATTCTGGGTTCTTCACGGTAGCGATGAGATGCCTCCCTCGAATGCTCGCGTCAAGTTTGCTTCTCGTTGACGATCTGACGTCTTGTTTCACTAAAACGTGATCTTCTCCTCACGATTTGACATTGTGGAGAATTTGTGTGGCAAGTTTTAGAACTCTGAACGAGTTTGAAACTCTATGAAAGAGTTGATTTAACCAAAATCGGTCTATAAGCCAAGGATGAAGAAAGCTCCTGTTGCTGATCTCCAAAGCTCCAGTAATTCCCCCCAAGATCTCTTCTTTGCTGCCAAAGAGAAGGCTCCAGCTCCAGGATCTGAACTAAGCTGATTTCTTAGTTATTTATAAGGGATTAAGGGGTGTAACCGCCCCCTTAATTCTCTCCTAAGTGGGGCTAATGGGATGTAACCGCCCCTTAAATCACTCCTGAATAGAGTTGTGATTCCCTCAGATCGTGGGAAACAGTTTTGAAACCGTTTAGCTCATGTTTGAAAGAGTCAAACGCAAAATTCGCGTTCTGGTGTGAATTCTGCGTCCAAACGCAGTGTTTGGAAGCTTGAACGTAGTGTCTGAAAGCTCGGACGCAGCGGCTAGAAGCTCATTTGGCTGTTTGTTAGAAGTTGTGTTTGGCAACGGATGAAAGCTGCGTTGGCAGCTTTCGGAGGCTGCGTTTGCAGCCGAACATGAGCTGCGTTGGCAGCTGGATCTGAGGTGCGTTTGCAGCGTTTGGAGCTGAATGTGAGTTGCATTTGCAGCCAGGTTTGACCTGCGTCCGCGGTCGAATTGGTGTTGCGTCTTGATGATGGTACGCATGGAGGACTTCCACGTCTTGGTTTGAAGAGACTGTCGATTTGCAGTCTCTTTCTGTCAGAGCGTTACAAAGATCGTTGTTTTGTAATCTTTGCTTTAGCTCTTTGATATGTGAGAGTCGTCAAATTGTAACTCCCGATGTTGATTGTGAATGTTGTTAATTAGAGCTTTCATCAGTTGTTGTGAAGGTCGTCAGATTGTAACCTTCATCGATCTACGTAAAAGTTTTCAAATTGTAGCCTTCTGGAAGTCGTCAGATTATAACTTCCATCATCGGTGTTTGATGGGGAATCATCTATCTATTGTGATTTTTAGACCTCCTACAATCTTGGACTGAAGAGATAGTTGCCTTGTAATCTCTTTCGTCAGAGCATTACAAAGATTATCATTTTGTAATCTTTGCTTTAATTAGCTCCTTGAAATAGGAGAGTCGTCAGATTGTAACTCTCGCTGTTGATCGTGAAAGTCTTTTGATTGTAACTTTCATTGTCGAGTTGATGTGGAAGTCATCAGGTTGTAACTTCCATCATTGGTGTTTGATGGGGATTAACTATTTGTAAGGATTTTTAGACAGCCTACAACCTAACAGAGAGCAAATGAAAGTATCTTAGTGAAATGAGATTTCGAAACTTTAAGGTATCAAGGTGTTATTAATACTTTGGGAGTACTAAACTAATATTTAAATGACACTCCGGTATCATAGCGTTAAAAAAATATTTTGGGGTATCAAATTGACAAAATGGATAAAGTTAGGGTATTAAAGCGAAAAATCTAAATGCCTTTTATAACCAAGTCTATAAACAGTAGAAATTTACAATCAAAATAGAAAATAGACATTTGACATTAAAGATTCACGTAAAAACAAAAACAATATTAATAATAACCCGAAAATAGAGAGACTTGTCGGAAATCGCTGGTGGTTTTTTCCACCAGGAAACGCATGGGAGAATGGGAAATTAAATAATATTTTAATGATCGAGGTCGATTGTAAAAGAATTATAAATAATCGACTTGAGTAAATATTTTTGCATTCAATTTGATGATAATTAAAATAATTTAGAAAAGAGAAAATAAAGATGCAAAACTATAGCGTAAAAAAAATTTTAATCTCTCTACTTAAATAATTTTAAAAGTAGAACATGTTAATATTTAAGCTAAAAAATAAACTGAAAATCATATGGCAGTGACGTTGTGCTAGAATTGGTTTATCTTCATTGGCTCAATAAAATGATATTCATTAAACGGTTTGTATTATTTTTCTCAAATCTATGTACGTTGTTACAGTATCTATTTTTCATTACGTGCATTATACACGTGGCGTTTAGCTAGTACAGACAAAAAATTGTTGAACAATATTTTCTACTTATTAATTGACAAAGACAGAAGTGAAGGAAGAGAACTCTAGACAGGGCCGTACCTAGAAATTTTGGGGCCCAAGGCGAAATATTAGATGAGACCTAAGTGATACAACTCATAATAGATTTTATCTCATTCTTCTTACCCTTTGAGCAGCAAAATTACTAATTAAGGTTTTATATTCAATATTTTCTAACATACTATTTTCGATAGATAATATTGCTAAACCATTCAATCTATCTTGTAACATGGTCGTTCTTAAATAAGATTTTAGTACTTTTAATTTTGAAAAATTTCTTTCAGCGGAAGCAACTGTTACGGGTATAGTTAATAATACACGATAAGCAATACAAGTATTTGGAAAAGAATCTAACCACTTTATATAGTTCAACACTTCAATTGGACTATTAATCTCTACTTTTAAAATTTCCCTAAGCACTCTTAATTCTGAAAACAAATAAAGTCCATTAATATCTAAATGTTCATCATGTTTTAGTGCATTTTCGAGATTAAGACAATATTCTTTCAATTCAATATCATCTAAAGCTTTTACTTTTTTCAAATCAAACAAAAAACCAAAAAAAAATTCATACGTTTTAAATTGTTCAAACCTATTTTCAATTGACCCAAGCGATTTATCAACTATGTATAAGAAATATTCAATTCGAAAAGATTCTTCAGCGTTAAATATTGTTTCATTACCAATATTTTCATCAAATTGTTTTTTTCTATGAATTTTACGTTTTTCACAAAATATAGGTTGTATGTTCATTTCATTAGCAAGTTCTTTAGTTGAATTCAAAGCAGACATAAAACCATTTTGTCTATAATTTTCTAAATATACAATAAGACCCTTATATTGATCGATGGCAATATCAATATGCATATCTTTAGATTGTAAGATTTTACTAACTGAATTAACAGCAAACAATATGTCATACCAAATATTCATAGCTAACAAGAATTCAAAATTTTCAATCTCATAAGTTGCTAAGCAATTAGCTTCACTTTTTATCTTCGGATCTTCACTAATTTCTGCTAATTGAATCAAAGCATCTCTTATATTTGGAGCTTGAAATTTTATTGCTTTAACACTTTCAATCCGACTTTCCCATCTAGTTTGAGATAAAGATTTAACAGATAACTTGCATCCATTATCTTCTAAAATTTTTCATCGTTTAGTAGAGGAAGCAAACAATGAGTATATACGTTGCAACACTCCAAAAAAAGAAATAGCTCTAGGACATGAATTAGCTATATCACATAAGACTAAATTTAAATTATGACAACCACATGGTGTGTAGAATGCTCTAGAATTTATATCTAATAGCCTCTTTTGTACTCCATTGTGTTTTCCTTTCATATTAGATCCATTATCATAATCTTGCCCTCTTACTTCTTTAACATCAAGTTCATATTTTTCAAAATATTTAAAAGTTCATTAAAAAGGCCTTTTCTCGAAGTATCATCTACTTTTAAAAACTCTAAAAAGTATTCTTCAATCTTTATTGGACTTGTTGAAGTGTCAACACATCTTAAAATAAGAGTCATTTGTTCTTGATGACTTACATCTGGAGTACAATTAAGGATAACTGAAAAATATTTTGCTTCTTTTATTTTTTTAATGATCATTTTTTTAATTTCAGAAGCTAGCAACTCTATTAGTTCATTTTGCATTTTATGACTAAGATAATGATTTTGAATTTCACCTTCTTGAATACGTTTAACATGTTCTTGCATTATGGGATCAAATTCCGCTATCATTTCAACTAAGCTTAAAAAGTTTCCATTATTTTTTCATATATCTTTTCTTTTGTTCCTCGAAATGCAAGATTATTTTTTGATAGATGTTTTACTATAGCAATAAGTATTAGAAAAACTTTTTTCCAATGTTCTTTTTCTTTATTAATTTGTTCTTGAATGTTTTTATCTATTGTCTTATTTTTTTGTAATCTTACTTCTAAATCCACCCATTTACACATATTAGTGATATGTTCATGACTTGTTTCGTGATTTTTAATTTTATATTCAAGATTTTTCCAATCTCTAGTGCCTTCGTTAACTAATTGACTTGTACTAGATTTTAAAGTAAATAATTTGCAACAAAAACAATAAACTCTATCTAAATCTTTAGAGTAAACTAACCATCTTCTTTCATGTTTTTCTTCATTTGATAGTTTTTTTATGTAATATGATATAGAAAAGTGTCTATTATTTTCATCTTTAGGAAAATCTACTTCTTCATATTTAATTGGACCTTTTTCAACCATTAGATCTATCAAATTTTGATCAATACATTTCCATTGTCCAGGATCATAAATATTGACAAGAATTGGATTTGATACCTCATTCATCTCTAGATTTTTTTCTTGACCCTCATGTGAATTTTCTTTATATTCTTCATTAAAATTAGGAGTACTAGCTTTTTCTTCTTGAATATCATTATCGTTAATATCATTATTTTGTCCTAAATTCTCAACATATTCTTCTAATTCATTCTCAAGTAAAGATTCATCTATTCTTTCTTCTTCTGTTGAAGTTGATGTAACATTATCTTTATTACTAAATATAAATTTATCAAGAGCTCCTTGTTGAGATCGAATTAATTTTTCAACTCTTTTTCTTTTTTTTAATTTTTGACAACCACTTTCATATTTTTTATTAGGCATGCTTTCAAAATATAAAATAGCAAATAAAAAGCTTTCAATATATATCTATTATCTACAATATCTCTAATTAAGCATAAAATTAATATGAATAAATGATAAAGAAAATTAAATAGTTTTAGTTAGAAAGATATAACCGTCGAGCTTGACGTTTGGTGGCGGCGAGAGATGCGGGATCGGATTCGCTAATCGCTATTCAGCCTCTTGCTTACAAGAACTGAAAACCAAATAATAAAACTCCACGTCTCCACTCCAGAAACTTAATACAACCTGATAAAAAACCACAAACATCAGTTACATCACCAATTCACCATTCACCAATTTTGTCAATCAAAAAAATTAGGGAAATTCTAAGAATTGAGTACCAGTCTGTCTACCAAATCAGCCGTAGACTTTTCCGCCGGAGATGAGGCCGCCGGTGGCTCGATT
>NC_033799.1:6403667-6424799 GCF_001876935.1 Asparagus officinalis | reverse complement strand
TAGAGACCAACAAAATTCAGCTGTCGGCGATTGTGGATCAGGAAGGGGCTAACAAAGTGACGGATCCGAAGTATTGCGCATACCATAGAGCGGTCCATCACCCTACCAAGTCGTGCTACCACCTCAAGGACAAGATCCAGGCGCTAATTGATGTAGGCGTCATAACCCCGAAGCCGTCCAAGAATGTTGGAGCAAACGCGGTTTCAATCAGCTTTGGATCAGTGCCCACAGCGTGGTTTGAACCAAAACGCATCACCAAAGTAGGAATGAAAACAGTAAACGACGACCCGCATGGACAGCGCCAAAATGGACTTGTGCCACATACAGCTCCAAACGGCGAACTCCTCTGGGTTCCAAAAAGGACTTGTGCCACACACAGCCCCAAACGGCGAAATCCTCTGGGTTCACCCCGACCTGATTGAAGATGAACAATGGGCCGGGTCGTCATCCAAGAAGAAGTCCAAAGGGAAAGGAAAGTCTTGCTGCGGAGTCTCTGCTATCCCAGGAGAAGATGACGAAAGAATCATAGCTTTCCCGCTCTCTGAAGAAGAACAAGAAGTTTTTGCGACCCGAAGCGGAAATGAGTATCACTACAACTATCCACCACCTAGTGAGCAGGGGGTGAATAATCGGGGACCAGCCAAAACTCTCACAGAGATGGGGGTGATTACAAGTCCTACACCGGGCGAAGAGGCTCGACGACAGCCAAGAGACAAACCGGAAAGCTCGAAGA
The DNA here is from genome assembly GCF_001876935.1 of Asparagus officinalis. Classification (NCBI taxonomy): domain Eukaryota; kingdom Viridiplantae; phylum Streptophyta; class Magnoliopsida; order Asparagales; family Asparagaceae; genus Asparagus; species Asparagus officinalis. The sequence continues at coordinate 6,424,066 of NC_033799.1, read as the reverse complement.
CTCCACAAGTCTTCGATATAATGGCTCATCTAGCCAACATTCCAGCACGGATAACGCTGTATGAATTGCTGCGGTTGTCCAAGGAAACCAGGGAGGCCTTGCAAGAAGCTTTGGCCAATTCAGAGGTGTTTTTGACTCAAATCAAGCCGGCGCCTAAACAGCCAGAACCACTGAGTCAACAATGCAACATAGCGACCAAGAACCTTCCCTGCATTACCTTCACCAAAGAGGACATGCAGACGAAAAATTCGAACCACGATCGACCGCTATACTTCGTCGGATACATCAGCTCCAGCAAAGTCAACCGAATCCAAGTGGATCCGGGTTCTGCTGTGAGTATTATGCCGCTTCGCTTGATGCATTTCCCCGGCGCAAGTTGGCGTCCACATGCACTGTTATCTACGGGTTCAATACCAGCGGGTCAAGACCTTTAGGTAAAATCCGGATAAAGTGTCAAATGAGAGATTTGAAGACAGAAGTCACATGTTATGTGATCGATGCCGAAACTTCATATAACTTACTATTGGGTCGGCCTTGGATCCATAGTAATGTTATAATTCCCTCAACTCTCTATCAGTGTTTGAAATATGTCGACACTGATAATAGGGTTAGAACGGTGGTCGCGGATAAGCAACCATTTAAAGGGTATGAGAATTATTTCACTGATTCTCTCCTTTATGGTAACGAATCCGATACTGAATCATCGGCCCAAGGCACGGACAGCGGAGAAGAAGCTGATACCGAAGCCGGATTTGATTACAATGGAGGTTATGTTTTAAACGACATTGTACCCTTTGTAATCAACCTTGACGATGATCAAACGTCAGAGGGCAGTTGTAACTGGCAACTTGCCACTAACGAAATAAATAATGATTTAGAGTACTCCCTGTCTCTTGATGATGTGATAACAGAATTGTATGATAATCCTGACTTGTATATGCCGCTTCGGTCATCCTATGTAACAAAGGAACGCCTCCAGCATTCCTTCGGAATAACTATGATCATCCCGAACAAGATAGGAGGTGCAAAAGAAGTGATCTACGGTAAAGGAAAAAGCTCCCCGTTATAAAGGAAAAAGCTCCCCGTTACCAGATCATTTCCTAAGTGAAGATGAAGATGATGACAAACCTGGTCGGTATTTATCTAAGTATATGAAGATGATGACAAACCTGGTCGGTATTTATCTAAGTATAGTCCAGAAGCGCGCAAGCTCATGGAAAACCAGGGGTACGATTTCAAACTCGGAGAAGGTCTATACTTCGATCGAGGTCCTCGTACCCCAGCCAAAGCGGCATATGTACCAAAAGGGAGACCTGAGGATTATTATAAATACGGGCGAGGCTTAGGCTATGTTTCCTCGTCCGATGATGAATGTGGTTGGCAGATCATCGATCAAATTGCTAACAAAACTAAGAACGGATACTCTTCTGATGGGAATTCCGACACAAGTCTAGGGGAGGTATTCAAAGCCCTAATGATAAACATGGCTACAGCTGATCCGTCTACAATGGAAGATGATGATCAAATGCCAACATGGGAAGACCCGTGGGTTCATCATCTGAATATGCAGTATGGTGACAGGTTCGAACAGAGAGAACCCCCCACTGAGGATAAAATAGTCCAAGTTAACATGGGCGACGAAGCCAACCCAAAGCCGATATTCATCAGCGATAGTCTTCCCTCAAATGAGAAGGAGTAGTTAATTGCTCTCATCAGGGAGTATGTTGACGTCTTCGCTTGGAACTACGAGGATATGCCAGGGCTCGACCCCAATGTGGCGATGCACCGCCTCGATATCAAGCCGGATGCCAAACCTGTCAAGCAACAGCAAAGACGGTTGCGTCCGCAGATAATGGAAGCCATCGAGGCAGAGGTTAAGAAATTGATCGAATCAGGATTTATCCGAGAGGAGCAACATCCAGATTGGCTAGCCAATATCGTTCCAGTCATGAAGAAGAACGGTAAAATCAGGATTTGCATTGATTTCAGGGACCTGAATATGGCATGTCCAAAAGACGACTTTCCTCTCCCAATCACGGATGTTATTATCGACAATACATGCAGGTTTGAGAGAATGTCTTTCATGGATGGGTTTTCAGGATATAACCAAATCAAGATGCACCCAGATGACGAGAAGCATACAGCATTCAGAATGCCCCTCGGTGTCTTTTGCTACACCGTGATGCCTTTCGGTCTTAAGAATGCAGGCGCCACATACCAACGAGCAATGACTAAGATTTTCCAAGAACATCTCAGGAAGACAGTCGAGTGCTACGTTGATGATTTGGTTGTGAAAAGTCGCAACAAAGATGATCACATCAAGGACTTGAAGACGATGTTCGATCTCATGAGGAGCCATCAATTAAAGATGAACCCTACTAAATCCTTTCTTGGAATGTCCAGCGGAAAATTCCTTGGATTCGTCGTCACCACTAAAGGTATACATATCGATCCTGACAAAGTGAAGGCGATACACGAACTGCAACCTCCTAGAAACCTGAGAGAGCTCAGAGGATTGCAAGGGCGGCTAGCTTACATCCGGCGGTTCATCTCAAACCTGTCTGGGAAGTGCCAACCATTTTCTAAGCTAAACAAGAAAGGAGTGTCATTCATCTGGGATGACGCCTGCCAAAAAGCATTCGAAGATATTAAAACGTATCTGACGAATCCTCTTGTTCTCGTTGCACCGAAATCGGGTAAACCGTTCTTGATTTACATCAAGGCGATGAACCACTCGATAAGTGCTTTACTAGCACAAGATGACGATAACGGTCACGAACAGGCAGTTTATTACCTAAGTCGGACATTGATAGGCGCCGAGTCTCGATATCCGATGATTGAGAAGGAATGCTTTGCATTGGTATTCGCGATGCAAAAGATGCGGCATTACTTGGTTGGACAGATGATTTACGTCATTTCCAATGTTAACCCAGTACGGGTGTTTATGACGCAACCGGCCTCTATGAATTGGCGGTTAGCGAAATGGGCCCTTCTCTTGTCCCAATATGATTTGCACTTCAAGCAGCAGAAGTCGATCAAAGGACAAGCGATTTGCGATCTTTTAGCGGCAAACCCGACCACAGATAGGGCAGAAGTATATGATGACTTGCCGGACGAAACCCACGAGGTTAACACGACGTCGCACCAACAAGTATGGCAATTACAGCAGTTAATAGGGTAATAACCCCGGGATGTCCCACCGTTTCCTCTGGAGTTGGAGTCGTCTTAATCTCCCCGGGAAAGCATGTAATGCCCCGAGCTTATTCATTGACTGATCCGTGTTCCAATAACGTGGCCGAGTACAATGCACTTCTCATTGGACTCAGTTTCGCCAAGGAGCTGGGGGTCGAATATCTCGAAGCTTTTGGGGATTCTCAATTGATAGTCAACCAAGTCCGTGGAGAATATGAAGTCAGGAACCAAGACCTGATCCCGTACCACCAGGAGGCCATCAAGATGGCAGAATCTTTTGAAGAATTCTTCATTGAATATATCCCCCGTCTCCAGAACGCTTATGCGGATGCACTGGCAGCACTAGCAGTTTCACTTGCGCAGCCTCCCAAAACTGAGCTGTTAGTCACAGTAAGAACGCATCAACTCTGCGTACCCATATACGATAAGGATATTGAAGAGGAAGATGACGGAGACATAAACGCCAAGGAGGTGAATTCAACTCAAATTGGGTCTGAGTCCCGAGATTGGCGCTTTCCTATCATTGACTACGTCCAATATGGTATTTTGCCAGAGGACGTAAAAGAAAGGGAATCAATTCGCCGAAGAGCGCCAAGGTTCTTTTACAATGCCGAGACCCACCTTTCGAACAAAGAAGCAGAAGTTCTTAAGGAAGCGCACGAAGGGGAATGTGGTGCGCATCAGCCCGGTCCCAAACTGTATGATCGCATCAGGAGGATGGGATATTTCTGGCCAACGATGGTTCGTGACGCAATCAAATACGCACGAGAATGCCACGCTTGTCAGATACATACAAATTATATGCATCAGCCACCAGAGCAGTTGCACACGTCAACCACGTCTTGGCCGTTCGAGACATGGGGTATGGACATTGTCGGTCCTATTTTTCCCCCTTCAGTCAAAGGTGATCGATTCATTCTGGCGATCACGGATTACTTTTCAAAGTGGGCTGAAGCAATTCCGCTTAAAGAAGTGAAGACGAACAACGTCATCAATTTCATTAAACACACTGTCATATACCGACACGGCGTGCCAAGACGGATCATTCATGACAACGGTCCGCAGTTCATAAGCAACGCCTTCATCAGGTTCTGTGACAAGTTCAAAAACGAAGATGTTTCGTTGACAGCTTATTATCCCGCCGCAAACGGATTAGCTGAGGCGTTCAACAAAACGATCATTAAGATCCTGTCAAAGCTCGTGAAGACCAATAAACGAGACTGGGACGATAAACTCGGCGAAGCACTCTGGGCTTATCGCACCACCATACGTACACCTACAGGGGCCACCCCGTATTTGTTGGTATACGGATGTGAAGCTGTGCTACCATTGGAGATCCAAATCCCATCCCTTCGTATCACCCTCGCAACAGAGATGACGACAGAAGAACAGCATTAGAAGCGTCTCGAAGAGCTTGAGAGGCTGGATGAAAAGCGCTTGGAAGCTCAACAGCAAATTGAGTTTTATCAGGCCAGGATGTCTAGAGCTTTTAACAAAAGAGTCCGACAGAGAAGCCGATAATCCTCAACTCCAAGAAGAAAGGTAAATTCGAACCCAAATGGGAAGGACCGTTTATAATAGACACAGTCTACTCAAACGGTGCATATCGCCTGATTACTCAAGAAGGCACCAGGCAATTAATGCCAATAAATGGGAAGTTCCTGAAAAAGTACTATCCCTAGTATGTTCAGGATAACCCATTTACCGGGAAGTTCCTTGAAGAATATTACACTTAATATTCTAGAGGATAACCCAAAATCTTTTTCACCACCAAAATCCCTCACTGATCAATTTCAATTGACAGTGAATCCACCAAAAATATCCATCTGACCCTCTTGACTCTTTCCATAGACAAGAGGTCCACTTTCATTTAGACGAGAAGGTCCCCTTTCAGATCAGAGTCTCCTTTCGATAAACGAAAGAACTCCTTTCTCTTCTCTTTGGTTAAATCTTCTCACGGTTATAGCCAAAGTTGAAACTTCACTTCGATAAATGAAGAACTCTTTTTTTTCAGTTTAGATAACCAATCCTATAAAAGGCAGGTTTATCTAGATTTCCCAGATTCTCGGAGTGGAGATCCCACTTCTAGTTTCTTTTGCGCTGGAAATAGAATATAAAATTCTTCCTTTCCAGAATCAGGGAATAGAATATAAAATTCTTCCTTCCTTGTTTTCCGGGTTCACCTTCACCCTAAAAGAAGACCGGGAAATAGAATATAAAATTCTTCCTTTCCCACACCAACCTTTTCCAAGAATTTATCAATCTAGGATTCATCCTAGGAAGTTTATCCCGAATCCTAAGCAGGGATAAGTCTGCGCCTAACACGCGCTGACGGTTTAGTCTTTTTCCGTAGAAAAAGACACCAGAGTGCGATTCTGGGGTATTTTATCCCGAAACCTAAGCAAGGATAAGTCTGCGCATAACCTGCGCTGCCGGTTAGTTCTTAACCGTTAAAAAGAATACCCGTCCACATATTCAACATTGTGGCAGGTTGTTATTAATAACACCAAAATCCATGCCTTCCTTCCTTGTTTTCGGGTTCGCCTTCACCCTAAAAGAAGACCGGGAAATAGAATATAAAATTCTGCCTTTCCCGCATCGATCTTTTCCGAAATTTATCAATTTAGGATTCATCCTAGGAAGTTTATCCCGAATCCTAAGCAGGGATAAGTCTGCGCCTGACACGCGCTGCCGGTTAGTTCTTAACCGTTTAAAAAGAACACCCGTTCACATATTCGACATTGTGACAGGTTGTTATTAATAACACCAGAATCCATGCCTTACTCGCATGGGGAATTTCATCCTGAATCCTAAGAAAGGGTATGCCGACGCCTAACACGCGTCGCCGGTTTAGTCTTTTTCCGAACAAAAAGACACCAGAGTCCGATTCTGGGGTATTTTATCCCGAAGCCTAAGTAGGGATAAAGTCAACACCTAACACGTGTTGCCGGGTAGCTTATTCCCGTAACAATGGCGAAGTCTACGTATTCGAAGTCGTAGCATCAAGTCTAAGGGATTTCATTCCTTTAGCACAACGTTACATGCGGAACGGATTCCGATAATCCGCATGCTAGCCCGACTCAAACGGTAGTCGGTAAAGGCTAATCAAACCCGTTGAAGGCTGGGGGTTAGCCAAAAATCCTAAAGTCAACACCTAACACGTGTCGCCGGGTAGCCTATTCCCGTAACAATGGCGAAGTCTATGTATTCGACATCATAGCACGAAGTCTAAGGGAGTTTACTCCCTTAGCACAACGTTACATGCGGAACGGATTTCGACAATCCGCATGCTAGCCCGACTCAAACGGTAGTCGGTAAAGGCTAATCAAACCCGTTGAAGGCTGAGGGTTTGCCAAAAATCCTATGAGTATTATGGTCAATCATTTCAAACGGAATGAGGAATCATAATAAAGATAAAGATAAAAACCAGTTTCACTAAGAGAATCAAATGTCAAAGTTTTCAGCAAATAAAATCATACATCAAGCCCATGGCTAAGGATCTGCTGACTAAACTTAGACAGCTTCTCATCATAAGCTTGCCTAAGCTCATCCTGCAACTCGGCTCTGATGGACTCTTCATTGGCGGCTAAAGTCTTCACCGCAACTTCCTCTGTCTCGACCAGCTGCTGCTTCAAGGACTTCAGCTCATCAGATAAAGCAGTGTGTGTTTGCTGATCCTGCAGCTTTGTCATCTGGAGAATACTCAAAGTCTCCTCCTTCTCACGGAGTTCTCGTCGGAGCTGATCTATCTGGGTCTCACAAGAAGCGATGGAAGAATCAAGCTCGTCAAGTGAGGATGATTTAGTAGCAAGGTTAGCCTCAACTCGATCTATTCGGCCCCGCTGCACCTGAATCTCGAGCTCAGCAACCATCCGAGTACTGCGCCATGACTGTAAGCGAGTATCCAACTCAGCAGCAATGAATGAAGAGGCACCTGCATCCCGGAGCTCGTGAAACATCTGAAGCTCACGCTCTAAGCAGTCAAGGTCATCGAATATAACTCTCGCCAGATCCGGGTATCCCGCATCCCTTATTAAATTTATTTTAGAATCAAGGAATGGTTTAAACTGGCGAAGGGAAAGTCCGTCGTGGAGGAGTTTGCCAAGCATAACATTCATAAAGGAGAAGAAAGAGCGGACTTCTATGCAGATGACGATCTTCTCAGGGTCATTGTCCGATAACAACTCCTTCACGAGGACATGAAGCCGAGAGGAAAGCCCTACACAAAAAGGAGAAATCCTTCAAAAAGCCTTAATAAGGAAATAAATGACATTTTCAGCGGCTTAATTTATACCTCCTTCCCCTTGAGTCGCTGGGGGTAGCGGAGACGTAACGGCTGTGGGTGTGGTAACTGGTGGAGTTGGTCTCACAGCCGGCTCAGCAGGATCAGCCTCGGCAAAAGCTCCTGTTAAACACAGAACAGAATGTTCAGATGCATTACATTATAGCTGCATTAGTCAAAAAATTGGCTAGTCCTATAATTAACTCGAGAAGAGGCACGTACTTTCAAAAGAACCATTCTCGGGATCCTGAGGGAGTACGGGCTCAGGAAACATATCCTCGGGCAGCGGGCCATCGATCTGAGGAGAGTCATACATGAAGTGGAACATAGAAGTGTCTGCAGGCAAACCTGCCTCGTCGAAATCGTCAATCGAAAAATCTGACACAAAGAAATGTAAGTACGAAAGAAGAATGAAGAGAATATGACCAATGGAAATAAGTTACCTCTCGTAGATGTATCTGGATTCACTGAATCAGGTCCTACATTGGTAGCCTCCCTAAAGTCGGCGGCTTCTGCAGGTTTTTCTACCTGGTAAGGTGAGTCAGGCTCACCAGAAGATACAAACTCATGAGGAGCAGGATCGAAACTCATCTCCCCTTCCTCGCGCTCTCCTGCATAGAATGGGAAAGCATGAGCCTAAAAATCTAAACGATCAAGAGAATGATCTATAGAGTAGATGTTACCTCTGTCGCTAGCAGGATCATCACCAGCCAAGTCCATCTCAGATGCCCGCGAATCTGCAGGCGGCTTATGGGCTAGTCTCTTCCGCCTATCAGCACGGACAGTAGTCGAAGGTCTTGCCCGGGCAAAAGGACGGAATTCCTCTTCACTGTTTGTCGCTGTCCCTGAAATATCATGCAGAGAAAAAGAAAGATAGGTGACTAACCTTGCTCCAAATCTGCCTCGTAATTTTCGGGATCTCCGCCTGAAACTTCTCCAGCAGAACTAAAGGCCCTGTGACCTTCTGCATCAAGTCGGCGGGTCTTGCCCCGCGCCCTCTGTGACCGAGCACCGTCTCGGATCACATGAGAATCAATCTGAGAGGCTTCTTCGGCCACCAACTCTTCAATAGGCTTCACAGGGACAGTCTTATTAGCTGCTAACAACCACCTGCAGCTCAAGAAAGTGAGGTTCAACTGTCGCTCAGCACCCGGGAGACTGAACCTAGCACCAGTGCAGCCTGTCACAGTCCACAACCATGCACGAAGACCGTCCACCAAACCTCCATGAGCCCGAAGCTGCTGGCGCGGGTTCCCGACATAAAGCTGGTCATAACCAAACTGGCGAGCGAATCGGCAAGGTAGATATGGCTCTATAAAACACTGATTCCCCACCCGGAAAGTCAGGTAGCCCGGCCTGATGTTCACTAGCCAATTAAAAGCAGCCGATATCTAAATAAGTGTGATACTCCCTCGGCTTCTCCTCATCAATCAAACATTCGCCATACCGACTGGAGAACTGCGGAGAACAAGTAGAGAACGCCCAGCACTTGTGGACCTGTAGCTGCCTCCTGATATCAGAGAATCCTCGGCCTTCCCACTCGCCATTCTCAAGCAGCTGTAGTAAGGGAACAGAGTGGTCCATGGCATGCGGTACCGACATCATGTCAGAACGATGAAGGACGAACCAAGCCATCAAATAAATATACGGAAGCTCCACCTTAGTAGTAGGAATCTGAGTCGGCGATTCACTCCCCTTTCGTGTAAAAGCATCGGCAATCTGTCGAAGCCCTCGATGAATGTTAGCCACCATCACCGGAAGAAGTGAAAGTTCCTTTCTGTAGGCAAGTTGAACCGCAGGGTAGAGCACTTCCAGTGGCAGAGCGTCACCGGACTGATACGGGACTACGCATTTCTTTAACCAGATGGCGAGGTAGCCGGCAAGAAGAGTCATCGGACGAATCGGTGCGGTCGCATGGCATAAGAATGATTTGAATTTAGTCCCTGCAGGAAAGCCACTCTCAGGACTGCTAATGGTATAGGAGCGGGCGTCAGTCTTCTTCAGCAGCTTATTAACTTCTGAAGGAGTCAGCGGTGCCAGTTCACAAATAGCTTTGCCAGAATGGCTCTCTAGATTCCTGAACAAATATGATGCGAATTGCTTCAGGCTCACATTTGATTTGGTCCTCTTCGCTAGGGGCTTAGACTGCGCCAAAGCAATGTGATAGTGACAAGTGAGGTCCCATAAGGTCTTGTAGCGGTCGGGCATGCGATCCTTCAGCCGACTCAATTCATGGTTGGAAGGAAAATACTCCTGGTATAACATCTGACCCATGGGCAAACCAGAAATCTTATGCATCTCATGAAGAGCCAAACCCAACTCTCCGTGCCTAGTCAGAAAGGTGTTCGAATCCGGATTATAAAGCTCGCATAAGGCAAAGAAATGCTTCGCACTAACGGGTAAACCATGCATGGAGGCACGAATGGCTGCATAAAGACCGCAAGCATGCAACTCCTCGCTCCATCGACTCAAGACGTACTTCGTCATACGAGCCCACCAAAACTTGTCCAAAGAATGGACCCAACCATAGAATCTGTGGCGAGGTGCAGGCATCTCCCGTCCTAAATTAGCGAGGCGATTCCTCAAAGTAGAAGCAGAGGCAAGGAACTTGTTACGGGGCGGTGCATCTAGTCCCAGTACTCCAGGACGCAGTCCAACAATATGATTCCTGCTCGAACCAGGAACTGCCTGATGAGTAATGTAGCCGCAGTGAATGCTCTCATGCTCCTCTGTCAAGCGCCACGACATCTCCCGTTTCACAGCCTGACGCCTGAGCTCAGTCAAGGAACGGTGCCGAGGATTAAGGCACCTCCAGCAGTAGAGGATTGAGGCACCTCCAGCAGTCCCGAGGATTAAGGGACAGGTTCGAGCAGTCCAGGAGACCCAGCAGAGGCAGATGGCACCGTTCACTCCAGGCGATGCAGAGCAGCAGACCGGTAGAGTGTATGCAGTGGTACCTCGCGATCATGGCACGAGCGGAGCTATGGTGGAAGGTACATTCTGTGTGAATTCCTTTCCAGCACGTATTCTTTTTGATTCTGGCGCTTCACATTCTTTTATCTCCTATGATTTTTCGATTAGACTTCGGCTTGTAGCTCAGCCGTTAGATTTCCCATTATCTATATCTACTCTGTTGGGAGAGATATCTCTATTAGAGAGTGTTTTTAGGAGATGCATCATCAGCTTGGATGATTCTGAGTTTGCGATTGATTTGATCGTGTTGCATATGTTTGAATTCGATGTGATTCTTGGTATGGATTGGCTATCTTCCTACCATGTGAGTATCGACTATTTTGCGAAAACAGTCAGTTTGAGAGCATATGATGGATCAGAGTTAGTGGTAGCTACCTCCAGAGGCAACCAGTTTGCGGAGTCATTTCTGGCGTACATAGAGGAGGCGATATTACGGGATCGGAGCGCAGATTTGAGTGAGATGCGAGTAGTCTCAGATTACCAGGATGTCTTCCAGGACATACCATGATTACCTCCAGTGAGAGAGGTCGAGTTTTACATAGAGTTGCAGCCAGGCACCGTGCCGATTTCCCGAGCTCCTTACCGTATGGCGCCTGCTGAGATGAGAGAGCTACAGATCCAGATCAATGAGTTGTTGTCTCAGGGCTTCATTCGACGGAGTCATTCTCCGTAGGGAGCACCGGTCCTCTTTGTGAAGAAGAAGGACAGGAGTATGCGATTATGTATAGATTATCGCGAGTTGAACAAGGTCACAATCTGTAACAGGTACCCATTACCGCGGATCGATGACTTGTTCGACCAGTTGCAGGGAGCGTAATGTTTCTCGAAGATAGATCTTCGTTCCGGTTACACTAGTGGAAAACTGGGTATCACTGACAGGCAATCCCATCAAGAATGCCTAAAATCCCGTCGGTGATACATATCCTTGACGGCATCCCGTCAAGGATATGCTGTCAGCAATAGTGTAAAACCCCGTATTTTATTAGAAGTATATGTAAACTATTGGTGATAAATAGTTCTATGTGTGGTAAATGACTTGAGGTCATGGATATACTTGGTAGCAAGTTTCTAGACATGTATAAGTGTGGTTTCATAGAGTTCGTGCATTGGTTTTGGTTAATGAGTCGACTAATGAGTCGACTGATGAGTCGACCTATAAGTCGACTAACGGGCTGATTTTCAGCTTTTCTTTTATTTGCGGGTTGGGTTGATTTTGTTTTGGGTTTGACCGCTTATGTAAAATCTCTCCTACTCAAAACCAACCCGAAAACCCATCAGTTATCAGAGAAACCCTAGCCCCTCTCTCCCCTTAAAACCCTAGTTCGTTTTTGGTGATTTTTGGGGGATTTTTCGGAGGATTTCAGCGGGATTTGACGAGGTGTAGCATAGGAGATCTTTCTCTCCCGGATTCAAGAGTTGGTCAGCATACCTGAGGTGAGTAACATCTCGCCCAGTGCTTACCCACTGTTTGTATAGTTTCTATGAGTTTTTATTTCGGATTTTTGAGCCTAAAACATATTTTGTGTATAAAAATAGATGCTTTACATTCTAAGCTGCAAGATCTATATTTTTCAGTTACTAAAAAGCTCACCAACGTTTTTGTAATATAGATCCAGATCTGGAATTAGTCTTAAATATGGGTTTCATGTGATTTAATGTTTTCAACACGTTTTTAAACATGAAGAAATATGTTTAGGGTTTTAATGCAAAATAATACATGCAAATCTTTCTTCTCTGTTGATATACATGTGTTAGAATTGAATATATATTGCTAGACAAGAACAAAGAGAACCTTAGTTTTTATCAATTTTTTCATAGATAATCATTGTAAGCAAAAAACTAGGGATTTTCTGCTCAGTCGACCAATGAGTCGACTCATGAGTCGACTTATGAGTTGACTGATGAGTCAACTAATGAGTCGACTGATGGGAAAGTGTTTAGTTTTTGGTGTTTTGTCTGATCGACCAATGAGTCGACCAATCCTAGTCGACACATGAGTCGACTGATGATGTGTTTTACAGATGGAGATCTACGGAAGAAGGATAGACTATTTATGCCAGCTAGTGCAGAGCTTAAGAGGGAGTTATTAGATGAAGTACGTCGTACTCGGTACACGGTACATTCAGGGACCACTAAGATGAAGATGTACAAGGACCTATAGAGACACTTTTGGTGGAGTGATATGCGTAGAAAGATTTGAGAGTATGTAGCTAAGTGTCTCACCTATCAGTAAGTGAAGGCGGAACATCAGAGAACGACAGGAATACTTCAGCCTTTACCGATTTCGGAGTAGAAGTGGGCGGATATTTCTATGGACTTTATCGTAGGGTTGTCGAAGTCAAAGGAAGAGAATGATTCTGTTTGGGTGATAGTGGATAGACTAATGAAGTCAGCACATTTTATTTCCAGTGGAGACTAACTATACAGCTGAGACGTATGCGAGGATATTGATTCAGGAGATTATTCGACTTCATAGAGTTCCAGATACGATGGTATCGGATTGAGGTTCAGCGTTCATTCCACATTTTTGGAAGGGTTTCTAGGATTCGTTTGGCAACAGATTTATCTTACAGTAGTGTATTCCACCCACAGATGGATGATCAGACGGAGAGAGTAAATCGGATATTAGAGGACACGTTGCGGGTTAGTGTCATTGACTTTCAAGATAGTTGGGAGGATCATTTTTTTTTCGCTAATAGAGTTCGCTTATAACAACAGTCATTAAGCGACAATTGGTATGGCCCCGTATGAAGCATCGTACGTGAAGTCTTACAGATCGCCTATATGTTGGGTAGAGCCGGAGGATAGTTTAATGCTTGGGCCAGAGCTTATGAGACAGATTACTGAGAAAGTAACATTGATTAGAGAACAGATTCTAGCCGCTCAGAGTTAGAAAAGAGCTATGCAGATAAGAGATGAAGACCTTTGGAGTTTCAAAATTTGAAGAGTTAGTTATGCTGAAAGTATCGTCTGTGAAAATGTTTAGCGAGGCGGGGAAAGCTTGAGATGAGATGTATTGGACCGTTCCGGAGATTTAGCTTTGGGATGATTTGACTACGATTGAAATCCCAATTTGTATACTTGCTAGAGAAGACAAGAGATTTAGAAACAAGTTGTTTTCCTTTAGTAAAAATTCAGTGGAACCGAAGAGGCGTTGAGGAGATTTCTTGGGCATGCGAAGAGGACATGCGTCGCGACTATCCACACATGTTTGAGCAGGTAAATTAAAGCTTTTGTATGATTTATATACAGCTTATAGATTCAATTATGGCGATGTTTATACTTAACGCTAAAATTGGGGTATTACCACTTATCTCCTAAGTACTCGGAACATATGGTATATATATGAGGGGTTCCTTGTTTGGATTTTTCGCTCGATGTACTTGTTCCATTTAGTTAGGGGTTAAGTGGGGGTATTTACATTTTAGATGGTTAAGTGTAGACATCGAATATGATTTTTTATTTTTGAGAGCGTGAAGATGCTATGTAGCAATACTTCCTACATTTATTGAGGAAGTGGATTGATTTATGTGCATGAGTATATGTGTGACTATATTTAGATTTACCGCTAGAATGAGAATATTTCCGCTCAATTCTTAATCTTTTGGAACATATGGTATATATATAGGGGTTCCTTGTTTGGATTTTTCGCCAAACGTACTAGTTCCATTTGATAAGGGTTGAGTGGGAATATAGTCATCCTGAATTGTTAAAAATAAATATCGTTATATGCTTGTCTAGAGTAATATTATTAGTTTGAGTATGATTTCTGAATTTCGAGGACGAAATTCTTTTAAGGGGGAAGAATGTAAAACCCCGTATTTTATTAGAAGTATATATGAACTATTGGTGATAAATAGTTCTATGTGTGGTAAATGACATGAGGTCATGGATATACTTGGTAGCATGTTTCTAGACATGTATAAGTGTGGTTTCATAGAGTTCTTGCATTGGTTTTGGCTAAATAACAAAACATGCACGAATCTGGAAATAAATGTCTGCTCAGTCGACTTATGAGTCGACTCATGAGTCGACTAATGAGTCGACTAATGAGTCGACTGACGGGCTGATTTCTAGCTTTTCTTTTATTTGCGGGTTGGGTTGGTTTTGTTTCGGATTTGACCACTTATATAAAATCTCTCCTACCCGAAACCAACCCGAAAACCCATCAGTTATCAGAGAAACCACCACTTATATAAAATCTCTCCTACCCGAAACCAACCCGAAAACCCATCAGTTATCAGAGAAACCCTAGCCCCTCTCTCCCCTCAAATTTTTGGGGGATTTTTCGGAGGATTTCAGCGGGATTTGACGAGGTGCAGCATAGGAGATCTTTCTCTCTCGGATTCAGGAGTTGGTCAGCATACCAGAGGCGAGTAACATCTCGCCCAGCCCTCCTCACCCACTGTTTGTATAGTTTCTATGAGTTTTTATTTCAGATTTTTGAGCCTAAAACATATTTTTTGTATAAAATAGATGCTTTACATTCTAAGCTGCAAGATCTATATTTTCCAGTTAGTAAAAAGCACACCAACATTTTTGTAATATAGATCCAGATCTGGAATTAGTCTTAAAAATGGGTTTCATGTGATTTAATAATTTCAACATGTTTTTAAACATGAAGAAATATGTTTAGGGTTTTAATGCAAAATAATACATGCAAATCTTTCTTTTCTGTTGATATACATGTGTTAGAATTGAATATATATTGCTGGACATGAACAAAGAGAACCTTAGTTTTTATTAATTTTTTCGCAGATAATCATCGTAAGCAGAAAACTGGGGATTTTCTGCTCAGTCGACCAATGAGTCGACTCATGAGTCGACTTATGAGTCGACTGATGAGTCGACTAATGAGTCGACTGACGGGAAAGTGTTCAATTTTTTGTGTTTTGTCTGGTCGACCAATGAGTCGACCAATCCTAGTCGACACATGAGTCGACTGATGAGGTGTTTTACAGATTTTTGATCTGTTTGAGTTGCTTTTTGGGGTCGCCTCGATTATCTGACACTAGTTTATAATGTTAGTGATTTATCTGTACATGTGAGTTGACTTTTGACACAAGTACCGATCCGCACACCGAGGCACGTGTGACATTAGCCTATGTGTATCTTTTGTGTATACATGTATCATCGACACTTACACTTTGCATAATTTATGTTTAGTCCTCGTGTTGGACATACCTTTTACTCAGTCCCCGTGTTGGACATGCATTACCTTTCAGTCCTCGTGTTAGACATTCATTTCATTCGGTCCATGTGTTGGACATTGGTTATATTTAGTCCATGTGTTGGACATTGGTTACATTTAGTCCATGTGTTGGACATTGATTATATTCAGTCCATGCGTTGGACATCAGTTATATTCAGTCCATGCGTTAGACAATGGTTATATTCAGTCCATGCGTTGGACACTCGTTATTTTCAGTCCATGTGTTGGACGTTTACTTCATGCAGTCCATGTGTTGGACATTTAATCTATATATTCTATGTGTTGGACACTTAATCGTTTTCTCATATGACACTCATGTGAGTTCAACATGACACTATGTTTGGCAGTAGAGATGGGTTTTGTATTCTTTTAAGTTATTTGTTCTTGCATTAGATTTTGGGTTTGGTATTTAGGGATTTACAATCTGAGCTACATGGTATATACATGAGGGTTTCCTTGTTTGGATTATTTCGCTCGACGTACCTATGCTCGTGTTGTAACTTCCTAAATACTAAAATCCTCTTATACCTAGGTACTTACAATCTGAGCTGCATAGTATATACATGAGGGTTTCCTTGTTTGGATTATTTCGCTCGACGTACTTATGCTCACGTTGTAATTACCTAAATAGGATTTGTGATTTTATATATATATATAACGGGAACAGCAACATTCTTTGAGGATGTTGAGTTTGGGGGGAGAAATAAGGTTAGAGACATTAGTTTTGAGGAGGAATTGGCTTCAGATCCAATCCATACAGTTACTTTTGACAATATTCAGGTTCCTATACCTGTTGTTGCTCAAGAAGTAAATCCGGAACCTCAAGATGATAATGTTGAACAACTCCCTGTTCCAGAAGAACAAACTCAACAACCTCAAGAACCAGTGCCATTAAGGAGATCCACGAGAGAAAGGAGAAATGCTATTCCGGATGATTATATTGTATTTCTCCAAGAACATGAGGAAAGTAGTGGAATGTTAGAAGATGATCCAATCAACTTCTCTCAGGCCATGAAAAGTTCTAACTCTCAACAGTGGATTGATGCCATGAATGAAGAGTACAAGTCTATGCAAGACAATAAGGTTTGGGAACTTGTCCCATTACCAGAAGGTGCAAAACCAATTGGTTGTAAATGGATTTTTAAAACCAAGCGGGATGCAAATGGTAATGTGGAGAGGTATAAGGCACGTCTTGTGGCTAAAGGCTATACTCAAAAGGAAGGCATTGATTATACAGAGACTTTCTCTCCGGTTTCATCGAAAGACTCTTTCAGAATAATCATGGCACTTGTTGCTCATTATGATCTTGAGTTACATCAGATGGATGTTAAGACTGCATTTCTCAATGGAGACATTGATGAGATGATTTATATGGTGCAACCAGAAAACTTTGTGTCAGGAGACCCAAAGAATATGGTCTGCAAATTAAGGAAATCCATCTATGGACTCAAGCAAGCTCCTCGTCAATGGTATCATAAGTTTCAACAAATAGTTATCTCGTTCGGTTTTGAGATGAACATTGTTGATGACTGTGTATATCACAAGTTCAGTGGAAGTAAGTTTATCTTTCTGGTTCTGTATGTCGATGACATCTTGCTTGCCACTAATGATATAGGCATGTTACACGAAACCAAGAGATTTCTATCAAAGAATTTTGAGATGAAAGATCTTGGGGACGCCTCTTTTATATTAGGGATCCAGATACATCGAGATCGCTCTCGGGGTATTCTTGGATTATCACAAAAGAGCTATATCGATAAGGTACTTAAAAGGTTTGGCATGCAAGATTGCAGACCAGGTGACACCCCTGTTGCTAAAGGAGACAAGTTTAGTCTCAATCAGTGCCCTAAAGGTAACCTTGAAATTCAGGAAATGCAGAAGATTCCTTATGCTTCGGCTGTAGGAAGTCTAATGTATGCTCAGGTATGTACGCGTCCGGATATTGCGTACATTGTTGGGATGTTAGGCAGATACTTAAGCAACCCTGGTATGGATCATTGGATAGCAGTCAAAAGGGTTATGAGGTATCTTCAGAAAACAAAAGATTACATGCTCACATACAGAAAATCAGAGAAATTAGAGGTCATTGGGTATTCGGACTCTGATTTTGCTGGATGCCAAGATAGCAGGAAGTCTACATCAGGCTACATTTATATGTTAGCAGGAGGAGCTATATCATGGAAAAGTGTCAAACAAACACTAGTAGCTTCCTCCACTATGGCAGCAGAATTTGTAGCTTGCTATGAGGCATCCAATCAGGGAATATGGCTGCGAAATTTTGTCACGGGACTGCGCATTTTGGAAAATGTTGAAAGACCACTAAGGTTATATTGTGACAATAAATCTGCAGTAATGTATTCCAATAACAACAGGAGCTCAACTAAGTCAAAACATATTGACATTAAGTTCCTGGTTGTGAAAGAAAGGGTACAGAGTGGACAGATATCCATAGAGCACATTGGGACAAACTCCATGATAGCTGATCCTCTTACTAAGGGATTGCCACCTAAGGTCTTTCATGAGCATACTGCTCATATGGGTGTGGTATTATTTGAGGATATTATGTTTTAGTGGGAGTTTGTATTTGTGGTGCTTTATGTTTGGTTTCAGTGATAGCATTTTTTGAGCTCATAAGGTTATACACAATTTAAGGAATCATATGGTGCCCAAGTGGGAGATTGTTGGATTTAATCTAATAAATCTATTTGTGGGCACATATGATTAATCAATGTGTATTGCTATCTTTGAGGATAACCCACTAAAGTGATCAATTAAGTTGGGTTAATGGGTATTTAAATATAATCATGGGGTTATATGTGCAGATACCAGGTTGTAATTGTGATTTATTGAGGGGCTAAATTACAAATGTACAACATCTATAAATAAGAGGTTATGGTCCCTAATCTAGGGAAACTACATTCTCTAATTCTCTACACCCCCATCTAGCTATAGAAATTCGGATTTAGAGAAACCCTAAGGTTAGAAGATCAAAACTCATCTCAAGATTAAGCAATGGATTCAGGTATAAGCTTCCGCTCTTTTAGATTATTGTTAATCTCTTTGAATTAATCATAGCTATATGGTTTTAGATCTCAAGTTTTGATTTAGATCTAACATAACACTGTCAAATTAATGCGAGAAAATGAATTTATCGTAATACCCTTTTGAATGAGGCCTATGATGTATTGTGATGGATTTCAACCAAAGCTACAACGATCATGTAATAGAAAACACAAAAAGTTTGATGAAATATTGTTGATACCATCGAACAAATCTTGGCTTAAGATGACAAATTTACAAATATATGATACCATCTGAAATGTCTGGTAAAGATTAAATTCATCATTTGCAAGAACCAAAAGAAAAAAAAGATATGAACACTGTTTTCAAGATTAAAAAAATGTTATTTTAGCTTGAATAGTGGATAAAGAGCCAAAAAAAATTCACAACAACATATAAAACATGTTTAAGATTAGAAAATTACATTATACATGAACACTGCATGACCAAAAAAAACATTACAATTCAATTAGTATGGCCAAGGTTGAAATGTTCACTGCCAAGTGGGAAACGGTGCAACTTCCCACAAAAAATGGGATAAGCTCCCATCTCTCCCAAACAATTATCACTTATCTTAATAATAATAAAAAAAAGAATTTTCTATTCCTTTGATATCCAAGAACGAAACGTATACATATCATTCAAAATTAATAAGCTTAATTTGAGATCTCCTGCCCCAATCCAAGCCATGACTTCGCCTCTAGAGGTTTAGTAGTAGACCCAATTTTAGAAGAGTCGTTCAATTGATAGGGCGCTCTGGAATTAATCCTGTCTTTTCTTTTCTCAAGGAATCTGTGAAGTGAAGCTCTCCTTGCCATTGGCATCGATATCTCTGTTACAAAAATAATAACATAAGAAATTAGAAATTTATATAGTTTTGAAATCCAAACATATATTTAGTTACTTGATAATTTTCTCCTGAACATGATTTTAAGAATTGTACACCATAATGAATGATTTACCTTCGACATAATCGATGTAAGACATGTCTATTAAACATTTTAAAACTTTTTATGTTAAACATATTAAAACAACATGTCTATAAACTCAATGGCAGATTTTTAGGATTTCTGAAAAATAATAAATGTTGAAGGGAGGTTTCTAAAAATAAACAAACTTAAAAAGAGGGGTTTTATGAAATGTGCCCTTCTTTGTTGAAGGGATCCTTGGTCCACCTTGACCAAAGTGGGGTCACGTGACCCCACTTTGATCAGGGTGGATCCGCCACTGTATAAACTTAAACTTATTAACTTATCTAATATACCTACAATCTAGAAAGTAGCTGGAATGGTAATGATTTTTTTTTCCCAGATCATTTCAATCGTTTTGGAGCGTAACACTGAATTTCAAGTGTATTATCATCATTCTTATTTTGTTGCAAATTTTTATAATCCATGGTCTAAAATTGTTTTATTCCAACAAAAAAAAAATCAAAACATGTATAAAAAATAACTTTTCACCAAATTTCGTAAATCCTAAATTCTTTCGAACTATAATTTATGCTAAATATATGTACTTCACATGCTTCATCATATCTTTTGCACCCAAAACTTTTAACTTGTTTCAATAATTTAAAATTTGCTCATTGGTCCAAGAGAAAGAAGAGGGGCAATAATTACCAGGAGTAGTGAGTTTTGCAGCATTGACCATCGTAGTCCTGTCGGCGGCGGAGCTCCCGGC
>NC_033799.1:6379671-6403184 GCF_001876935.1 Asparagus officinalis | reverse complement strand
CGCCAATTTCATCAAATCCGCCGCCTTATCGTCCGGAAAATCATCGAAAACCATCACTTTTCCCCCGTAGAAAATAGTCAAAGGCCCGTTTAGGCCCGAAACGCCACCAACGTTCTCCGTATCGGTTTCAGTTTTGGCTTCGGCCGACGCATCAATTCCCGGCAACAAATTCAGAGTCGTAGGCGGCCTATGTACTGCTAAAATTTCAAAAAACAAAAAAAAAACCCATTATAATCAACAAAATAAAATATCTAAAAAAAAGATCACAAAGTTTGAAACTTTGGAGTAAAAACCTCACCTTTGGTCGGTTCTTGAGGCCCCGGAGCCATTTCCAGAACTCCAAGATCAGCAAAGCTGCGGTTTTTCTTAATGTACTCGCTCAAGCGGCTGCATGTAACAGAGAAACTAGACCTCTTTGATTCAACCATTGCTTAATCTCACCGGCGGAGCACCAGATTCAATCTCTTGTCTTGGCTTTGGGTTCCTCTTCGAGTTTGCTTTGCCCTCTGGTTTCGGGCTCTTTCTCTTTATATTCTCTTGTTCAAGGAAAGCAACAACAATAAACTATGAAGGAAAAAAAAATTATTTCAAGCACGTGTTTCATTAGTAGGGAGGAAAAAAGCACGTGGGTTTTATAGGAGAGGGAAAGAAGGCTACGGACCGAGTCCTTTTTTGTAAAAATGGACAGCGCAAGCGGACGGATAGAGAGAAAAGTCTGATTGAATAAAATAGAAGCAACTTGAGGCAAAAATCATATATCCCATTCTTTGGTATATGAATATGGAAACGAGTGGTGGTGTTGCGTAGACTCAGTCCTAATTTGTTCACATTGTAAAGTTTTTTTTATTTTTAAAGATAGGCTTTCTTCGAATGTGGGCTGAATATACCTATTATGAAATGGGCTGGTAAGGTTTTAAATGATAATATTAATTAATTTTGGATGGAGGTATAGAGGGAAAACCATCTAGTTCTGCTAAAATTAACAGAAGATCACTCTCATAAATAACGCCACCTAACAAGAGGGAGTAATTTACAGGAAAATTAAAGATTTGAGGGGCTAATAAGCAAATGTTGAGATTTGAGTAATTATTTAGCAATTAAGGATGGTTTAGGGGACTAATATGCAATTTACCCAATTCGACATTAACCAAGAAAGTAAATTCTCGTGGTAAAGAGTAAAATTTAAGAACCGTAACTGTTGGTATGAGCGCCAACAAAGTAAAATCTCCATTATCATAGATAGACGCGTAAAATTTAATAGTACTTTTTTTTATAACCTAAAAATTATTATTCTAATCATCTACGCGCAACAACTTAACGTCGTCAATTGCATTAATAACACGAAACCAAACCTTTGGAAGCATTTGAAGCCTACTCTCACCTGATTTGTGACCGACAAGATTTGTGTTCCCTTAACGTAATACTACAAGTCAATAATTAGTCATAAAATCCTAATAAAATAAAATATATCATAGAAAACGAATTTCATAAGTAATAGTCATAAAATCCTAATAAAATAAAATATATCATAGAAAACAAACTTCATAGGTAATTCCGTAATTGTGGCAGGAAACACGGGGAAAGAATTTGTGATGTACGCGTCTATTTGTTGATTAATTATGTCACGCGGTCGTAAAAAGGACAAGGAAATGTTCACACGGAACCTATATTTCTCTCTAAGATTAGCACGTGAAAGTTGCAAAGATTAGAAAAAGAGGAAAAAGAAAAGAAAATGACATTAAGTCGGCAGGCATCGCTTTGGTCAGATCACATATTTTGAATTCAATACGATCTCCTTCTGCTGCCGAAGCTTGTAGGCTTAGGGGCTGTTTGGTTCAATAGAGGGTAGGAATAGGATTAGGAATCCTATTTTATTTATGGACTCCAACCTAATCCCAAAAAAATTTATAGACAAGTTTTAGTTTTATGGAATCCCATTTTTTTGGCATTCTATGTTTGTTTCACCCAAAGGATTAGGAATCTCACTTTTAGTTTTATGGAATCCCATTTTTTTGGCATTCTATGTTTGTTTCACCCAAAGGATTAGGAATCTCACTTTTATAGAATTGGTCCACCCAAAGGATTAGGAATCTCACTTTTATAGAATTGGTCCAATTCCTAATATCATGTTTGGTTCAGAAACGAATTTTTTTGGGGTCAATACTGTAACAACGGAATGATAAATCAACTTTGGGATTCAAATGAAAACATTGTAGCAACGGCTATATCCACAAGCAAGTAACCACAGGCAAGGAAAAACAAAACAGCTCCCACCAAAATATTACATAGCTACACAAGCTCAAAAACAAAACAACAACAACCCAGACCCATAGGAATAAATTCCTACTTAGAACCAACAAGAAGCAAGTTTTCTTGTTGTATTTGTATCTTCTTCAATTCAATTCCACATAAGATAAAACACATCAAACACATCATGCTTCAAACTTGAATGAAAACAAACTCCAAGCACAAAATAAAATTCAGTTAGTTTTCTACAAATTATCTCTTGTTTCATAACCAAAATCAAAATCAAAATCAAATGAAGCAACAAAGTTTAAGAAAAATATACCTGCTTAGCAACAAACTCAGGGTAGAAGCAACAAAGTTTAAGAAAAATATACCTGCTTAGCAACAAACTCAGGGTAATTGTCCTGCAGCAGAGTGAGTGCTTTCTTAGTAGCAATCCTGAGCTCCTTCTTCCCCGGTTTGGGGGTATTCTTAAGATCGGTAACCTGCACCATTGAACAAACAGCACCAGGGCATCTCTAATCCCCTTCTCCAAGAACTGAATCCTCCACCTCAAAAGCAGCAACAGTTTCAATACGTAAAGAAATCAGTCTAACAAAGCACATTATTTACTTCCTCCACCTCAAAAGCAGCAACAGTTTCAATACGTAAAGAAATCAGTCTAACAAAGCACATTATTTACTCCTTCTTGAAAGGGAAAAAAAATAAGCAGAAGCAACCAAATTTATCAAATTTTCTACTAAATAAGGAAAAATAAAATAAAATACCTTCATTAGTCTTCGCTTCGAAGGTTCGTGGATCGTCCATGGCCTCTCCTCCTCCTTCGTCTTCCCTTCGTTGAGTGGGAAATTAGGGTTAGGTTTTAACTCAGGGGGTTTTTGATGGGTTCAGAGATCGAAGGTTCGTGGGTTTGGCTTGTAACTGCTGAGAGTGGGAGAATCGCGAAGTTTCTGCTCGCGACCTCGGTGCTGGGAGTGGATTCGCCCGGCTTGGGTTGGGTCTCTTCGGCCATGGCCTCAGACAAAGGGGGCGGGAGAAGAACAGCGGGGAAACCACTGAAATCCAGATCTAAGGTTGCGAAGATTAAGAATCAGAATAAGAAAAGAGGAGCGGTGTCAGCTTTTTGCCCAATTCCTCTCAAACGGAGAGGATTTGGGATTCTATAAATATGCACTGTTTTGACCCCTTTATGGATTAGCAAATCTGTAAAATTTTTCTGAACCAAACTTAAGATTAGGATTCACTTAGAATCCTTTAATTACGAAAATGCCACTGTCAGACTCCAAATACTAATCCTATTCTATAAATTGGTGAAACAAACAGCCCCTTAAAGTCTCTATGTATTTCCATGAATATAATTTCCTAATGTGCATATATATATATATAAGAAAAATGGATATGTTTGGTATCAAGCATAAATTTTATGCTTGGTAGTGAGGTGTCTTATTTTCATCAACTCATTTTAATTCCCAACCACTCTCCAACCCATATGAATGTGAGCATAGATTTTAATGAGTGGAGGGGAATGTAATGCACCGCTACTGACGCAGCATATCTCCCTCCGGCTCCCTGCGAGCTCCTCCTCTCTCGTCTCTCCTCTGCTCGCGAGTGTTTGAGTAATGCAACGTTTCTCCACCTGCCACTCCGGAGGTCCTCTCTTGGATACGAGTTCTCAGGAAGACCTCATGGGAAGATCTCTCTGCTCTCTGCGTATATATATATATATTATATATATATATATATATATATATATATATATATATACTATATATATATATATATATATATATAATATATATATATATATATATAATATATATATATATAGTCATGGGAAATTGTTTCCTAAAATGACGAGCTTAGAATATCATCTAAGGACGCAACCTAAAAGCACATGATTGAGCTATATTGTGTATGAATTGCCGCTCGCCGTTGAACTGTTGATGGCTACATATTACTAACCGCAACACACGCAAGTTGTGGGGTAACCGCATCGTCGTTTGACCTCGCTCGACATTGAGCATTTGAAAAGTTCTATTCATTCGAAACCGGTTAAAATTGACTACGAGTGGATGAAGGGTGCAACCGACGACGGGTTCACCCCAAAGCGTGGTGTGTTGGGAATGTTAGAATATGTAGATCAAAGTTCAACAGAGGCGGGATCTCGCACAATGATAGGCTCAATCATGTGCTTTTAGGCCGCGTTCTTAGATGATTATTTAAGGCGTAGCCTATGGAACACTTCTCCATATATATAATATATATATATATATATATATATATATATATTATATATATATATATATATATATATATATATTATATATATATATATAATATATATATAGTATATATATATATATTAAATATATATATATATATATATATATATATATATATATATATATATAGAGAGAGAGAGAGAGAGAGAGAGAGAGAGAGAGAGAGAGAAATGGGTATGCTTGGTATCAAGCACAAATGAATTGTGCTTGGTAGTGAGGTGTCATATTCTCCTCCACTCATTCAAATGGTTGCATATCCTCATGCACTTCTCAACCCATGTGAATGTGGTCTCCCATTTAAATGAGTGGAGGGGATTATGTTACCTCACTATCAAGTACAAAATTTGTGTTTGGTATCAAACATACCAATTTCTCTCTCTCTATATATATACACATACACATGTGTGTGTGAGTGAGAGAGAGAGAGAGAGAGAGAGAGAGAAAGAGAGAGAGAGAGAGAGAGAGAGAGAGAGAGAGAGATCATATCAGTACAAAACAATTTCACAATGATTTCTATACTGTATAAACCGAAAGTTCCAATTTCTCAGTTCGTGAAGTTTTTTCAGCTTTAATAAGAGTATAATTCTAAAACTTGTGTACGTATGTATGTGTGATTTACACCGATACGAACCAATTTCACAATGATGTCTATGTAGACTAGCCATCATTTATGTATATATCCAAAGTTTTGCCCCTCCAATCTTGATGTTCTTTCTCTCTTTATTAAACTTTTTTCAGGGGGTGTTTGGTTGGGGAAAAAGAAAAAAGGAAAATAAGACTTCAAGAAACCTATTTTCATGTTGTTGTTGGGGATTCGAAATAATCAAATCAAATCTGTACCTTTTCGAATCTTGTGTTTGAGAGTTGAGCAAGAAAGAAATTCACCATAAATAAAAAGGTAAAAACTTGTAGGAAAGTAAACAAGAAAGAACACACCAGATTTAACGAGGTTCGGCAACGTGCCTACGTCCTCAGGAGCCACACCACACAATTCTTTGATTACTTGAAGAAGATTACAATGCTTGCAATTGACCCCTCTCTCTCTAAGATTTCTAACCTCAAAGAGCCCTCAAAACCCTCTTTTTCGTGCTCTTTTCCTCTCTTAAACCCTAAAGGGACATGTTTCTATTTATAACAAAACACAATCCCAAACAGATTAGGATTCTAAAACGAGTCTGCCACACCCTGGTGTGGCGCAGACCACACCCATGGCAGACAGGGAAGATTCTGCCACACTCTGGTGTGACGCAGATCACACCCATGACCTGCCTTGAATTTTCATGCAATTGTTAATTTTGATTCTAGGTTTGGGTCTCCACTCTCAAGACCAACACTTGTCTCTTCTTTAGTTTTGTTGACATCTTGAATTCAACTGAAACTAATAGAGGATGTGAGGAGACATTCTCTTATCGGTTGTTTTTGGCTTCGATTGTGGGAAACAAATTTAACAGCTATTTTGCAAGAAAATCACTTGAAATCATGTTAGGGGGTGTTTGTTTCACCAAAATTTTTAGCATTTGGTATGGATTACAAATTTTGGGATCAAAAAGTGAGTTTTTTTGTAATTTGGGATTCCATATATGGTGTTTGTTTTAAGAAAATTTTTAGAATATTGAATCCCAAAAGTACAAAAAATGCCCAATTTTTAGGATTTGCCAAATCCTCTCAATTGGAGAGGATTTTGACAAATTCCATAAATGAGTGTGCTTACCTCTCAATTGGAGAGGATTTGGCAAATCCCAATTTTATCTTTTTATGGGAGGTAACCTCACCAATGTAGCATATTCATCATATTACAGAATGTTAGCATTTGGTAATGCTACAATTTAAGCTTGAAACAAACAAAACATTACAAACCGTAGTATTCCAAATCCCAAAATATAAATAAAACAAACAACATTTTAGAAATCCCAACCCATAACAAAACACCTATGGATTTTAAATCCCGTGAAATTCATATCCTAAGATTATAGGGTTTGAAACAACCACCCCCGTTAAGTGATTTATTTGTCATTCTTTTTAATGGTTTATTATGGGAGACTAACCAAACAGTCCCGAGGAAGAACGCAACGTTAATCGCTCGACACTAGCGCGTGCTTGAAACTTTGAATTCTAGGCTTAAAATATTTCTAACTTTCGATGTGAAAGGGTCTAGATGGTGTACATATTATATTATAGACTCATCATAGTTGTTAGAGTTAGAGAACAGTTTTCAAAAAAATGGGCTTTGCTTTGAACTTTCCAGGCTTTTCAGCAAAGGTGAGCAACATGTGGAAAATGTTGAGTCCTTTGTCCTCAATATCGAGGATAATTTAGTAAGACTTTGGTTTTGGCTCATAGCTCACATGTGACCTTGTTTCTTGGTGAAGCACTCAGCCCACAGTTTCCAGGAAACAGCTTGCCATTTTTTTTTTTTTTTTGCTTTTTGGCCCTTCCGTCTTCCTTTTATTGGATTTTTATACACGATTAAAGGGTAAGACAGAAGCACGCGGGTCGGCGTGATCGGCGTCGCGGTCCAACCCGTGCTCGTCACTTGTCGGGATGGCCTTGTTTGGGCCTGTGGGCCTTCGCGCTTTACGATAAACATTGTGGAGGGCACTCTATAGGAGATAGGAGTACATCTACCTCAGTATCAATATTAAAGCAGTAAAAACATCAGCGCAATTGTTGACACGTTTCGATTAAGAGCATAGTAATAGCTTTCGTTAAGAAATATTCCTTGGGGACCTAAGGGGGCAGGTGAGATGTTAACCCTGTTGAAAATTTATCAAATAATTAAGATTATAGCATGCAGATAAATTCAAAAAATTAAATAATTAAAACTGGCCGGAACGGGAGCAGTCGTGTATTCACTGCCCTAGAAGATTGAGAACCCGACTGTCGCCCTGACGCAGATGGTTCCCTCCCCCTAGCGGTAAAACCCCCCGGAAACGGCCGGCCTCTACACTCGGGCGAGAATGCAGAGCTTCAGCTCAGATGAAGGAAGTTGCCCATAAAATAAAACTAAGATGTAGATGAAAATAATATGTAGGGGAGAGAATAAAACAAGAGAAACTTGTTGTATATTTTCCTTATCATTTTGAGCTTAACATATGGATATATATATATATGGTTGGAAAAGACGTTACAAAACCCGTAATTAATTCCGTAACGTTCGTCATAAAAATATGTGTAACGTTCCCCATAATTATATAGCCGTTACACATATTTTTAATTGCATGTTTTAATTACAATATTTATTATAATTCATGAAGGCAAAATTACCTTTTGTTAACAAAATATCTAACAGTCCCCCCCAAAAGGCAATATTGACTGAAGACTCAGAAATCAATAAATAAATCAAGAAATCATAAATCAAATATAGGTTGGGCAACCTTTCGTATCGTGAATTCGGGAGAGGTAGCTTTCGGCTTTGAACCTTTCCTTAGTGAGTTCATCGCCACCTGAGGGACATAATGGACTAGACCTTGAATTAGGCCCCTTTAATCAGGTATTGATGAAAACACACACAATACGCTTCATCTATTGAGCAAAGCGGGTTGAGCGTTAAAGGCCATGCTCACAATAAACCGACTCATGAGAGTTTCTAGGGGTTAGCCCAGCCCCCCCTAACCGCGGCCATCACGGTTCCTCTCACGTAGGTAAGTCCTCAAAGGGTACTACAGCTGTTTATTTAATACCCCCCACAATACACGCGTTGGACTTATTAAGAGTAAAACTCAGCCTAGCCAGCTGTATCATAAGAGCATCGTCATCATAGAGAAGGGGTAGTAGCAAATGCTACATAATGATATATAAATATATCTAGGTCGATGCTCCACACGAGAGTCACTTGTCCAGCTTGTTTCTACCACATTGAACCGACATTGGGACTACGTCTCCAAATAAGGGTTGGGTTGCCGCTGTCAGTGACCTCATCTATGGGCTTAACCCCATCTCCCTCGATGAATCCAGAACCACACTCCTGGATAATCCCTTAGTCAAAGGGTCAGCAAGATTTTTCTCAGACTTTACAAAGTCCAAGATCACAACTTTGCCTAAAAGGCGTTGTACAGACTTATATCTTATTTGAATATGTCTGTTATGTTTTTTTTTTAAAATTATTCTATTATAAGAGGTTACAAATTGGTTGCCTACAAAGGAGACCTTCCAAATTTAAATCGGTTGCCTACAAATGAGACTTTCCAAATTTAAATTGGTTGTCTACAAAAGAGACCTTCCAAATTTATGTTGCTATTTTCTAGTACCACCTCTTATATAAATAATAATAATAATAATAATAATATTTGTACATACGTGCTTTAAATTTTTCAAGTGCATTCTTGCATAAAACCTTGTAATTAATCATGTAACAAATGCAAGTTATCTAAAAGGACATATAAACATTTATTGCAATATCCATCATAACGCAATAAAAGAGATGAACTTTACATTTGAAGATTTGAAATATAATCCACCATATAAAATAGAATTTTAAAAGATGCACCTCTTTGATTTGGTTCGCTCATATATTGATCATTTATCATTAGACAATATATGATGCAAGAAGCATAATTAAATAAATACATATGAATTTTTCTCATAATTCCGGTCCTCTTATTCCAAACCAAAAACTCCTAAAGTGAAAAGATTAAAGTTTTACCCGGATAGTTAGCCAGGTAAGGATAGTAATAGAGGTTGATCAAAGATCAATTAAGTACCTCGTTCCTTGCAGAGCGCGTTACGCAACCCTTAAACCTTGCCTTAGACACCAACTAATCCAAGAAAACTTGAATCGGTTCACTCAATGAGTTTTTGTTCCTTAACAGTATATAGAAACTTTAAATTATTTTCTGCAAGCATTTAATTTGCCTAGCAACTATACTGCAAACATATGTTGGATAAGGCCGAGGAGGGGTTTACCTATTGATGTTCAAACCTCATGATTTTCATGTCTTGAGAGTAAAAACTCATCTGCTGCAGACAACTGCCACTTAAGTTGCTGAACAAATCTGCATTCACGTTTACCACATTCTGTACTAAGCTTATTAGATGCATAAATACACTAAAGTATGGAATTATTAATAATAGAAGGTACCATATTGATAGGTTAAAGAAATAAAAGCATTAAACCCTGAAAAAATCCAGATATTTCAAAGCATTTATGCATCCAGAGTTTGTTCTCTTTATTCTTGTCAAAACCATGCTATGAAATTTTCAAGAATAAAAATGTGCATTGCTACAAATTTATAGCATGTTTCAAATGCGAGCATATTCACTAGCACAAGGGAATAAGGGTAGGCTTTAGATGATTCTAACAAATATAAACTAGGCTTTTAGAAACTAATAAATGTTCTTTGATATTCGTAACTTACAATAATTATTGATTATAAACCAACTATAAGACAAATGTAATTAACTGTTAAATTAAATTAACAGAAATATTTAGCTACAATTTTTTAATTATTAAATTTTTTTTAAAATAACCAAAACTGTTTACATGAACAGTAACTTTTTAAATAAAATGAACAGTGCCGTTTTCAAAATAAATGAACAGTAACATCATTTTTAAAATTAAACAGTAACGTCATTTTTTAAGGATGAACAGTAACGACATTTTTATAAATGAGCATTAACATTCTTAAAAATAAATAAATAGTAACGTTCTTTTAAAAAAATGAACAGTAACATTCATTAAAATGAATGAACAGTAAAGTTTTTTAAAACATTAAAAACTGTTTTTAATGAACAGTAATGTTTTTAAATAAAATTAAAATCTGTTTTTTAATGAACAGTAAAATCTTTATTTTGGGATGAACAGTAACAGTTACATTTTTTTTCCAAATTCATAACATCAAATCAATAATACTAATAGATAAACAAATATATAATTAAAGTAATTACATTTTCTTTGTGTTAACAACAACTATAAAATTCCTTTGTTTTTTTTTTAACAGTAACAAAATTTTTTATTTTAACAAAAAGTTAATTAATAGATAAGCAATTTAGTAGCAATAATTTTTTTTTAATTCGGATGAACAGTAACCATCTCGAATGAACAGTAACTTTAAAAATTATTTTTCCGGATTTAAATCAAAAGCTATAAACATTTCAATCTTCTAGATTGTTGGAAATTTATCAAATAATTAAGATTATAGCATGCAGATAAATCCGAAAAATTAAATAATTAAAACTGGCCTGAACGGGAGCAGTCGTGTATTCACTACCCTAGAAGATTGAGAACCCGCCTATCGCCCTGGCGCAGATGGTTCCCTCCCCCTAGCGGTAAAAACCCCCGAAAACGGCCGGCCTCTACACTCGGGCGAGAATGCAGAGCTTCAGCTCAGATGAAGGAAGTTGCCCATAAAATAAAACTATGATGTAGATGAAAATAATATGTAGGGGAGAGAAGAAAACAAGAGAAACTTGTTGTATATTTTCCTTATCATTTTGAGCTTAACATATGGATATATATATAGGGTTGGAAAAGACGTTACAAAACCCGTAATTAATTCCGTAACGTTCGTCATAAAAATATGTGTAACGTTCCCCATAATTATATAGCCGTTACACATATTTTTAATTGCATGTTTTAATTACAATATTTATTATAATTCATGAAGGCAAAATTACCTTTTGTTAACAAAATATCTAACAAACCCCTGGGTACATGATCTACTGTTCATGAACAGTAGATCATGCACTCAGGAGTTGACACCTCACATGTTCCCCATGGGGTCACATGATTTGAGGTCCTATAGAACAACTCTTTCGTTAAACCTAACTCTAAAGTGTAAATAATAAAAGGATGTAATTGGTAAGCTTAGGGGCTATTTGGTTCAATTTCTATAAAAAAGAGGAAAAAGAAAAGTATTCAAATTTTGATTTTCTTGTATTTCTATCAAATTTATAGGAAAACTTTATAGAACTCAAAAGAGTATCATATTTCTTTTCTTTTTTTGCTGTTTTTTTGTTTGGTTTAAAGTATGAAAAAGTTCTTAACTTTATTGAAAATATGTTGTTTTCTTTTTCTTTTGTTTGGTTGGATGTCACTTTATAAAAAATAACTTACTAACAATGACCATGGGAAATCATATGGTAAGGGTACCGATGTACTTAATTATTTTTTTAATATACGCGTCAGATTTCTAGGTTATTTTCGCCCATTTTGAGTGAAGATTAATTTCTATAAAATGAGGTAATTTTATGTACTTTATAGAAAACTTTTCTGTAAATTTTTTTGAACCTAACACAGTTTATAGAAATCTCCAGAAAAGATTTATTTACAAAATTGTCACTATCAACCATTTTTTATAAAGTTCCCTATAAAACCACGCAACCAAATAGGCCCTTAAGCTTGATTTATCTATAAATAAAAAAACTAACTTAAACTATGAATAAGTTATTAAAATTTGATATCAGCATTGCCATGTGATAAAAAGGATACATATGTAAACCAACTCAAAACATGATATCATATATTAAAAAAAATACAAGGACATATATACTAGAAAATAGAAACCCCTACCCTTGATATCATCTAGAGCAAAGTATCTAATCTTACATGAATTGTTGTACAAACTCCATGGACAACCCAAGATTCTTCACTAAAACATACCATGCTCTCTAGACTCTAGCAAAACAAAACTCTTAATCTATACTGCCATCTCTAAACCCATGAACTCTGTACAAATGCTCAAAAATCAAAGAGGGCCAAAAACTCGAAGAAAGACGGGGAAACAAAGAGAAAAACCCCGTTCTCTTTAAAAATCATAATCAAAATCACTAACATTATGTAACTTTGATCTCTTCGCCAAACTCCTATCCTCATCGCATAGATCCAAGTTTTCAGGTGGTGCAGGAACTATTAATCGATCCAATAACTCTCCTGATAACACAAACAAATCCAACACCGAATCTGAATTGCTTGGCGAACAGTCCTCACTAAATCCATTGGAAGCAAAATCTCTCAAATAACGATATAGATAGAAACTAGTATTATGATAAGATTTGTATTTCTTTATATCATTTGTAACCGTGATTTTAACAATTAGAGACATATATAAATGTGATATATAATTAGAGCTCCTGGGTTAGAAGTGTTGAATAGAGACATGGTGGGGGCCACGTTGCTTTCCTTTACGTGTGAAAGAATGTGGATACAAAGAGAAGTCCAACGGGTAAAGAGGCCCACTAGGCCACGAATTCTGTTTTGAAGAGGACGCGTGAGGAGGTTGAGGAGCACGTGAACAGCAGCGAGATTTTGACAGGCCCACCCGATGCATTTAATGCTATATATAGCATGTTTTTCTAGGTATCCGGTGTGCAATTGAGGGGTGCAAAACAGAGGTCTTTTGCGGCGTGCAAAAGGGTGTGTGCAAGGGGTCTTGTTTTGATTGACGGCTGCAGGTGCAAGTCTGGGATTTATTTGTTTCGGCTGCAGCAAAGAGACAGAAGGGATTTCTTTTTGGAGTGCTGTGCAAAAGAAAAGGCAGAGGCTTTTTTAGGGTTTTGTGCATCCTTTTGTGAGAGTTTTTTTTTTTGAGAGATTGAGAGATTGTTTGAGGGTTTAAATTTGAGAGATTGTAAACCCTATTTGTATTCTCTTTTCCTCTATTAGTAGATCCCCTCCTTGCCCCGTGGACGTAGGCAGTTTGCCGAACCATGTAAAAATTAATTTGTTTGAGTTTGTGGCCATTGTAATAGCTTTTAGGATCCCTCGACAGGTCAGTCCTAGAACTGATGAGAGGAAGAGCCGATATCTCACTTGGTTGAGATATTCACTTCAGATTCTTATTTCCTTGGTGAGACGGGAATTCTTATCGATCTTTCTCTCTTATTGTGCACCAGAAACTCTGCCGAAATTTTCGCTGCGCACAACAAGTGGTATCAGAGCACGGGCTACGCTTGGGCTATTTGGAGGAGTAGATCGCTTTGAAAGCTCGTTTAGGGCTTTGTTTGGTGATAAAGGTGGGATCTTTTGGTAAAGACTCTATCTTTTTAGTTTTGGATCTATTCTTCGTTCGTTGGTGCGTAAGATGTCGGGGAAAGAAGGTGCTTCGGGTGTCGAGGGTGGTGCTTCTGGCGCGAAGACCATTCAGAGTTTGAATATCCACTCTATGAAGATAGATGTGGAGAAATTTAATGGCACAAACAACTTTGGATTATGGAGATGCGAGGTTTTGGATGCGCTGAACGCGCAGAATTTGGAGGATACATTGGAGTTAGATGGCAAGCCAGATGAGATTGAAGAGAAGGTTTGGAAGAAGATGAATCGAACGGCGTGTGGTGTGATTAGGTCTTGTTTGACTCAAGATCTAAAATATGATGTGATGAATGAGACTTCTGCGAAGAAGATTTGGAAGATTCTCGAAAGCAAGTATTTGACCAAGAGTGTGGAAAATCGCTTGCATTTGAAGAGGAGACTTTATCGTTTCCAATTGAAGAAGGGAACCTCCATTAGAGATCACATGAACCACTACACAAAGCTTCTTGCGGATTTGGCGAATGTGGATGTCAAGATTGAAGATGAGGACAAGGCGTTGCTGTTGTTGAGTTCCTTGCCCGACGAGGAATATGAGACCTTTGTTCTTACTCTGATTAATGGGAAGGCATCACTTTCGTATAGTGAGGTCACCGCTGCACTTGTGAATTATCAGCTTCGAAAGAAGGATAAGGAGGCTTCGATTGAGCCGGTAGCGGAGGCGTTGGTCGCAAGAGGGAAGGGTCCAAACCGAAAGAATTGGAAGTCACAGTCTAGAGTAGGGCATCCTATAATTGGAAAAGATCAGTCCTACAGATAGCTATTCGGAAGAAGGATAAGGAGGCTTCCGATACGATGTTTGCAAGGAGACTGGTCATTGGAAGAAAGACTGCCCAAAGCTCGACGAATGGATAAAGAATAAACAGAAGGGAAAAGGGAAGCAACCATCATCAGAAGCAAACATCGTATCGGATGGTAATAATTCTGACTCTTCTATTTATTCGCTTTCTATCAGTCCTACAGATAGCTATTCGGAGGAATCTGAATGGATGTTGGATAGTGGTGCGACCTATCATGTGTGCCCTAGAAGGGAATGGTTCTCCAGTTTTGAGAAGCTGGTGGATAGTGGTGTGGTGTACATGGCTGATAACCGTGCATGCCAGATCCTTGGGATAGGAAGAATTCGCATAAAGATGTTTGACGGGACTGTTAGAGAGTTAAACGATGTGAGATATGTTCCTTCTTTGAGGAAGAACTTGATCTCGATTGGAGCTTTGGTTGGAGAGGGTCTGAAGGTTCGTGTTGAGGACATGGTTCTCGAGATTGCGAGAGACTCTCGTATTTTGATGAAGGGCGTCAGGAGAAATAACCTGTATTACTTGACTGGAGGTATAGTGGCAGGTGGAGAGCTGACGACTTCTGTTGATTCGACTAGACTGCGGCATTTGGGGCTTGGCCATTCCAGTATTGATTCCTCGCATAGATTGAAAGAGGGTGCAAAGACCTGCAGTTTGAAGTCCAGTGAACATGTTGATGTGAGCAAGAAGACCGAGGTGAAGTGTGGCACCTCTATTCACCGTGCTAAGGGTCGTTCTGGAGGAGTTCACGTGGATGTTTGGGGGCCTTCCAAGGGGGCATCATTGGGAGGTAATAGGCGTTTGGTTTCCTTTGTTGGTGGCTGTTCTAGGCGTGTTTGGGTTGCAACCAAATCCCCTTTGGAGAAAGTCCTAGTAGTATCCAACAGATTGAAGAAGTGTGTAATTGGCAGAAAGGTGAAGGTACTCCATTCTGGTGGGAGGTACAAGATGGACCTATTTCTGTATTGGAGCCGAGCTCACGGCATTTCGAGACACTTCGTTGGAAAGGAAATCTTGGGGCAACTAGATA
Source organism: Asparagus officinalis (assembly GCF_001876935.1). Classification (NCBI taxonomy): domain Eukaryota; kingdom Viridiplantae; phylum Streptophyta; class Magnoliopsida; order Asparagales; family Asparagaceae; genus Asparagus; species Asparagus officinalis. Next base: position 6,387,806 of record NC_033799.1, on the reverse strand, counting down.
AGGTGACAAATTTGAAGAACCGTACCTTGCTGGAGGAGGATCGGTGTTTGTTGTCAAGCAATGGTCTGCAGAAGAGTTTCTGGACAGAGGCTTCGACATATTTGGGTCATCCTATTAAAGAGTTGTCAACTGCTGTGATTGGAGGTAAAACTCTATTGGAAGATAGGTCTGATTGTGTCACTTCGGTTGAGGCTTCGATGAGGGAGCTATTTGACTCTCAGCAGGTGAAGAGTTTTGGACAAACCTTAGAGGTATCGCAGCGGGTGGAGAGTGATGCTACTCCACATTGGGTGAAGATTACTCCAGATCATACTGCATCATTTGGGATTCCAGCTGAGGTGACACAGTTAAGGGATCAATTTGTTTTGGATGTAGATGATGAGTTCGGTTTTGATTCAAGTGCAGCTGGCAGGCATAGTTTGGATATGACCATTGGTTCACCTCAGGTGGAGGTGTTTGAGACCATTGGAGGTGCTATCAGTCGCAGACTTGATCGTGATGTTAGAGAAGGGTTGCGAACTCTTCTATTGGTTTGAGGTCGTTCGCGGCCATTTGGGTGAACTACGTTCGGCTTGATTCCTTGGGCAAGAGGATACGTAGGCAGTCTTTATGATGCAGCCGAGTTGGATTATTTGATGGGGGTGAGATAGATTTGGTGAGTTGATACCGATATTTGGAGAGTGTTTGCATTCTCATTTGGGTTCTCGACTTGTTATGGATTGAGTCTGTTGTCGTGAATTGTTTCACTTCGTACTGGACACAACAAGTGAGACATTTGGTTTGGTCGGTGTCGGCTCAGTTTTGGGAAAACTTCACCGAGGTGGAGAATTGTTGAATAGAGACATGGTGGGGGCCACGTTGCTTTCCTTTACGTGTGAAAGAATGTGGATACAAAGAGAAGTCCAACGGGTAAAGAGGCCCACTAGGCCACGAATTCTGTTTTGAAGAGGACGCGTGAGGAGGTTGAGGAGCACGTGAACAACAGCGAGATTTTGACAGGCCCACCCGATGCATTTAATGCTATATATAGCATGTTTTTCTAGGTATTCGGTGTGCAATTGAGGGGTGCAAAACAGAGGTCTTTTGCGGCGTGCAAAAGGGTGTGTGCAAGGGGTCTTGTTTTGATTGACGGCTGCAGGTGCAAGTCTGGGATTTATTTGTTTCGGCTGCAGCAAAGAGACAGAAGGGATTTCTTTTTGGAGTGCTGTGCAAAAGAAAAGGCAGAGGCTTTTTTAGGGTTTTGTGCATCCTTTTGTGAGAGTTTTTTTTGAGAGATTGAGAGATTGTTTGAGGGTTTAAATTTGAGAGATTATAAACCCTATTTGTATTCTCTTTTCCTCTATTAGTAGATCCCCTCCTTGCCCCGTGGACGTAGGCAGTTTGCCGAACCACGTAAAAATTAATTTGTTTGAGTTTGTGGCCATTGTAATAGCTTTTAGGATCCCTCGACAGGTCAGTCCTAGAACTGATGAGAGGAAGAGCCGATATCTCACTTGGTTGAGATATCCGCTTCAGATTCTTGTTTTCTTGGTGAGACGGGAATTCTTATCGATCTTTCTCTCTTATTGTGCACCAGAAACTCTGCCGAAATTTCCGCTGCGCACAACAAGAAGCATCACTTTTACCTCATCCATAGTTAGAATCACCTCGCCTACAAGAAGAGAGAGAATGATCGCCTTATTGTCATCTTTAAGCTTCACATCCATCGCTACTAAACTAATCACGTATAACTATGTGTTATCTCATAGTTTCCTAGACTTTTTTGTCTCGGGAATTGTATGATGTCCTCTTGTTTTCATCGTTTTGCATTCCTTAGTTGGTCTTTAGCATTGGATGATCCTCTTTGACTCAGATGATAACTTTTATCGCATTCTCTTCATCTCGAGCTGTGTGTGATAACTTATAGGCAATTTTTAACACCTACAACAAGATCCAGTGGTCCTTTTCTAAAATCAAACATAACATCTGAAGCAAAGATGACTACAATCTTGTATAGATTAGAAGTCTTAGAAACCAAAAAATGAGCCCCAACTCAAATAAATTAAGTTTCTGCTCGAGGATGTCAAATTGTCTTTCTCCAGCTCATGTTTTAGAGGATTATCATCTCTTACGAAATAGTCAACCACTAGAACAGATGAACGTTGCATTCTAACATTCTAGAAATGACATGTTTTCTTCAACCTACAACCTGGCTTGGAGAAATCATTCAAATTTTGCATGGAACTAGAAATTTTTTTCTCAAAAGTTAAAAATTTACTCCCACTTCAACCTACGATTTCTTAGAGAAAATACAGTTCCATTCAACACTCCGAATAATTTTTTACAACTCAATCCAGCATATCAGAATCAGTCTCCTCACCATCAATCAGTAAATTCTATTCCTCCAAGCTTTGATTACGAGAAACATTTCGATGTCTTAGAATAGGTCTTAGGAGCCATGATAACGGCTTCCATCTGTCAGTATTACTGTGGCTGACTCGTCTCTAACATCTGGTTGTCAATCTGTTCTAGTGGTTGACTATTTCGTAAGAGAGGACTATCCTCTAAAACTTGAGCTGAGCTAGAGAAAGATAGTTTGACATCCTCGAGCAGAAACTTAATTTATTTGGGTTGGGGCTCATTTTTTGGTTTCTAAGACTTCTAACCTATACAAGATTGTAGACATCTTTGCTTCATATGCTATGTTTGACTTTCGAAAAGGACCACTGGATCTTGTTATAGGCGTTAAAAATTATCTATAAGTTATCGTACACGGTTCGAGATAAAGAGAATACGATAAAAGTCATCATCTGAGTTAAAGAGGATCATCCAATGCCAAAGACCAACTAAGGAATGCACAAAAATACAAAACGACGAAAACAAGAGGACATCATACAATTTTCGAGACAAAGAAGTTGTCTAGGAAACTATGAGATAGCACATAGTTTCCGAGACAAGGTATTTGCATCAGAAGCTATGAGACAACACATAGTTTTCGAGACACGGAAACTGTCTCGAAAACTATGTGACAGGATCACGTTGTTTTGTGACGGTTTTCTCAACATTTATGTGATCCATGTAGCTTCATAACTGCTGGGTATCATCCATAAATATGGGGAGGCAATTACAAATTGAAAGTTTGCCTATAACTATAGAAATCATGGCATTTAACAGAGTGGGTGATAGTTACAAAACTGTCTAGGATAATACACTATTTCCGAGACACAAAATATGTCTCGGAAACAGGGGTTGTCAGTTCAGATTTGTTTCGACTATCTTTTCGACTATCTTCAGTAACGGTTCCTAAAGGCTATAAATACTTCCCTAGCACCCATATGCATGGGGACAAATCAAATTCTAGGCAGAGACTTGAGCTTTTTTGGCGAATTTTGAGCAAGAGAGAGTCTTTATTGTTTTCAAGCATCCTCAAGAGCCTTCGGCGTTTCCTCCAGATTTAAGCTTTGACTTGATTTTGAGAAGAGTGTTCATCTTACTTTGATAAGATATTCACTTCAGTTCTTACTTCTAAAATGAAGCAAGAACGCCAAAGCCTTTTTCACGATTCAACTTGAATCTGTGACCCGGTCGTCCACGGACTAACGCGTCCCCGGCACATGCAAAGATCCTACGCAAGCAGCGAATGATAAACGTTCCTACATGTATTTTTAGGGAACACTCTTAATCTTGTTTTATTATAAAGGGAAGTTTTACAAAGCACAAAGCTCACTTTTTTATTTCCATTGTAATCGATAAACGTTTGTAATGTATTCTACAATAAAATTTGTTCCCGACGCAAACACTTGTTAGGGAAACTGATGAAGCTTTTTCATCACGGTATTCCTACTGCATAGTTTTTTCAGACGAGCTCTCTAAAAATTCTTAATCTTCATTAGCGCTTTTCTTCATAAAATCTTATTGACATATAGATTATGAGGATGTCTTTGAAGAATAATCCAATTGTTTATAGATGATTTGGCATAATTGTTCTTTTCTAGACCATTGCTATGATATTGGATAAGAAGATCTTTAAACCTATTAAAATACTTTCAGAATGACTCACTTGAGACTATCTTAAAATTTTAAATGTTGTTCCTAAGCTTTATAGTTTTATGAATTGAGAATTTTTTTTTAGAAAAATGGTAACAAATTTATCCTAAGTTGTGGTGGAATTTGTAGGCAAGCTATACAGCTATTTTTTAACTTTATCATTAAGAACAAAAGAGATAAATCTGAGCTCAATTGCGTCCTCAGGTAACTCTCTAATCTTATAAAGAGAAATACTTACTCAAATTTGGATATAAAAAAATGTAGACATCTTCAGATTCATTCCCTAAGAACTTTAAAAACATGTTTATGAAGTGAGGTCTAAGCTTAAAATTAGTTCTATTAATATGAAAAAGTCTAATGCAAGATGTGATTGTATTCTTTTTAGATTGGTGCATTTAAATTTGTCATTTCTTTAATCTCAAAGATTGGTGCAACGCAGATTAAACGATTGGTATTATCCCTAATTCAAACTCGCATACACTAAAGCAACTTCTTTTTAGATTTTATTCTTTCCCTAATTCAAACTCTGGATTGGTCCATACACTTGCTTTTGCCCCTGTTCTTCGTGACAAGTACCTATGAGTAATCTATACTAGTAGACTTCCTCTGAGTCTTAACATTGAATAAATAATAGTAACATACTCATCGATAACACACCATCTGGAACCCCATTGTTGACTGTCGCCACCAATATCTCCCAATTGTATGGCAAAAAATCCAATAGCAATAAAGCATGTAACTCATTGTTGAGAGTCATCTTTATGGTAGTTAACTGATTAACCAAACTCTTGATCTCGTTCAATTGCTCTGCTATATTGCTTCCTTCATTGAACTTCAAATTCACCAATCGCCTCATAATAAATGCATTGTTCCCCGTTGTCTTATGCTTATAAGATCCTCAAGCTTCTTCCAAAGAGATGTCGCATTAGCCTCACTAGATATATGATGAAACACGCTAACATCAATCAACATCCGAGTATAACTAACAGCCTTTCTGTATTGTTTCTCCCACTCTTTGCCAACCATCTTTTCTGGTTTAGCTTCATCTCTCTTAATAGGATCATGTAAATCTTTTCAATAAAAAATATCTTTCATCTTGGACTCCCATATTTGCCCCTTAGAACCATCCATTTTTATCAACATGCTGTAACCTCATATTTTCCATCTCAAGAAATGTCTCAAACCAAGACTCTTATATAACTTATTAGAAATTTTATGAAGATTATCTGTTAAATTAAACACAAGAAACAAAAAAAAACAGCACCAATTAAAATCCCACACACAAGCAAACACTAAGATTTAATGTTATTGAGAAAATTGTGTCTACGTCCATGGGACAATCCAAAGAGAAAATTTCATTATGAGTTAAGAGTACAATTCGTCAAAAGTACACCCAAAGTTGAGAATTAGATCACAATAGAAAAATACATTATTACATATAGGACACTAAAACCGTAAAACTCGTCTCAACTCAAACTTCAACGCCCACGGAGAAATCAACATCGTACTCTTGACGACGCCGTCGTTCCGAAGAAAATGGCTTTTAAATGCTTGCAATTGGACAACTGGAAAATCCAAAAAACCACCTCTTCTCTTCCTCTCTTTTTCTCTATCCTCACCTCGAGAACAGCGCACCCCCTTTGTTCTGCTCTCTGTTCCCGAAAAAACCGCTACAGAGCTCTCATGAATCAGATTCCTTTTAAAATAAAGGAACATCAACCCCAAGTACTTCAATCCAATTCCTGTTTCAAATAGGCCCTCCAAATCCTTGCTTTAACAGGATTTAATTAACAATGGACCTAGCTTTAGTGGGCCGAAGTTGGGCTGGACCCATACAGCAGGTTGTCTTTGTGTCAAAAATTTCGTTTATGAGTATACTTATTAATGCAAGCTGTTAGTGCGTGACGGTTGATAAAATTCTTTGCAATGAGACGACGTTTCAGGCTTTCCATATGTTTGCGCTGCGCATCAGAAGTTATATTGAGATACTAGTCATTTTTGTTTATTGCAAGTGACTGATTCACATAAAGTGGTGTTAGTTTTCTTATTAAGTGTATGATTATTTTGAATATTAATTATGATTGTTGTTCTGAGAGCATTCAATAGTACTTTCCAATATAATGTTTTCTATATCCCCATCTTTCCCCCTGTTGCTGTTTTCAGTTTGTTACGTTTTCTCTCTGGGAAGTTAGGAGTCAGTGTAGAAATTTTCTGGTTGGTGACGACAAGGTCCGCTCCCAACCAAAAATTTCTTCTCCTGGCTTCTTTTCTTCCTCTTTATGTTTTTATTTGTATATATTCACCTCAGTTTTGGATTTACAGTTATATAAATATATGAGCAGGGGTTCTCACACTGCTTCTTCCTTTCAAAAAAAAATATCGTATTTTTAGGATTATAATTTTGTTCCTGCAAGGTACCATTTGAATGTTAAATCTTAAGTAGAGTGTATTTTATTTAAATTTGTTATATCTTATGTTTTATGTGTATCTCCTATTTGTATATACTCCTCTATATGTATGTCATGTATCTCCTATTTGATATGTTATTATTTGACAAGTAGGGATAGTCGCCGCATCTCCTTTTATGGGTATTTAATTATTCAAATACGAAAGAATAATGATGTCAATTTGGTTATCACATTTCGATTTAAAGTAATTTTAGAGTGAAATTTTGTCGAAAATAATAATACCATTTTATTTTCTCTTATTTTTTTAATAGCATTTTATTGTCAAACTTTTTAAAGAGCTTTTTATATTGTCTAGTTCTTTTCTAATCCATACTATTATAAAAAAAACTTCACGCGATAATATTTTTGTCCTCCAAACTCTTTTTTATCATTTTCCTCTATCCTCTCTTTTTTTTTCTCTTCCTCTAATATAATAATTAAACGAGTACTTTTTTTAAAGAAGTCCCACTCTAAAATGGTAATCTCAAGTTAGAAATGTTGGAGTTATATAATAAAGATAACTTAAAACTTGGGCTTGTAGAGGAAAAGAGGAAAAATTTAGTCTCACATAGGAAATGTGATAGAAAAAAAGGGTCTTTATAAGCCTTCCCTTTCTCTCCTATGCCTAGAAGAAAATAAAAGGTTATGCTCCACACTACACACGTGCGCGCCGGCCGGGCCGGGCTCGGGCTCGGGTCGGGTGGCACACGACATTCGGACACGAATGCCGCTCGAGATTAATGGGCCCTTAATCTGCTACATTTTTATTTTTGAATAAAATGTAATATTTATTTTTAAACAATTAACATGTGATAAACATTTTGTAACGGTTAAGAGAATTAAATTTTGAAACGGTAATATTCATGAGATTTAAATCAGAATCAAAACGGAAAATAGTTTTTATGAGGATTTAATTCGGTAATTAGAAACGTTCATTCTTAATCTCTATATAAATAGCAAGCTGCGAGGGTAGAAAAACACAGTGTGAAAAACACAAAACCTCTTCTTCTCTACTTTATACTTGCTACTGTATTCTGCTGGTTCCCTGAAAGTCACGAAGAATTCACAAAGCCTTCTTGAAGCTCGTGCTGACGAGAAGGAGGTCGCCTGACCGAGGGTCGTTGTATCTCCGGGAACTTTTGCCGCGTAGCCCTGTACGAGAGGGGGCAATTAGTTTCTTGGGATAGTGCTTGCACGCCTCGATCATCAGGCTATATTCTAAACTCAGTTTAATTTTATATCTATTTTGAATCATTATCTAATTCTGTTAAAACTGTATTTTGTGCTAATTACACTCTAAACAGCTTATATTCCCAACAAGAAATTGTGGATTGATTTTTTGGAATGGTCGCATATGTTCAGCTTTAGAAATCATAAAGAAAAACAATGAAATACAAATTATTGTAAAATATCCTAATTTTTTTAATCTGGTACCTTTAATTCTAGAACCTAAAATTTTAATTTAGTTACAACTTTAAAAAATTCATTTGAACTTAGATCCTTAATCACTTAAATCATTGTTCCATTAAATTGTAACTTGAGAAAAGAAGAAAGGCATACAAGAAAAAGGACGACCTCTATATATTATGACTTTCTTTTCTCTTATTTTATTTTATTTTATTTTGTGTGTGTGTTTTTTTGGCGTTTTTTTTTGGGTGGTGG
>NC_033799.1:6366000-6379661 GCF_001876935.1 Asparagus officinalis | reverse complement strand
AACATTCTGATTTACTTAACTTTTTCCATATAAATCATATAAAAATTAATTTATAGAAAGTAATTAGTTTTTTCATGAATTTTACTATTTAAATGGCTATTCATTTCTCTATGCACATCTTTGCACATGTGGAGTTGCTAGTATGGCTAAAACAACTTTTTAATTGCACAAGTTTTTTTTTTCCATTTGAGTTTTACGATTTTCTAACTACAATGTGAACCTATTTGAGTTTCATGTAACGTTATTTCTGGCTTACGTAATTCGTAATGAAAGTACGTAGAAATGTGATATTATTATTATTTTTACTACATAAAGTTTTAAAAAAACTTTAAATTCATTAGCCTGAAAGCTCAAACTTTAACAAATAGGTCACATGGGCCTGAAACTAGTTTAGTTATAAGGATTATTAGTAAGAGAATTGCTTTGGTGCTTCTAAAAAAAATCAAATTTTCATTTATTTTTCAATTAAATGGTAAATTTGTACTTTATTTCATATTCTTTCTTCAATTGTCACTGTTTTTAAAACCCAAAGCTACTATTCCTCATAACAGCTTTACAAGCCATCAATAAAATTATTTTAAGATCCCCAGAGAAAGCCTATAAACTGATCATATACGTCATCGAAAATTAGATAATCAGAATTAATTTAGGAGCGTGATCCAACAAATTAAGACTACTTCGAAGCCGGTTCCCTCAAGCTCATTTAATTCCCAAATCTCCTGCTCATGCTTCTGAACTTAGTTAAATTAAAATTTTAAAAATTCCCAAATAACTCAAAATATGGGACCAACATGAGGGACATGTGATGTATCCCCCTCCTATTGCATAATAAGCTGACCATCATTAATGATGATCAACTCATTATGCAATAGAAGGGGGACACCTCACATGTCCCCCATTGTTGGTCCGATATTTTGGGTCCTTGTAGCAAAACCCTAAAAAAACACTACGACCAGCACATGATCTTCTTTAGGTGCTGATGAGATTCTTCTCCTGAAGGTAGAAAAAAAGGCCAGAGAGAACCAACACAGCAATTTAAGAGGAAAAAACTAAACAATTAATTGCATAACAATTATGAGACACAACTCTCACTATTAGTATGTTTATTTATTTGTATGTAAGTAAAAGATAGGAGTGAGAAAACATGATATCTCTGCATAAGGAAAAAAACTAGAACTTACATTATGATATAGACTAGGGTTATTAACATATACACCCTGGGTGTTATACCCCTCAAATCTTTGTATTTACAAAGCTACCCCTCAAATCATTAATTTTGCAAAAAATAACCCTTAAAATCAACAAATCATCAACTTGGTACTAAAAATTTAACTATTTTGCTGATAATTTTTACATTGCAATTACAAATTAGCTTACGAAAGTTGATGATTAATTGCTTTGAGGGTAAATTTTTCCAAGATTTGAGAGGTAGTTTTGCAAAATATTAAGATTTGGAGGGTATTTTCAGAATACCTATGATGTAAGGGTTATATATGCAACTAACCCTAAAATACTACCTCGTTCTTGACGCTTTGAATTCCAACACATTTTTCAACCTTCCATGTGGAAAGGGTCTTAGATTGTGTACGTATTATAATTGCAGAAGAAATAAATGGCTTTTTGCACTTTCCAGACTGTCCGGCAAAGAAAAACGTCATGTCCTTTGTTTTCAATATTGAAGAGACTTTATTCCTAAAATAATAATAATAATAATAATAATAATCATAAGTCTTGCCATTTTTATAGTACGCAAGTGACCTTTTTGACTGGTAAGCACTCAGCGCGCAGTTTCTAGGAAGAGGGTTGTTAGAGCATCTCCAACAGCTTCCCCATTTTTCATTTTTGGAGAATTTAGTTAGGTTTTTGGCCCAACAGATTCCCCCTTTCATTCCCCAAAATAGGGATGGAGGAGAAAAAATGGGGAAGCTTCCCCAAATCTGCAGCATTCTCCAAATTTTTGGAGGAAAAAATGGATTCTTCAAAATGGGGAAGCTGTTGGAGTTAGTGTAAAAATTAGTTGGAGAATATGACTTTTGCTTCCCCATTTTGGAGAAAATTTTGGAGAAAATGTTGGAGATGCTCTTAGGGACACATCCTTGGGCATACCACCAACCACACTCCCCTCTATCTACAGTGCAGAGGCCCCACATGTAATTTTTTTTAAAAAAATCACATGTGGGGCCCCTGCACTTTCGATAGAGGGGGAGTGTGGTTGGTGATGTGTCCAAGGGTGTGCCCCTATCATTTTTTTTCTAGGAAACAGCTTGCCATTTTACTTTTACTTTTTTTTTCTATTTCCCTTTTATTGGATATTTATATTATACAATTAAAAGGTAAGGTAAAAGCACGCGGGTCGGTATGACCGGCGTCGCCGTCGAACCCGTGTTCGTCACTCGTCAGGACGGCCTTATTTGGGCCTGTGGGCCTTCGCACTTTAGGGACAAACGTTATAGAGGTCACCCTATTGGAGATGGGAGCACCTTCAGCTCAGTATCAATAATTAAAGGTACGCTTGTTCAAACATTTTTGATTGACAATAATGTAGTAATAGCTTTCATTAAACCTAACTCTAAGGTATAAATAATTAAAGGATAAAATTGTTATGTTTAAGCTTGATTCATCTATAAATAACAGAAACTAACTTAAACTATGGTGTAAGTTCTTAGAATTTGATACCAACATTTCCGCTAACTGCCATACGAAAAAAAAAAGGATATATATGCGAACAACCACAAAAACATTGTATCATATATTTAAAAAAAAAAGTTTTTCTCCCCCCTAACGGATGCCCTAGTTTGGATATAACATACCATATTACATTCATTGCCCATTATTAGTGCTAATTGTCAATTAAAACTCCATAATTTGTGCTTATTATCATGTTATCAAGCTCAACTGTATATAAAAAACAGCATATTCTGGACATTATTAATACTGAAAAGAAACTAAAATAGTAAAGAATACAAAATCTACCTCTCTTTTTTTAACCTTCTTCAAATAATAATTTCCCTTCAAAAAATATTTGAAAAAAAACTTAATTTCTCTTCTTTTGTGTAACAATAAGTATTATAAGTTGAAACAATGCAAAATTAAGTTCTGCATATGATAGTAGTTTTCCCTCTTTCTTCCAATTTATTTGAATGCCAAAAAGATAAATTATGAGAAATATGATAAAAATACGAAATAAGACACCCTACAATTATATTCAAATAATAATGGCTGGGTCAGTGATGTTTGACGAAATGAGGTTCGATAATTTAATTAATTTTTTGATTTGTTAAAGTTCACGCAATATAATTTCTAAATCGAAATTTATTAATCACATCCGGAATATTGAGAAAGAATAGAGATGGGTGCTGTTCATGGTATTCAAGCCATCATATTAGCAATTAGTTCCTGAGCTTTAGGAATACACTAAATATAGTATATCTTATCCAAATTCACGGGTGCCCAAAAAACCCCTCAAAAAAAATAAAAAAATAAAAAAAATACAAGGACACATATACTAGAAAGTAGAAACACACAACCTTGATATCATCTAGAGCAAAGTATCCAATCTTGCATGAATTGTTGTATAAACTCAATGGATAACCCAAGATTCTACACTAAAACATACTCTGCTCCCTAACAAAGCATAACATGGAATGGGGTAAACCTAAATTAATCTATACTGCCATCTCTAAATAACCAAACTTGTCTTCTCTAAACCCATGAACTCTGTACAAATGCTCACAAATAAAAGAGGGCCAAAAACTTCAAGAAAGGCGGGAAGAAAAAAAAAGAAAGAAGAGAAAGACCATTCTCTTCAAAAATCATAATCAATATCAGTAACATTCTGTAACTTCGATCTCCTCACCAAATTCCCCTCCTCATCATATCGATCCAAGTTTTCACACGGTGCAGGAAATATCGATCCAATAACCCTCCCATCAACATATGAACACTGAAATATATGCTTCTTTTTGTATGTTATACCCACTGAAAATTCCTTGAATGTCACACCCTTAACTGGTATTTCTTGGCTGCCATGGATCCTGACCGGGACCCGGCATCCTTGGCCATGGAATCCAATGAAGCTGAGGTTTTTAATTGTGGGTAAAGCTTTCGGGTCAAACCCTAGATCGGGGTGCTCGTTGTAATCAGTTTTGAGAACAATTCCGACACGGACATTATCAAGGGTTATGTTGCGATATGTTATGTTACTGACATAACCTCCTCGTCCTGGAGCGGTTTTTATTCGCACTCCTCGTCTCGAGTCCCAGATATGGACGTTTTCGACGGTGATGTTGGAGATGCCACCGGACATCTCACTGCCTATTGATACTCCGGCACTGAAAAAGGTATAAACATGAACTTTGGTTTAGAATAGCTACAAAAGTTTCTCATCAAAAAGGGGGTATTTACTAAACTATCTCAATAACTGAATGTAAAACATTCTGAACATTCATGAATTCTTTCCCACTGGCTAAAAACTTAAAATGACACGGGATTAATATGAAGAGGAATGTGATAAACAAGACCATAGTCACAAGATTATGGCTTTCTGGGAACATTTGGGACAGAGAAGTACCTGATCGATAAATAGGAAAATATACATTAGAGACATTTACGCACATTGAGCATTGAATAGGTTATGAAGGAATTTACAATTTATTCACGGAAAACTGGAGCCATTGTGACCGTACATCCCCCATGACATGGTAGAGGAGACATACAGCTTTCACAGGAATAAATTTTGAATATATGAAATCCCTATTGTATCATGCACCTGCGCGTGCGCGTGTATTTCAAGTAAGCTCATATAAGCTCAGGATGTTTAAACTTCAAAGATGACTGACAATGTTGTCAACTCTCGTTGGCTCTACATATGAAGGTGAAAATAATTAGAAAATACTGACCTTACAACAGAGCGAACAGTCACATTGCGAATGAGGATATTGGTAGATGGTCGACCATACACAATTCCATATTGATCCCAGCCACTTTTTATTGCTATCCCGTCATCACCCACACATATATAACAATTTTCTATCACCATATCTTCACAAGAGTCTACATAGAACATAAGAAGCACTTTGAAGTTTGACCTCAAATAGATATGATTACAAGCTTATAACAAGATTTAAATCAGTAGGAATATGAAAAAACATGACCTGTTTCTTAATACATGTAATAAAATAATTGTAACAAGACAATTTCTTCAAGAATGTGTCTGGATGCCTAGAATCACCCAGCAAAATAAAGCAAATGCCAAACAAGATGTTTAGGTCTCAGGATATAACAGTAATGTCTGAAGTTGAAATAATAATATCAGAAACACATAAGAGTAAACTCAATTGGGTTTTGACAAATAATGTCTCTATATCATAGAATGCCAAAGATCTCTATTGGAGGTATATGATCCATGCCCACATAACCCAATGATAACAAATGAAAAATATATAGATTATTGGTAACTGGAGAACCAACCAGAAACTAAAGGCCAGCAGGCTTACCTGGATCTATTCCATCTGTGTTTGGAGCTCCATTAAGAGGGGCCAAAATGGTAAGATTTGAGATGGTGACATTCTTGCAATCATAAGGATGTAGCGTCCAGAAAGGAGAATCACGTAGTGTTATATTTGAAATAACTATGTCCCTAGACCACATTATCTGCACGAGGGGACCTCTTGTATATTTAAGTAGCTTTTGTTTGTACTTTGACCACCATGATTGACCCTGACCATCTATAGTGCCGTTGCGTCCTGTCAGGCAGCGAGGTAGAACATTTAGACAAGTAAACAATATATTCTGGTCTTGTGGAATTCAAAAACTTTTATGATTTTATCTAAGGCAAAATATTAATCAACAACAATCATGAATTGCCAATTAGTCTAAGATTACATACAAAATCTCTAGCTTATAGTATATTTCCTCGTATAGGTCATTGAGAAATCAAATTGTGATTAATTGAAAAATTAAAAGTGGAAAATAAATAACTAAAACAAACAAGCTTCTGACATGAAAAGAAGTGAGATATTCTCCCTAAAATAATAGTGTGCTGAGAATTAATTATATACTATCCTAAACCTACAGTGGTGAAGTAAATTATTTAACAATGAGATAAAGCAACTATTGACTGCTGGTTAAGTTGGTAGAAAACTGAAACTAGACACATTTTATTTCATATTATATTGAAAGGGGAAAAAGTTAATGAGTTCATGTCTCATAGTTGTCATTTGTCAACATATAGTCAGCATCCCATTGAACAACACATGAAAGAGTAATTACAACAAAATGCAAAAAGAATGAAACTGATAATCAACAATTTTCATATAGTACACAGGCTATTAAGCTGCTTATGTAATGTGAGACAACTTCTTCAGGACAATCATATATGCTATAGATACTCTATACCAAGAAAAAACAGCTACTATTTGATACTAGTCAAATAAGGGTTTAGGCCAATAGATATGGAAACATACACACCATATTGAATGACGTCCATCTGACTTTCAAATTTTAGTCTAGTGCAACATAGCCAGCAAACTCACAGGAGTCAGATGTAGAAGAGATTTCCTCTCTAGATTACATTCAAGTTGAATGGTAATAGAAAAAGATGTCCCACCATTTATCAATGATGTTGAGGTTCTCCTTAGTTTATCCAGTTGTTAGCTCATTCCTTCAACACATCATCAATCACCAAAATTTCAAGGGAAATTATTGAAATATTAAATTTTTGGCTCTAATGAACTTGACTGTCTAAATTGCAAGAACTTTCTTGCCCCCATATTTGAAGCTAGCCCTAGATCATCACAATTAAGGCTTATACACATGTCAGCAATGCTCTCTAGGTGGAAAGTGTTCGAAATGGTGCAAGGTCATCTGCATGGTAAGCTTCACATGCACTTTTGATCCGTGTGGAAGAAAGTAACTCAAAGCTGAACTTCAAATGCAAACCAGATCCTGCCAAACATTGAAGACTTTTGCTTGGACATGAAAAATAATAACTCTGAGGATAGTTTTGACAAAGCTACAGGACCAATGTCAGCCCAGAATTCAAAGCTTCAAATTTAATTTAAGACGTTTACTAGTAGGGGTTGGTAGTTTGCTATTATCCATCTCTAATTAGTTTTCATATTCATGAGTCTCAATGATTTCATTTACCTAGCATAAAGTTGCAAGTTAATATCTGCACAAGAAAACGACAGGAAACCCATCTTAACGTTATCCTTTGCTCAGTCTATTCACCCTAAACCAATGTTACTTTCTTCTATAGCCATTTCTGTCTTGTTGGTTCGAATGTTCTGCTAAAATATTGTTTCAAACAAAAATCTAGGATTCCAAAGCTTGGGTTTGCACAACCAATACCTTTGATTAAGAGCCTTTAGTTTTGGACAAAATGTCAAAGATGGTTTAGAGGAAATTGGAGTGCACAGACCTGTAAGTCATATGCCAAAGAATGAGGTAAGTGGTTTGTTAATGAGTTAAGGAAAATAGCAATAACCTGCCTCATAACTATTCAGTCTCGCGTTTAAGGAGTGCCAAAATCCTCTAAACAATCTTAGATCAAGATTCATTAAACTAAAGTACAACCAATTGATGAAAGTGAAAATTTACAAAAGTAGATAATAAAATATGAAATAGAAAATGGTTTAAGGTATTTAAGCAAGCTATCAAGTCAAATTTATAGCAACAGATTTACAGAAAAAATGTATTCCTTGCCAATTATGACCTGCGTTATACTTGCTTTTGTCTATAATTTATTCATTTCTTATAGTACTTTTACCTCTATTTGTAGAAGAAAAGGAGAACCCCAAAGAGGGCAGAGATTAACGAAAGGGATTAAGTAGAACATTAAATATAATCACCTGTTATCACAACATCACTCAGATTTTGGCCGTGAATTAAACTTCCATATCGAGGTCCTAAACGCTCCCTTCCCAGTCCATATGACGGCAATGGAGGCATTAACAACCAGCATTTTTCATCCTGATACAATATGCATAACCCATAAAAGTAAGAACATTTTAATCAAAATAAATCAATGATGTTCCTTCCATCTCCATATTATAGCAATGGACTATCCTGCTTAAAGACACTACTAGGAATAAGAACACACTACTAGGACACAACGTATGGACATCAACTTTAGGTCCAAAGATATCATGTAAGTTTCCCTAACATCACGTCTCATTGAGCATTACACAAAGCATGGAAAAGCATAGACCTAGTGTAAATAGAATAAACCTGCAAAGCTTTGTGTTATATGTGATACAAGAAATTATCACTAATATGCTCTATTGCACATTGAAGCAAGCTTGGTAATAAGGTTTTTAAACAGGTAGCCATGTAAGCTCATAATGTGTACTCACTCACTACTTTATCTCAATCAAATCTCTCAGTAGAAAGATAAACTATTCTAAATTCCTCGTTCCATCTCTATATCTAGCTTCAACATCAAGTCTGTAAAAGATAAATTATATTTCTCACATAATAGAAATGCCAAACCACCTTTTTAAAGCTCCCGCTTTCAACAAAATGCAGATCAAAGGTCACTAGAATAATGCAAAGTAACATCTTAATCAATAACTTTTTTTTAAAAAACTCTTGACATAAACTAGAACACTCTTTGCATATAATACAGCTTCAACTCCATCTAGATCTAAAATCCAAACATCGAACTTGCATAAACTAACATTTTGATCGCCAACATTCCCAAATTTGCAAAAAAGTCCTCACCTGAACCCCACGAATCACGGCCCCCTCAGCAAGAAACAACGTCATATGACTCGTCAGGTTAAACGGCGCCGTCAACCAAACCCCAGGCTGAACGTTAAGCTGCCCGCCCCCAAGCCTCGCAATCTCATCCACCGCCCTCTCGAACGCCGCCGTGTTCGCCGTGACGCCGTCTCCGACGCCCCCAAACTCCGTCAGATTGAACGCCACAGGCCTCAGCATCGGTATCGGGGCGTAGCTCATCATCGGTCGTCCCCCAGCGATCCTGCTTCCTGTAATGGAGGTTGTTTGCCAAATGAAGATGGATCCGAACCCGATAACCCAAAGAACTGTTAGTAGGGTTACTGGATAGGAGCGGATCCATGGGAGAAATCGGCGGTGGCTGTTCAAGTGAAAGCGGCCGCTTGATGAGTGCAACATCTCGACCATGGCGGATTAGAGAATTACGGTTAGATTTAGGGTTAGGGTTAGGGTTTTGGGGACGAGCATTTCAAATAGGGCGGGTTTTGAGATTTTGAGGGCAGTGGAGTTTTTAGTAGAAAGGGAATTGCGATTGTTTTTGGGGCAGAGTTCGGATCGAGATCGCAGAAAGGACAGGAGGAGGAGGAGATGAGTAAATCTACGAAAATGCCACTGTTGGGCGTGAGGCGTTTGTGCGCGTCGTGTGATGTTTTTGGGGGTTTTCAGTAATTTGTGTCGTTTTACTTGTAGTGGTAAAGCGATTTGAACTTCTGCTCGGTGAGGAGAACAACTCGGTTCGTTTACTGCTTTCATTTAAAAAAAGTAGTTACTTTTTTTCTAAAAGTAGATAGATTGTTATTAGGGGCTGTTTGGTTTGTTTTTTAACCCTGTGGAAAAGTTTTGCACCATCTCCACATCAGTTTTTTCATGGTCACATAGGATATAAGTTTTTCGTCGAGTTTTTTTTCCCATCTTTGGTTCGCTAGGGTTGAAGAAGGGAAACTCGGTAAAAATCGCCGCCACATCAGATTTTTTTTCTCTTCCCCAATTCCTTCCTCAACCTCATAAAATTGACGAAAACTGCAGCCACGTTAGCTTTTTGCCATATAAACAAAAGTTTTTCCTTTTTTTCCATGCGAACCAAACACAAGAAAAATAAATACATTAGTTTCCCACCATTTTTTTTGTGCGAATTAAAGCGAAACAATCTATTTCTTGGAAAAGTTTGGAAAACTCAAAACTTGTGTTTTTGTACATGGAAATGCATTTCTCTATATCTAGGAAACGAACCAAACAGCACCTTAAAGGAAACTACTTGGTGTGTCTCGAAGCATATCAACTAGTTAGTTGTTAGAAAGAATTATCTTGGGAAATGATTTAGACCATTTATTTAGTACCAATGATTGCAAGCTAGAGATAGTAAAATGTGGCTCAAGTCAGAGGATAAATTAGTACGGTGAAGATCAATATCGATATGGCAATCGAAACGGAGGGGAAAAACAGTCGGTCTTGCTGGTTAGTGTAAAGAAATTACTTACAGATGGGAGGTCATAACTACTTGAATTTATCGGCATTTTTACATGGGGTGAGAATGTTGTATATGTCCGATAACAGATTTACCGGTCGATTTCCTGATGATTTCTTCAAAGAAATGGACTATTTGAAGAGATTGCACCTCTCGAACGATCAGTTCTCTGGCCTGATTCCTTCTTATAGACGGTGGTAGGCTTGAACTTAGCGATTTACTGATTCTCTGGGGGGATCACTCCGTTGGATATTCCGCCGCTAACGTTACCAGATTTGTCGAATAATGAGCTCACCGGACCCATCCTGTCACTCTCGGTTTGAACTCGGTGGTGATAATGGCCGAGAAGAGGGGGGGAGGGAGATGAATAAGGTCGGAAAGGATAGGGGGAAGTTCGGGAGGATGAAGCATGAGAATGTTTTGCCTCCTCTTGCTTATCATTGTAGGGAGGGCCGAGGGGGAGAAGTTGCTCGTCTTTGAGTACGTACCCAAGGGGAGCTCGCTGTATATGCTTCACGGTAAGGTTCAGTGTTCTGCATCGTCCATCGTCATGTCATTTTTTTTTTATACAGACGACATTTTTATGCATTACAGGTGATCGGGAAACGAACCGTGCGGCCTTGGACTGGACGAACCGACCAAAAATAGTCTTGGGCATTGCCTGATGGGGAACGGCGTACCTCCACACCGAGCTCAACTCCCTCGACATCCCCCACGGCAACCTAAAATCCGGCAATGTCCTCTCGGGCCCCGACTTCAACCCCCTCCTCATTGACTACGGCTACGTCCCCTTAATCAACCCCTCTGTTGCCTCCGTCGCCATGTTCGCCCATCAATCCCCAGAATCCCTCTCCCACCATCGCCTCCCCTTGAAATCCGACGTCGACTGCCTCGGGATCATCATAACTACATGCAGGAATGGTCACAGTCGTATGCTTGTACATAACTACATATACAGTCGAGAACTCTCGTTTGAATGTAGTACAGGCGATAGAATTGCAATGCAAATTTACTTTTTTTTTCTTCTTCTAGTAAAATCTCTCTTTCTCTTACTCTTAACCATTTCTATTTGACAATACATCAATAAACTATCAGAATAGATGGAATTTGGGCAATTAGGACCCAATGTCGAGTATTTCAGCATCAAGTTCTCTAATGCATAATCCAAATGGCCAATATCAAATGATGAAGGATTGACTATGTAAAGATTCATATTCATACGGTAGTATCAGAAAGTGCATGATTGCTATTTCGCGCCATCAAGATTGCATAAAAGTGTTGAACTCCTGAATAAAGTCTTACCCTCGGTGCGTCAAATACAACTCCTGGTAAATGACGTATGAATGAGTATGGTTAGATTGCTGTTAGATGCTATGTAGATACTGAAGTTGTGAATTATGTAAAAATTGTGCTCATATCATTAAAGCAGAAGAAAGCTCAGAAAACAGACTTACAGAGATGATATTGGTAACTAATGGAATTTTTTTTTTTTCAGTTTTGAGCTGCACAAGCTGATAAATTCGTACGACGTCGCTGGTTTTCATCGTTAACTATGTTAGACTGCTGTTGGATACGACGCTGATTTACATGGTGAATACACATCATCAGTTCCCGGGATGCACCCCAACTTTGGAGATCCCAAGGGCGTCAGAAATAGGTGAAATTAGGATTTGAGAGATTGATTGTAATCTTTTATTCATTAATAGTAGAATTGTGATGTCGCTGTAGTCCAAGGACATAGCTAATCACATTGATTGTGAACCTCGTTAAATCTCTATGTTTGTGATTGTTTGTCAGTCTTTCGTTCTTTTTATCATCGATCTGTCTGTTGTCAGTTTTTCTGCTGCGTTTGCTAACGAACCAAACCTCAAAAACATCAAAACCAGCTTCGGGCTGTCTCCTTTCTGAGACCACTTGAATCCAATCTACATCTCACCTTCCCCTTTTCCTCCCACAAGTTTTTATCAGCATATATATTGGATAACTGCACATAAGGTCCGTCTCTTTCTGGTTCCAATTCCATAACTTTCTTCGCAGATCTTTCTCCTATCTCCACCTCCCCATGTATCCTACAAGCACCAAGAAGTGTTTCCCACACAGACGAATCAAGTTCCATCCTCATCTCCTTAACAAACATCTCAGCTTCTCTCAACCTCCCAGAACGACCTAACAAATCGACGACACAAGCAAAATGCTCCCTCCTCGGCTTCACGCTATATTCATTAGCCATAGATCGAAACATATCAAGCCCTTCTTCAACAAGCCCACAATGGCTACATGCCGATAGTGCAGCAAGAAACGTGACATCATCTGGCTTAAATCCTAGCCTTCTCATTTCACCAAAGGCATGCACCGCTTCTCGCCCTTTCCCATGCTGACCGAGCCCGGAAACCATCACTGTCCAAGAAACTACATCTATGTTACTCATGGTATCAAAAACCAACATAGCATCATTAGAGTCACCACACTTGAAGTACATATCTATAAGAGCATTGCTCACTTCCACATCTGAGGAAACAGTTGATTTCGCAATTCTAGCATGGACCATCTTTCCCAATTCAAGGTTCACCAGGGCACTGAACACGGGCAATATACTAGCGAACAAGAACTCGTTTTCTATTTCACCTTGAGTCACCATCTCTTTATACAATGATGCTGCTTCCTCTGCCATACCATTCTGAGCCAAACCACCAATAACTGCTGTCCAAGAAATGATATTAGGCTCAAGAATTCTCCGAAACACCAAAACTGCTGATTTCATATCTCCATCGCATCTAGAATACATTGTAATGAGAGAATTCCCAACTGGAGTCTCGTACTCCAATCCGGCCTTCAGTGCGCATGAATGCAATTGCGTCCCAAGACCCAAATCCTCTCTCTTGACGCACGTCTTCAGCACGCTCGTCAAAGTAAAGCAGTCAAATCTATTACTACATTCCCTTTGCATTCTAGCAAACACCTTAACTGCGTTCTCTTTGCACCCGCTTCTTGCACACGCATCTATCATTATGTTCCAAGAAACGGAGTCTATCTCTGCAATCTCCTCAAATGCACAAAGAGCATCCTTTAACCCTCTACACCTCTCGTACCCATTAACAAAAGCAGAACCCACAAACCCATTTGAGTTCAGCCCAAATTTGATCGAATGGCAATGCATTTCCTCCAAAAGCTGCACGTTGCTCAACACACTCGAACTACTAAGCAAAGAAGCGAAAGTAATGGAATTGGGTCTCAGACCCTCGTCCAGTAATCTAGTGTAGAGGCTGAAACCGATGGATGGGTCACGATTGATGCGAAGAGTAGTGGATATTAGAGTGTTGAAAGAGACGACGTCTCTTTCAGGCATTTTGTCGAACAGTTTGTGGGCGAGATTTTGACGGCCACATTGAGAGTACAGGTTGATGAGTTTGTTGTAGAGAGAGAATAATCTGCCGGCGTTTTGGTGGAGCTTGATGAG
>NC_033799.1:6343867-6365000 GCF_001876935.1 Asparagus officinalis | reverse complement strand
GTATGCTTGATAACAAAAATACCCAACATCATCCAGTATACATTGTTAACATCCGATATCAACATCAAGTTAAACAAACCAAAAGTAAATGTGACCTTCAGTATACAAACATCAAGTTAAACAAACCAAAAGTTAAACAAACATCCAGTATACATTGTTAACATCTCATATCAACATCAAGCTAAACAAACCAAAACTAAATGTGACCTCTAGTATACAAACATCAAGTTAAACAAACCAAAAGTTAAACAAACATCCTGTAGGCGTCTAAAAATGCCTATGGGTGCCCGCACACAGCTCAAGACAAAGAGAAGGTGATGAACGTCGTTATCCAAATCAAAGAGGATTATCCAACGCCGACAAGCGCATGAAGCGAATCGGCAAACTGTTGATGACACGACAACGAACCACCACAATGGAAAACACCAAGTGGACCGCACGCGTTAATCAACTCAAAGCGTACAAACGCACCCAACAGTCAATTAACACGCACGCATCATTCAGCTCGTGCATGTCAATCAGTGCGCGCGTCAATCAGTTCACGATGGCGTCAATCAACGTACATTAATCAACTCGCGTAGAGCATACAAGTCAACACGACGGATGAGTAAAACGGGAGAAACTACAAGTCCCGGAAGATCGGAAAAGTCGTAAAAACACAAGAAATCAGCGAAACTCAGCGCGCCGCGCAGGACGGACCAAACCGACCCGCGCCCGTGCGGGTCGGAATGATCCGACCCGCGCAAGCGCGGGTCGGAATGATCCGACCCGCGGCGGCGCGGGTCGGAATCAACCGACCCGCGGCGGCGCGGGTCGGTTCCATCCGACCCGCGCAAGCGCGGGTCAGACTTGTCCTGCGCGCGCTGTTTTGACCCGGTTCGGTTTTTGATGGTTTTTCTCGAGATTTGTTGGTTCCAGATGTTCTTAACTGGCTTGAGATCATCCCCAAACGTGGTTAGGCTGTTGTTAACTGAAGATAGAGCCAAATCACTTGTTCTCATCCAAATAACCGCATTCGAGGCCTATAAATATGAGTCAAAGGCCTCCATTTTTCAAGGGGCGATTGATTATCAAGACGAGGAGGTGCTGCCGGATTGTGGAGTCAAAGGAGCACGAATTTCAGCGAGGGTTGACAGATCTTGGCGAGTTCTTCGGCATAAAGAAGGAGAGTTCGAGAGATCCGACGCCCGTTCCCGTCCCTTGAGATTAGGCTTGGTCTTAATCTCGAGAAGAGCCCTGATTTCGCTTGGTCGATCTCAGCGCTTCAAATCAAATACTTCCTCGGCGAAGGCGAAGCTCTGCCAAATTTTTCATCAACCGGATCCAGATCTAAGGCGGTCCACGGATAAACCCCGGCACAGGCAAAGATCACACGCAAGCAGAAGACCGATAAACGATCTCTGCGTTTGTTTTGACGAGAGTTGTAAACTTTTGTTTTCATTGTGTAAAAGTCTTATAAAAAGACAATCTTTTTTTGTTTTCATTGTAACGATTGAAGTTGTAATGAATACCGCAATGAATACATCAATTTTCGACGCAAACAAACTGGCGACCACAGTGGGAGCCAACAGCTTCGCTGCCGGAGCTGTCGTGTCGCAACCTCGGATCTGCATCCCGGTTGAAGAAGTGGTCGAATACGAGTTCGACCAACTGAAGTTCGAGGAATATCTGTCGTCCTCCTCCTCCAGATCCTCCGCCTCTCGCAAGCGAAGGAAGATCAACGCCCCCGTTGTTACGGTAGCTGAACCTTACAACGCCCTTCCGGCCTCCAATGAGTCCGGATCTGCAGATCTGAACTCCTCCTCAATCAAGGAGTTGAGTACAGAAGGCGCGCCTATTTTATCAAAGAGAACTCGTCAAAGGCAGCGCCAACGTTGTGCGCGCCAACTCGCTAGAGCCTTGGAGTCAATTGACGGGATCCGTTATGAGGCGGATCTGAAAATTAGGCAACGTCAAGCGCCCCAACAGCGGAAAAATGCCCTCTCCTCCAAATCACCAACAAGTGAATGGGTACAAGTCAAAAGGACCCGTTCAACTCTTGAAGAGCGGATCAAAAAGCGTCGCGTACTGCTTGCGCGCGCGCGAATTCTTGCGCAAGAGGTCAAAACCCGCCAATTTGCAGGTCACTCCAATCCGACCCGCCAATTTGCAGGTCACTCCAATCCGACCCGCCAAAACGCAAGTCACTCCAATCCGACCCGCCGATTTGCAGTTCGCTCCAATCCGACCCGCCAAAAAGCAGGTCACTCCAATCCGACCCGCCAATTTGCAGGTCACTCCAATCCGACCCGTCAAAGTGAAGACAGAAATGAAGTTGGCTATCCAACAAATGAGAGAACTGTTAACTCAACAGCCTCAACCTCCTGAGTCCAATCAGCGATTTGAATCCAGCCACCACACTCGGAATGTTGTAGATGACAGTGATCCAGAGGTGGATGAAGTCATTATGGCTGATACACCTCCCAATGGCAATAACGCTGGGGGTGGTTTAACGGATCCTCCCAATAACGATATTGGGGGTGGTTCAATAGCACCTCTCACTGGGGGTGGTCCAATTATCTTTACTCGACATCATTCAGAAATAAATGGAGACGATGACGGGAAAATGCAAAAACTTGAAGACAAAATCAATGCTTTGATGACGGCTCAAGAAGTTAAGAAGACGGGTATTCCATGTCCCTATCCAAGAGAATGGAATTCAATACCGTACCCGGCAAAATTCAACATGATTAACTTCACACCGTTTGACGGGAAGAACTCGCCTATTCAGCACTTGATTTATTTCAAGTCTCATTTGGGCATGATCTCTGGAAACGAGGCTTTAATGGTCCGGTCATTCGTTGGCACCCTTCGCGGGTCGGCCTTCGATTGGTATCGACGGCTCAAGCCAGGGAGCATCAATTGCTGGGATGACATAGAAAATTTGTTCCTCAGCAACTTCTTCGATGATGACACCGAAGTGTCAATCGGAACCCTTCTGGATGAAAAACAAAAAGACGGGGAGTCAGTCGACAATTTTGTCAAGCGCTTCCGTAACAAGGCAATGAATTGCAGAGATCCTGTTACAGAGGAGTTCATTCTGCAAACATGCCATAATAATCTCTCTATCGATGTCCTGGAAGCTCTGGGGGTCGTACCATCCAAAACTTGGAAAGATTTGAAAATGCGCGGTGAACAAGCTGAACACTTTCTTAAAAGAAAGAAAGCTGAGAGAAGCCGACCGACGACATCTGCAATCACTGGGAACGCGACTCCCGATCCGAGGTTTCAAAAGGAGTATTCTTTCGAAGATGATGAAGCTCCAGCCATCTTGGAATACCTCCTCGCCAATGACAAAATCGAGCTACCACCTATTAAAGATCAGGATGGAGCTAAGAGGATTACGGATCCAAACTACTGTGCGTACCACAGAAGGGTTCTTCATCCCACTGAGATTTGCTTCGGACTCAAAAATAAAATCCAAGCATTAATTGACTCCGGCGTCATAATGGCGAAACAAGCCGATTAAAAATAACCTACTCCATCGGATACATGAGTATAAACTGTTTTCCCCTACTCCATCGGATACACGAGTATAAACTGTTTTCCCCAACTCCAGTGGGTGCACGAGTATAAACTGTTTCCCCACACTCCAAAGAGTATACGATTATAAACTGCTTCTCGATTATCCAACTGAGTATAATGTTAAACCCGGTTTCGCAAAGGAAGCTGGGGGTGGATAAATCATATAACGGGAAGTTCCCGGAAGAATGTTAAATGTAATATTCTTAGGGATAACCCCGATCATTATGTAAACACTACATCCCCACGGTGACTTCTGAATATTCTTTTGCTGAGATGAGATTCGATCACCTCTTTAGATCAATCTTCCCTCATAAAATTCCCATCTTGGTCAAACCTTTAAACAGTTAGGACCAAAGCCAAAATCCCCTCTCGATTCCTTCCATGAACGAGAGGTCCACAAATTGAACGATCAAACCTTTAAACAGTTAGGATCGTCTCAAATTCCCATCTTGGTCAAACCTTTAAACAGTTAGGACCAAAGCCAAAATCCCCTCTCGATTCGTTCCATGAACGAGAGGTCCACAAATTAAACGATCAAACCTTTAAACAGTTAGGATCGTCTCAAAACTCCCACTTGGTCAAACCTTACTACAGTTAGGACCACAACCAAAATCTCCTTTCGATTCATTTTTTGCGAACGAAGGGTCCACTTTTGAATTGAGTAATCAAACCTTATGACAGTTAGGATTATTCAAACCAATCCAGATTCTCTAAGTGGAGATCCCACTTTGAGTTTCTTTACTCCAGGAGATAGAATATAAAATTCTTTTTCTCCGATTCTGGGTTTATCTCTACCAACAAACAAGAGACCAGGAGATAGAATATAAAATTCTTCCTCTCCATCATCGGGTTCATCTCTACCAACAAACAAGAGACCAGGAGATAGAATATAAAATTCTTCCTCTCCATCATCGGGTTCATCTCTACCAACAAACAAGAGACCAGGAGATAGAATATAAAATTCTTCCTCTCCATCATCGGGTTCATCTCTACCAACAAACAAGAGACCAGGAGATAGAATATAAAATTCTTCCTCTCCATCATCGGGTTCATCTCTACCAACAAACAAGAGACCAGGAGATAGAATATAAAATTCTTCCTCTCCATCATCGGGTTCATCTCTACCAACAAACAAGAGACCAGAATACTCCAATAGGTATACGAGTCTAAACTATTTCCCTAATCTCAACAGGAAGTTTCTGGAGAATATTACTCAAAATATTCTTAAGAATAACCTGATTACCTCCCAACGGGTATATGAGGTTACACTATTTCCCGAACACTCCAATAGAGCATATGAGTATAAACTATTTCTTAAGTTCTTCAACAACAGTTCTGATTCAAGACTTCGACGACGGGCACGCGATAAACGCAGCACCGGAGGAATCTTAGCTATTCTACAAAGCACTGAATAAGCTAAAAGATAAAGAAGTCAAGAATTGAAGCTATTCGCAGACCATTCTACGCAACTTCCCCAACAAAACAGAAGAAACAACCCTGATTATCCTTATGTTGTTTCTTCTCAACTGGACCCTTAGCAGCTTCCTTATCATTCTTCCTTTTCTTGCCCTTATCCTTAGAGGCATAGGCCAAATGAGCACTTTCTGTCTTATCTTGCTTCAACCTGTCTTCTTCTTGCACACAGTATGAAATGAGCTCATTTAGAGTCCATTTCTCCTTTTGACAGTTATAACTGACCTTAAATTGGTTAAACTGTGCAGGAAGAGACAACAAAACCAGATGCACTAATAACTCGTCACAAAGATCGAGTTTAAGTGCCTTAAGCTTTGAAGCAATATGAGACATTTCCATAATGTACTCCCTGATATTTCCTTTGCCCTTATACTTCATTGAAATCAAGCGAGCTAAAAGCGTGCTTGTTTCTACCTTATCGTTTTTCGCAAAACGCTTCTCAATTTCGGCAAGGAAATCTTTAGCCTTAGTAATCCCTTCGGATTCTATGCCCCTGAAGGCTTCCGGAACGCCGCGCTTAATGATCATAAGACTCATGCGATTTGAACGCTCCCACTTCTCATGCTCCTTCTTTGCATCAGGAGTGCTATCCGCATTGAGAGGTTGGGGTTGTTCAGTTCTTAATGCATAGTCAAGATCCATGCAGCCAAGAACAATTAATATGTTCTCTTTCCAAACCTTGAAGTTTGTCCCATTTAGCATGGGAATTGAGTTGATGTTAGCAGAAATTGTTGCAGCAGATGCATTAGCTGAAATAAAACAAAAGAATGCTCACATCAATAACCATAATCAATAAAATTCAAATAATGACAATCCCCATCCAAGATACCGGCACAACATTAATATCAAGTCTTTGGACAGTAATATTAACTTGTAAGTGATACCTTGTTGCAATGATCAAACATTGACAATAACTCATGTCAAATAATGAAACTATCTTTGGATCGATTCATTATTCACATGTAAACCTTATAATTGTCACACGCTTATCATCGCAGATGTGTATACAGTCTAAATAAATATTAACCTTCCTTTGGGCCGATTAAATATTTATACGAAAGCATACACAAACATCTCACATTCCTTATGAACAACCTACACAAGAGAGGTTACTTTGGCAACTTCTTGTTTCAATTAATCAATTGGAGTGAGAGACAACCTTAATACCTTAGTGTCATAATATTTGAATTAAATAATTGATTAAGAACCGAATTAGATTTAAAAAAAAAAATTTTAATCAACTGAATTTCCAAAACTTAATTGGGGTCTCACAGCTTAATTAGGGCCCATAACTTAATTGAATAAATTAAGTATACCAAAGTGGACCCATGAAAAGCCGAGGCTTAACCATAATGAACACGAAGTTCCCTTAACTTCGAACGCAAGGTTCGACTGTATTGAGTACGAGACTCACTTAAGCACGAACGCGAGGTTCGTCTGAAAATGAACGAACGCGAGGTTCGTTTGATAAAAGAACGCGAGGTTCAACTACCTGAGTACGAACGCAATGTTCGACCTGAGAACGAACGCAAGGTTCGTTTAAAAAAAAATGAACGCAGAGTTCAACCTGAGTACGAACGCAAAGTTCGTCCTGAGAACGAACGCAAGGTTCGTTTAAAAAATGAACGCAGAGTTCAACCTGAGTGCGAACGCAAAGTTCGACCTGAGAACGAACGCAAAGTTCGTTTAAAAAATTGAACGCAGAGTTCATCCTGAGAACGAACGCAAAGTTCGACCTGAGAACGAACGCAAAGTTCGTTTAAAATTGAACGCAGAGTTCATCCTGAGTACGAACGCAAAGTTCGACCTGAGAACGAACGCAAGGTTCGTTTGAGGTAACCACCTCCTCAATTTTCGCCATGAACCCTTAGGGTTTCAAATTAAAACCGCCGCCGAACCCAAAAAAACTTTGATTTTTATTTTCAAAACAGATCCAGAATTGGAAAAAATTGAAGAAAAAATCAAAGAAAAATCCAAAAAACTTGAGATTTAAGATCAAAAAACCCAACTTAAATCCCTAAGAATTAATCAAGGTGGCTCTGATACCACTTGTTAGATCTAAATCAAAACTTGAGATCTAAAATCATATAGCCATGATTAATTCAAAGAGATTAACAATAATCTA
Organism: Asparagus officinalis; assembly: GCF_001876935.1. Taxonomy (NCBI): domain Eukaryota; kingdom Viridiplantae; phylum Streptophyta; class Magnoliopsida; order Asparagales; family Asparagaceae; genus Asparagus; species Asparagus officinalis. Next base: position 6,357,838 of record NC_033799.1, on the reverse strand, counting down.
AAAGAGCGGAAGCTTATACCTGAATCCATTGCTTAATCTTGAGATGAGTTTTGATCTTCTAACCTTAGGGTTTCTCTAAATCCGAATTTCTCTAGCTAGATGGGGGTGTAGAGAATTAGAGAATGTAGTTTCCCTAGATTAGGGACCATAACCCCTTATTTATAGATGTTGTACATTTGTAATTTAGCCCATCAATAAATCACAATTACAACCTGGTATCTGCACATATAACCCCATGATTATATTTAAATACCCATTAACCCAACTTAATTGATCACTTTAGTGGGTTATCCTCAAAGATAGCAATACACATTGATTAATCATATGTGCCCACAAATAGATTTATTAGATTAAATCCAACATGTTACTCTTCTACCTCCTTTTTTTACCCCCCCTGCCCCCACCCCTACCAAACCTCAATGAAAGCATATGAAAGCATATGCATATTAGTTGGAATATATTGCTTCTTTTTCTTTAGGTAGTCCTTGCATGTACTAATTTGATTACTTTTGGACACCACAAAGTCAAAAACGCGTGGGTCGCTTTGAATCCAAAAAAAAAAAAAAAAAAAAAAAAAAAAACCAATTTTAAAACCAAAAAAAAAAAAAAAAAAAAAAAAATAGACCGAGAGTTTGAATCGTCCTTCACAAGTCAAGTCCGAAAACTCACTTTCATTTGCAATCGTAGTCTTAACACTATAATGGGTTAGGTTTAAATAAGAATTTTTTAAAAAAGAGAGCACATATAGGCGCATTTAGTATACATATCTTTGCTAAGGATTTGACTTTAGGCCTCTATACTAAGTTCTCTCTCTTGATCAAAAGACGCAAATTGTTAAATCGCTTGTGAATTTACCCCTTGCCCTTATTTTGTATTCAAACAATTGCCAGTTACAGAGGGTTATTTTTAATTTAATATCCTGAAAATTTATCCATTTTCTTATTTTAATATGTTGAAGTTTAATTCGCCAAAGTGATGTTTTGAAATTTCACTTGCATTACACTTGACTTTGATACATTAATATGCAATGTGTGTACCGTTTGGAGTTTCTGTTAGAATTAAATGAGGTGATCATCAAGTAATTGCTTTTGGATATTTTTATCTTCAGGAAAATTACTTGGATTTCACCGCTTATTCTTCATTCTATTTAGGCCTATACGGTTGAATTCCCAAAAGAAATAAATAAAAAAAATAAAAAATAGCGCTAAGAAAACCTAAACCCATGTGACAGCGAATCCCAACTTACTGTTTTCCACCTATTTTCATCGAAATTCCCTGGAATGAGTTTTCCATTTCAACCCCTTAATAGAGAGGGGAAACAAGTTTTTTAATTTATTATTATCAACATCACCATCATCATCATCATCGTCGCCGGCCTATCAATCCCTTAATAGAGAACAACTAACATCCGATTTCTTCATGTAACATTAGATTTAGCAAATCTCTTGAAAAGACCAAATTCTTAAAGAAAATGGTATTATTTTCTTGAAGAAACTAAATGCAAGAAGGGCAGACTATTAGGGGTGTGCAACGGTCGGTTCAGTTCGGTTTTTACCAAAATTTGAACAACCGAACCGAACCGCTTATAATTCAAAACCGAACCGAACCGTTACAAGTCGGTTCGGTGCGGTTCGGTTCGGTTTGTTCGGTTCTAACTTCATCAAACTTCTTATCAAACAACAAACTATGTTAAAGAAAAAAGGATATCAACAAAGTAGGAGATTATGAAACATTAAACACTGATATAATGATATTGTTTTCAACCCATAATGATTCAGAAAATGAGTTTAGGGTTTGAGTCTTTGACTCTTTGGGGACGAGTCGGGTAGGGTTTGAGATCAGAATGGATAGTATTGCACTATATTCGGTCGGTTCGGGTTAAAAAGTTTTCAAACCGACCCGATCCGTCCTATTCATAAAACCGATTTTTCCAGGTCGGTTCGATCGGTTTTTTCGGTTTGGACCGAACCATGCTCAGCCCTACAGACTATTATTATTATTTTTTAAATTATTCCTCAAAAGATAATAGAGCTAAATGCTCGTACAAGCAACACAAAATTTTCCGGATAAGGTTTGGTAAAGGTCTATCAAATATCAAAAAATCACGAAACTGATCGCTATTTTTGAGCAGCCTGTTTTTTTTAATAATTGTAAAATTTTGATAACCAACCAATTGTGAACAACTTTATTACAAGTGTTTTCTCTGCAAGAAACTCAAGATAACAAAGTTCTAAAATCGGCACGCACATTATCAACGTGGTCTCTGCGTTAATGATGACAAAGTGATGAAGCACTCAAGAAGATTCTGGTCCCAAAGGTCATAAAACTCTGCTAAATTATTTATTATTAGGTGTAACTAAACGTTGCAAGTTTGGTTTTTTCTCTTGTTGTAAAATAATTTACGCATAAAGATCTGGGGATTCGATATAAAATAGGGTTATTTGCATATATACCGGTTAAATGATGGGTATGTACAAAAATACCCCTCAAATCTTAGTATTTACAAAAGTAACTCTCAAATCATCAACTTTGAGGAAAAATAGCCCTAAATCAACAAATCATCATCTTGGTGATAAAACTTTGAGTATTTTTTCGATAGTATTTATGTTGCAGTTACACATTAGATTATCAATGTTGATGATTAATTGGTTTGAGGGTAATTTTTTTAAGTTGATGGTTTAAGGGGTATTTTTGCTAATATTGAGATGTGGAGGGTATTTTTTCAAACACTCATGTTTTAAGAGTTATACAAGCAAATGACCCGTTTTAGGTGATGCAGGAGGTTGGGAGGTTCCAATGTGGCTCCGCGATCTTGGATTCGATTCTAAGCTGGTTCATAAAAAATGATGGGATCTAGTGAAAATATAAGAAGAGTCTTATAGCTTTTATTACTATATACACAGAGTTGAGTTTTGTACCGGATACAAGTACTATAATCACATTCTGTTCTAGTTATTCTTTTATAGTTTGATCTTAATGTCACAAATGTTTAGATCTCTTTTCTAAATCGTAAGATTAAATTCTAAATGAGAATATCTCAGATCTATCTGCTTTCATTGATCATATTAGGCTTGTTCCAAACAAATTTGATACCATCCTCTGGTCGTTCAATCCTTCTAATTCATTTACGGTGAAATCTTTCTACGACATTCTCATCAAGGGTGGACTTTTATCCCCTTTCCATAAGTTCATCTGGAGATCCCCTACTCCTCTCAAGGTTAAAACCTTCCTATGGATTCTTAGCAAAAAGAAGCTTCAAACAAAGGATAATTTGATCAAAAAAGGATGGTCGGGTGACCCATCTTGCCCACTCTGTAGCCAGATGATGGAAACTCATGATCACCTGTTTATATCATGCCCCTTTACTCAAGCTGTATGGTCCATCTTGCTCCCATCTTCGTCTACTAGCCTATGGCCTCAGGAGGTGACACTATTGATTAGTGGAAAAGAAGAGTTCTTGGTTAACCAGAATCACAAAGAGTTATGGAGGATTTTGTTTCCTTGTACATGCTGGTGCATTTGGAGCAGTCGTAACAACTTTATTTTCAACAACATTCACTCTTCTCCCTCCTCTATTGCAGCTAATTCTTCCCGCTTTGTTCTCTACTGGTCAGGGGCTTCCAAAAGCAAAAAATCTCAGAGGATGCATTATGCGGCTCTCAATTCAGGACTGCCAGCGATAGCAGAATCTTCTCGGAACGAACATTTTGAAGATAATCAGCCCTAAGGGTTCGTGTGCCCAGCTGCTCCTTCTCAGTTAATCATAGCTCCCCAGATATCTTTGCTGATGGGGTAGTAGCTTCTTTCGGTTCATGCAGTCTTCAGCTCTTCCTGAGTCCTTTTGGCACACCAAGTTGTGGTAATGTGTTTTGGTAATGTACATGTAATCAGTTGTTGTTTTGGTAGTTTTTGTTAGTATTTTTTGTTTTTTTGAGTTTTCCTGGATTAAGGAAGGTTTGGAAGCTCGATAGGTGTAGACTGGAGGATGACGACAAAGGTCCGCTCTCCTCCGTTTACATCTACTGTGCTTCTTTCCCTCTCCTTTTTTGGCAAATTCAGGTTTTTTCTGTAAATACTGGTGATATATATATTATTATGAACAGGGCTACTCGCCCTGTTTTTGGCTTCAAAAAAAAAAAAACTCTTCACATTTTCTATAGAATAACTCAAATATCGGTGCTATGTCGAAAACGAAGGGGAATAATAATATGGATAGACTTTAGATTACTTTAAGGCATAATGTCTATGTGGAAATTGTCAACTCAACCGGCTCAGATCTTTGTTAAATTATGTGAGTCTGAAGCAGCTTTAACTAAAGTAGCAGCCTGTGTCCCAAGTGGGTGAAGTGCACCTGACTTCGGACTTAAAAAGGACTTCTGGTTTATGTCCAAAAGCTACCAAATTAGTAGGGCCTAGTTCAAGACCCAATATTGGGTAAGATCTCTCTTCCAAAATAAATAAATTATATTGAAATCTATACTTGAGCAACCACTTGAGTTGTGATAATTTGAGGACTAGAACTCTACTAGTGACGGTTTCAAGTAACCCTCGCACTACTAGAAAATAGAGTTTTGCCTACGGAATTATAGTGACGGAAATTTCCGTCGCTATAACATAACATATAGCGACGAAAGGTACCTCTTATTTTTCCTTTTTAAAAAATTTAATTATATAGTATGATGTAGTTGTTAAGCCCTTAAATTTCTCGTTCTTCAAATCAGTAATCATTTGTTTTTCTATATAAAGATAGATTTTCTTTTGGAAATAGACTGCCTAGCGTGAGGAGGGTTCAATTGGTTTCTAATTAAACCCCATTCGTGAGATTGAGAAGTAAATTTGATTGAATGGAAAAAAATTGTAAACCGTGCATGACATGTATTTTCTATCAGTATGCAAAAATAAGAGAAGCTACAAGTAAGAAAAATCAACTGGTTCTTTTTCCCCCCTTTTTTTTTCCTTTTGTGCGGTGGAACTCAGACGTGAGATTGAGAAAGAGATTTTTGAAAGACTAAAATACCATTTCTTATTTTAGCTAATTTGTTATTTTTGTCAATTTAAAAATTAAAAAAAAAACCTATTTTTGGAGCACCGAAGCAAACCTCAAGAAATTAATGGTTCCCCGTAGCAGAAGTTCAAAACTTATTAGCAAACAAACATTTTGAGAGAAAACCCATGATGTAAAAGAAAAACAAAATCGTACGTACATAAAAACAAAATGCTATAAGTACATAATTGCATCCTCATGTTTCTTGCCTCCGCGCTTAAATTCTCAGAGTACCGACACCATCGACTACGTGACTCAAGCCTCACGCAAACTCGTTCAACATGCAGCACATTGTCCTTTTTCTTTTTTTCCCTTTTCCCCATTTTAATTAGTCCCAGATATGAAATATTTAATATTCTGAAATTAGTTCCTCATATCATTCAACATTTAGGTTCTCTAATTTCATATAATGCTCATAGTTCACGCCTCCACCTTCACATTTTTAAGGGTACGAACCATTAGCTACATCATCATTATTATTAACTTTTTTTTGGTATACGTTTCAGATTTTAGTCCCTTAATCTTAAATATTTTGAAACCATTGAAATGGCAATTAGGTCCTCAAATTATTATATCTTTTGCCGGTGCTGCTTTTAACTGGAGATATTAGTTTGAAAATAATTTATAAGAGTCGGAGGATCTAATACGAGTTTCAATGATTTGATTGGCTACGAATATTAAAAACTTGAGGGACTAAACTTGAAAACCCCCTTTTTTTTTTCCTTTTCTTCTTCTGACAATTTAATTCACACGCAAATTCTTCCCCTCTCTCGTGATTGTGGGCCAATGTACTGCTGTGGTATCAATTTGCTCTCCTACACCCCCCACCCAAACCCCACCCAAAAAAAAAAAAAAAACAAACCAACCTCACCTTATAAAAAAGAAAAAAAACCCATCTTATCCACACCCGTGGTCTGGCCCACGTATTTCTTTTCTTTCCCCGTGCTCCAAATTCCGCACGTGCCTTTAAAAAATTTCGAGACGGAGGACTCGGTCTTAATTATAAAAGAGGAACAAGACCCGAGATTAACGAGAGAAGAGAAGAGCACAAGCAACCGAGAGGTTGGATCGGGTTCTCCGCCGGTGACAGTAAGAGATGAGTGAAAAGAAGTCTAACTTCTCTGTGACGTGCAGCCTCTTGAGCCAGTTCATTAAGGAGAGGAGGATCAATGGTGAGCTTGGAGTTTTTGATATGGGCTCCAGGCCTCAAGAGCCCACCAAAGGTGACTTTTTTTTTATTTACCCTTTTCATGAAAATTTCTCTTTCGTATGTAAAATTTTATTTTCTCCTCCTCCTTATTTTGGTTGAACAACGGAGGGGGAAACCCCTTAAAACTTAAAAACAAATTAAAAATTCGAAAAATCATCCATTTTTCGCCTAACGTCCTGATTAATAAACAAGGATTAGATAAATGTGCAGTCATGTAGTACTTTCACAATATTAAATTATAATAGCAATTGACTTTTTGACAGTTAGATAAATGTGTAGTCGTGTAGTATGTTCACTCTAACTTTAAAGATTAATTTTTTTTTTGCGATTTTATGCTATTAGAATATAAATATACAAACCTCGACTTTTATCGTAATTTTAAAGTTTTGATTTAATGGTTAGATGGATTTAATTTAAGACATACGAACTTAACTATTTTTTCCCTCTCTTTTTCTTGTATCTTGTTGGTTATTTTGTTATGTGCGTTAGTGACTTTTTTTTTATAAAAAAAATTCCTAGGATCATTTCGGGCATCTACTACTATGAGCTTGTTACCCGGAGCTAACATCTCGGCCGAAACCGAAACTATTTCTGCTACGGAACAGAGCACCGCAAAACCCATGGACTTGTTCCCACAACAAACTGGCTTTGGCTCCGCCCCCGCAGACACTACTAAAACAGAGACCAAGTACAAAATAAATTTTCAACATAAATCAGTTTTTTTTAGGCATTACCAAAAAAAAGAAGAAGATATATTCATTTTTTTTTGTAAATTTTGTAGACAATTTGAGAAGGGTCAGCTGACAATATTTTACTGCGGAAAAGTGTTGGTGTTCGATAATTTTCCGGCCGAGAAGGCGGAGAATTTGATGCAGTTGGCAGCGAAAGGGAGCTCGCCGCTCGGTGTTGCCCGTGTGCAGCCCGACGGTGGGCAGCAAGCCGGAACAGGCGACGTCCGGTCCTTCTGGTAGTTATTTCTCTGAAAATTTTCATATGAATTCGGAAGGCTAATTACGGGAAAATAGAAATATAATAAACTTTTAACTTTCATGGCAACTTCAAAGTTCTGGTGCAGTGAAAGTAATTTTTAGCATGATGCTGAAGCAAAATGTAGGTTTCAAATCCAACCGATTACAAACTTGAAATGGGTTTAAATGTCCTCGCTATTGGAGTCTAGATTTTGTTCCACTACATGAAAATAAAAAATAACAAAATGTGTATACGCTTAAATATGTTTGGTCTCTTGACGCATTAAAAATTGATCATTTTGGGTTAAGTTTTCGTCAAAGTAGAGTAATCTTGTTCATCTTTGTTCGTGGGCCTTCAGAATATATGCTATGCGTAATTAACTTGGCCTAGTTAAAAAATGCCGTTAAAATATGATATGTCGGCATAATGTTTGATTTATTGTTTAATCTTTTTGTCTTCTTTGGTCTAAAAAAGTTTGCAGTGGGTTTATTTCAAAAAGAGGATAACACTATATTTTGGCCATACAATTTGCTAGGAAAAAAGGTTTTGGGACAAGTATTCATCATATATAGATGGCTAAATTTACTTAATTAACATTTGTTTCCCTAAAAAAAATATTGCTCATTCAAAACTTTGATTTGTTAAAAAATTGCATTGTAATACTTACTTGGCTAACTTTGTCTTTGAAGCTTGGTGTATAGTTAAAGTAATAAAATATTATCTTTTTTTAAACAACAGATTTGGCTATGCCAATTGCGAGGAGGGCTTCACTCCATAGATTCTTTGCCAAAAGAAAAGATCGGTCGGTATCTTCTATTTTAATCATCTTCTTCAATTTCTTAAATCATCTAAGTTATAACATACGTACATTTCTAACAAAAAAAATTATATCTTACTTAAAAATGTAGGATCGTTTCAAAAGCACCGTATCAAATAAATGGCAACTCTTCATCAATGGGAGAATCTAGCAAAGCTTGATCAGACGCAGTCATGGCTTGGTTTGGGTCGACGAGGGGTCTCGAGTCCAAATTAACCAAGATTTGAGAAACTAGGAGATAGAAAATATTGCTAATGACCAACTCACGCTGATTTCGGTGACTAGGAGATTAGTTTGAGAAGAATATAACATATTGTTAATTAAAGCAAGACATATGTGTACTACAGTAGATATTTTTTTTTATCTTCTTATATTAAGGATCATGTTGTATTCTTATTCATACTTGGTGTGTTTTTATTATTTCCATTATTGTTTTCCTTTCGGTCGTCTTTGTTTCTTTATTACAAATTAGAGTCGGTGTGCGGTGTTTTTAATGGCTTGTTTTGAAGTTCACACGTCTTCGTCTCCCATTAGAGGTAACTTTTCACATGAGCTCGTGGGAAATTAATAATTTACATAACCACTTGGTTTTGGAACTTTGCTCATGATCATCCTATCAACATCTACTATTTTTTAACTCAAAAGCAAAAGCGAACAGTCATCGTTGTATGTACAGTGAACATTATTTATTCATGCTGCCATACAATTTTGAATCTTAAATACTGTTCATGATGCACTATTTTTTGGAAGCTTAATGATATTGTTTATGCTACAGTAAATTTGCCGTTTTTCAGCCGTTGAAGTACAATTTTTTAACCTTGAAAATACTATTCATATCACCTTTTTTGTGTTGTTTTATTGCGGATGATTGTTAGAACCTTAATATATATATATATATTCTCTGGTTCGAACTTACTAAATGGTATATTATTTTATTAATTAGTTTTTAGATTCGCTCGATAAGCAATAGTTATAAAAATTATTGCTGAAGTTTTTATAAACAGTTATATATAAAAACCATATTATCAATTTGGCGACAGATATAGATATATCCAAGTAAATAATACCCGCAGCAACGTACGGGCTTAATACTAGTAAGCATATGAAAGCTAAGCATTAATTCTCATAAACTCACTATCCCATTTTGTTGATTTTTGATATTTTGGCTTGTTTGATTAGTATGGTACAAGTTATGTAAAGGTTGAAAAATTCCACACTCAAATGAGAATAGGCCCATGTCAAGTGGTCAACCACGCGTCTTCTCCTAAAAATTCCAAGACATCTTTTCCCTCGACGAGCGAACAAACGAAGATAGGAGTAGAAACTTGAAGCAGTCACGTTTGCATCCATTAAGTAGTCAAATCTGAACGTGATGCTACGCTGTCCTCTCTTTTTCCCGCCTTCTAATTTTTAATACATCATTTATCGAGCATCTAAATGTTAGTTTCTGCTTTTAAGGGTAGTTTTTTTTTTTTATGGATTGAAATTTGAACTAGTAATAATAACTATTTTTCAAAATCCTGCATTAAATCTGTGGTCAGCAGGATCCGAATTTGTGTTGCTCTAATGTCATGTCAAAAAACTCCGCCTCTGTACCGGAACTCTAAAGTTTATACGAGGATTAAAGATTATAGTTTTATATTCTAACACTATATAAAACTAATCAACCTGTTTCATTGTTTCTTAACGCACGTAATGATAAGGCCGATTCTTCATCTAAGCATAGGTGAGACTTTAAGGTTATTGATCTAAATCATGGATCCTCTGTAGTCTGACTAAAAACTAACCAATTTTGAAATAGTTGTAGAGGCTATAGTTGCTTTGAAATCTACTTCTCCACTAAAAAAAATAATCACGTGTCCAAAGCAAAAGTTTTTTCAAGTGGGAGCCCAACAAATCCATTTAAAAACCAGATGTTTCGGCAGAGATAGCTCCCTTCAAGCAAAAGCAATGGAGATCAGTGAGGGATTCATGATGCCTTTAGGTGTTGATATGGAATTAATTCACCAAATAGTAGTAGAGAAGATTGTCGGAAGATGATAAAATGTTGTCTCTAATTTGGAAATGCCCCCACGTCATGAAACCTAACGCTTCTTTAAAGACTTTCACACGTTTTTCACAAATGTATATAATTATGGACCCACGGTGTAATAATTTGGGGATGCGGATGAAGTTGCCGAGAACTTATGTTTGTTTGTCTTGATCTTTATTGGTTTTGGGAAGGGGGAGAATAATTCTATGGTGAGAAAGGAATTAAGGACGCATTTTTTTTTACGGGCCTTGACGCGAGCGTAGTTAGTGCATAGAGTAGGAGGATACGTTCACTGGTTTACAAAGAAAAATTCTCCAAGGACCCAAAATATGGGACCAACAGGGGGGGACAAGTGAGACGTCCCCCTCTTATTGCATAATGAGCTGATCATTATTAATGATGGTCAGCTCATTATGTAATAAGAGGGGGACGCCTCACCTGTTCCCTCCCTGTTTGTCCCATATTTTGGGTCTATGTAGCAAAAATCGTTTACAAAAGGATGACATGCTCATAAATACATATCTTTGATCGGGTCCGGTTCGAATATGTTACGAATGTCTCAACTTAAACATTTTGCAGAGAAATCTAGTCGCCTTTGTATGACCAAGCCATACTAGTGTCGTATATATGTGACTCCAAGCCCATAACTCACTTTATATTCATTTAACCCTCAACATCGTCAGGGAATCTATTGGGGAAATCCTCAAATTTAAGGGTGTCTTCTGAGACACGCCAAAATTTAGAAATGGTTTTTTAGGGGAAGAAATCAGAGGACTAAGTGCAAAATCCCCTCAAAGTTCAGGGGGGTTTTGTGAAGTTAACCGTTTCCCCCACTCATGCGTAGAGTAGTAAATTTGGTCAAGCCCATGGCCCTCCAAACAATTAATGCTTCGGGGCAATCCCTTTCATGGGCAAATTGGGCAAAGGCCTTCCAAAAGCTTGTACCCGACCAAAGACGTGTGTTTTGTGATGGATTGAATGGAAAACATTTCTTTTCAAATTTGGTCGCGGTCAGAAGCCTAAAATTAGGCCACTCATAAATCAAACCCAATGAGACTCGGTGTTTTCGGCCGCGATTAACAAAAGGAATCAGCAAGCTAGTTCATGACAGTTCTATGTCTTATGATTTTAGGTTTTGAACTTTTAAAACGGTGCGACTTTGGGGTAGGATCGGTCCAACTAAAACTTCGGGGTATCAAAGTAAAAAAGTTGTTTACATTTTGGGATACCAAAGTGCAAATAACCCAGCTCGAAGTGCTGAAACGGTGTGAAAAGGCCCTTAATCATGAAGTAATTTTCAGTTTTCATTTACTTTTCTCTTACTATAAATGAGCAGCAGCATAAATGACGATAAGAGACGAAACTTAAGAGCAGGAATTCCATAGAGCAGAGCTAAATTTGCGCCCGCAGAGCATACACAAACAGAAAACATGTTGAAGGCTTTTTTTTTTAATCGAGGCTTCGGCGCAGACAGAAATTAAGCCCATGAGGGAGCAATACAACTTTGCCATATGACCTAATAGGCTCGCCCGATAACACATAATGCCCTAAGAGGAACAATATGCACATACCATAAAGTTGACCAAGCGTAACAATCCCCATACAAAAAAAACCAAAAGGTAAACATGCAAGCATAATAATAATCCATACTAAAACGAAAAGCCATGCTAAGCCCCCACCCCACTCCACACACATAATACATCATCTAGATATAACTCGCACAGTTACATATATCCGTACAATTTCCAGATCTATTACAAACAAATCCTAACCGGGGTAGAGCATCAAATAGATAACAAAACATATATAATTGTAGGAACGCGAATAAAATCTTTTTAAAAAAGCATATAATAATCAAAGAAAGGAGACAGCCTCCAATATCATATCACTGGAAATACATAAGCTGCTGTGCATTTTGAAATCCACCATCATAGATGGCTTGGCTAGCTCCAGCGCTGAGTCCCATGGCAGCAGCTTGCTTGAAAGCATTCGGGACTTGAGCTTGAAGAAGGGCTTGGTTGGCTGCTGTCATCTTGCTCAAGGCAACAGAACGTTCGTAAGCGAGGAGATCAGTTGCAGAGAGTGCGGAGAATGGAGCAGGTGCTGGAGGTGGAAGAGGGGTTGAAGCTGTCCCTGGTGGAGTTGGCTTGCTTCCCCATGAACACTGCAGAGAACAAGATTAATGTGACATATATCCCAAAAAGAACAGTGAGCAAGGCACGGGCTCAATACAATATCAAGAATTGAAAGATTAATCATGTCGCAACATCAAGTCTAGTTCACTTTCAACAGTAATGTCCTTTGACCACATTTAACATTCAGAACATGTTTGCCAACAATCTCGAACATTTTCACAATCTTATGACCATCTAGTTTGTTTACCTTACATTTCATGCTCACAATTGATTGCATAGGTTCAACACTCATCTATGGTTTTTAACATCTTTACTGATTTCCACACTAGAAATTGATTTTCCCTAAGTAATAGCGTGATGATAGTAATATTTTCTAGTTGAATCATGTTTATCAGTCCTCATCAGTCTTCAGTATTCACAATGTACATGGAAGCAGTAACTAATTATTTTTCTCTATGTTAGAAGACAGCTTAATTCCAAAATTACCCTGATTGGCTTCCCGCCAAGAAGCTTTGCATTTCCCATCTGAATAGCCAGTGAAGCTTCAGAATGATTACTATATCTTACAAACCCAAATCCTTTATCCCGCTGTACTCTGACCTCCTCGAGTTGTCCAGCACCAAGCAAATAAAAGAAACGGTGCAGATCCACTTGTGTAACCTGCCATTTATTTGACACTGTAAATATTCCCACAATACACAAAGGAGGCGGTAAAAAGACAACTACTACAGGAATAAGTTTGATGAGAAGTCCACCACATGTTATGTGACTTCTCATCTCTGTCAAATTCTCAGATGGGAAAGTAGAAAATGCTAATTTTATGAAGGATCCATGAACTCCGAAAGAAGGTGAGCTAACTTTGAAAAATAATGTGAAAAGTTGTGGAAAAACAAATATATAGTCTTTGGCCTTCATCCAGATTCCAAAGTGTCATAAATAAGACCATTGGCATGTGCACTTGCACATGCATAAAACTAGTGCGAACAAAGAAGCAAAGAGTAGAATGAAGAACTCCAAAAACATGTCTATAGAACAGATGCAAGTATCAAGATAAGATGACCGCTCACCTCAGGAGAAAGGTTACCAACATAGACAGTAGTATATTGTGGGTTATTCTCTGGAGCATCATCATTCACTGCCTCTTGACCATCATCTGCATAATTATACCATTAGTATTCTTTTATGCGATAGTATAAACAAAAAAAATATATGTAGACAAATAAGCTAACATATATGAGTATGCTTGGTACCAAGCACAAACTTGGTGCTTAGTAGTGAGATGTCACATTCCATCCACTCATCTTAGGGGGAACCACATTCACATGAGTTGGATAATTAAAGGTGATCATTTCAAGTGGAGACCATTTAAATGAGTGAATGAGAATGAACCACCTCACTACCAAGCACAAAGTTTGTGCTTGGTAGTTGGTACCAAGCAATGTTTTAAATATCGGATGTCGGGCTCATATCAGAAGGCTAAAATCCATGTCGAATAGCAGAAATCGGGAATATGTACTTAAGATCGGATTGCCCAGGGACACGTACTTAAGATCGGATTGCCATATCGGATGGGGTTCATATGTATAATATAATGTCCCAATTGCAATCTAAACATACCAAAAAGTAAACAACATATGATGTTTAGGGTCACTATCATATGTTTAGGGTCACTAATCGATTATAGAAATTTGATTCTCGATCACATCTTGAAACATCTAACTCAAATATCTAACAGCTAACTCAAATGTCAGCTATGACTTGTAG